>NC_133377.1:28910456-29042950 GCF_049309525.1 Garra rufa
CATATAATTCTCAGTGTATTTCAGTGTATTTTGTGCGTTTCTTTACTTTCTATTACTGCATTTATTTTGTGCAAGTGAGATGAGTAAAGAAAGACCATCTTTTTCATGAATCATTATCTCTCTGGTGTTTATAAGCAGCACACACAGTATTTTACTACCTGTAAAAATACACAAACTTAGCTATATTAAATTGTTTGTGGTACCTACAGATACAAATGTAAAATATGTGATGATAATATTGATCGAGCAATTGATGTAAGGTAAGTGAAAATATATGCGCAGAATTGAGAAAATAGTAGGCCTATTAATGGAGATAAATTGTAGCCTATCACAGCTATAGGCAAACGTGTGAATGTTCACGGTGCATTTTATGCAAACAACTCTAATCGTAGTTGTAAATCTAGGCTATATTTACAGTAGGCATAATTGTCATTGCGTATGCAGCATGAGTCAAATACAATCTTCTGTTCGTGAAGAGTTGTATTTCATTCATTATCTGACTATGCATCCGTGCATTTAATTGCCATTGGCTCGTGTGATAGTAATATGGATCTTAGTAGTATTTTTAGTGATACTAGACAATAATAATTGATACCCGCACGACGGTGTAATTTACTTCCGGGTAAAGACAGGATCAGTCAAATGAAATACAATAAATGTACAAATAAATATTACAAATTAAAAACGATCGGAAATGCGTCCAATTTTCTATTACTATTATTTGATGACAACAATACATTTGGAAAACAAAATACAGCCATTTCTGCTTTTTTTCTTTTAAACAAAAAACCAAGCTGCACTCTTTTTTAAATTTCATCTTTCATTCCGAAATTGAATAATGAATGAACGAAAAAGTACACGGACCGTACACGGACCATTATCCCTTTAATATTTCGATTTTTCGTTGTAAGAAACAATATGTTGTCATTTTAATGATTGTTTGTTAATTTATTTACATTTATATTTTTATCCACCTAATTCTTCAACACAGAACAGTGTTACCAAGCCTGTGGTTTTCCTGTGGAATTGGGCTACTTTAACATTGTTGCCGTGGTTTGTTTTTCATGTCCGCGGATTGAAACGACCCCAATAACGTGATATTTAGCCCCTGCCTGGTATGCAAATTTACCCGTGGAACCCCTTAAAAAAAACATGTATTTTACCCCCCTGAACGCAGTTTTTATCTAGTTTAAGGGCTAGATTTGAGTGGCAATTGTGCGGGTTTTATTCTGAAAACCTGGCAACCCTGATACAGACGTAAGCCTGTGGGCGAGACATCCGGTTCATCGACTGCTATAGTAAAATAATGAGAAGAATAACAAAGTGCAGTAAACAGTAAAACTGTTTGCACTACAAACCAGTGTGTTCATAATTCAGATAATACATTAAAATAATATGTGACTCTGGACCACAAAACTAGTCTTAAGTACCATGGGTATATTTGTAGCAATAGCCAAAAATACACTGTATGGGTCAAAATTATCAATGTTTGTTTTATGCCAAAAATCATAAGGATATTAAGTAAAGATCATGTTCCATTAAGATATTTTGTAAATTTCCAACCTTAAATATATTAAAACTTAATTGTTTAATGGAACCGTATGTAAGAAATTTATGTCAGTTAATCATAAAATGGCCCTGACATGTCACTAGACATTAAGAAATCATGTTCATTTCAAATACTTATATCACTGACAACAGTGGTCCAGCCAGGATATTGTAATTTAAAAGTGAGAGTTGCAGCCCTCAACTGATGTTATTGTTGTCGTTTTGTGTTTTGGTCTGAGGCGCCACCCTCCAGCTATCGACCAATCACGAAGTCAGTAGAGTTTTGTGATCCGGGTTGCCAGCTCTGTTACAGCTGCAGCTATGAACGTGTCAGATAAAACATGTATAATGTTACGAAACCTAAAAGACCTCGTTATGAATCCGAAATACGTAGTGACAAAGTCCGAAATAAAACAAGGATTGGTATAGAAGATGCCTTTGAAAGATGGAGACGGCTGAAAACGGAGAAGGATTTGAAGACAGACGCCAACGTTGCTAATTTTCTCCTGGACAGGTTAGTTTCATCTATGTTTGGCTAACTTTGCTTCCGTACACAGTGGATTTTCCACGGTCGCCCGTGCTAAATGCGTTCATAAAAAGCTTTATATCGCACCACTAGCAGGGTATGAAAACATCTATGTTCCGACTGAAATGTGGTATTACAGTACATCTTTACGAAATATTTGGCTAATCGCCATCTGTAAATTTTTGCGATACATAATTACTTCGCAAAACATCTCTTGTGAAGCATAAACATAATCAATA
The DNA here is from genome assembly GCF_049309525.1 of Garra rufa. Classification (NCBI taxonomy): domain Eukaryota; kingdom Metazoa; phylum Chordata; class Actinopteri; order Cypriniformes; family Cyprinidae; genus Garra; species Garra rufa. The sequence continues at coordinate 28,912,770 of NC_133377.1, forward strand.
GAAGAAAAACAAATTACTGTGTAGGACTGGTCACTTGCCATTGGAAGCTCCTTGTAGCAGCCTACTCCTGCAGCTTAGCTGGCAACCTGGAGTCAGGGGGGAGCGGGAGGGGATTCCTCGATACACCGTTCTACAGTATTTTGAAAGTGATTGCAGTACCAGTTTTGGCCACAATCCTACATACGGTTCCTTTAATAGTAATATGCATTGCTAAGAATTTAATTTGGATCACTGTAAAGACGATTTTCTCGATACTTTGATTTTTTTGCACCCTCAAGATTTTCAAATAGTCATATCTTGGCCAAATATTGCCCTATTCTAACAAACAAACTTATTTATTCAGCTTTCAGATGATGTATAAATCTCAATTTAAAAAAATAACCGTTATGACTGGTTTTGTTGTCCAGGGTCACATATAGTAAGACACACCAGATTGCAATATCAAACAGCAAAACAAGCTGTTTTGTACAGGTAAAAAAAGCTGAAGGCGGGAGCCAGACTCATAAAATTTACTGTAAAGATAAACTGAAATATTCTATTGTCCTCAGCAAAAAACAACACACTATTGAGTGCTTAGGAAACTAATAATTTAAAGGAACAATATTTTGGAGTGACAGAGACCAGCGGTCGCATTTCCGTGTAACACCGGAAGTGGGAGGAATGTCATTCTACTGCAGGACAAACACGAGACTGTCATGTCTGGTACAATGATGCGATCATGCTAAATGAATGAGCTGTAACTGTGTTGTGTGATAACTGTAAATAATAAAGATGACAACACTGACGTGTAGATTTATTAAAGTTGCTGATGGTTTGCTAAGAGGAGCGCCACTAAGCTTTTGCCGAGTTGGAGCAGCGTTGCAGAGGTATTTGATGTTAAAAACAGAATATTAACATATTTCAGTAATGTAATTTTTAATTCAAGGTCATGTAAATCTAAAGTATACCATATATACTCGTTTCATAATTTTATAGCAATTAATTTGAGTTTGAATGTTTGTGTAAATACAGCAAATCTATTATTTAAGCGTATTCAGTAGCATCACGTTTAACAACTTCATGTAATATTAGTGTCAGTAGTGTCGCATTATTAACTTTTTAACGTGATATTTTCTGTGTCTTGAGCAGAGCTCCTGTTATTCAGTGCATAAGGACGCATCGGACAAACACATGGTGGGATGAGCACCTCACAGAAGATAATGCTTCCTTTCTGAAGAAGGTCGTTACAGAGGAATATAGACAACAGACCACAGACAAACTCAACCCTCTCAAGGATGAGCCCTGGCCCAGACATGAGTGGGTTGAAGGTGGGTCACACTATCAGAACACTATCAGTCTGTGGGTGTCCTTTCCGCTTCAGTCCTACAGGAGGCAGCGTGCTTGTGCTCATAACTGTGTTGTTTACATGAATATCTGATTATTTCAGTTTTTATGATTGTATTGATTGTAATCTGTAACTCCTCAGGGAGTCGGAGAGTTGGTCTTGTGGCTGTTAAACTCGGAATGATGCCTGTGTGGACTAAATCTGGAGATAGACACGTAGTGACCATGCTGCAGGTAAAGAGGATACAAGTTCATCAGTTTATTACAGAGATGACAGCACTTTCATATGTATTTTTTTAGAACAATGTTTAAAAAACTGTGAAATACATAGAGATTTTTTCAGTTTTCTGTGGAAAATTTATATATCCATCCCTTAATGTCACATGAATCTTCAGAAATCATTGTGATATGCTGATTTGCTGTTCCAGAAACATTTATTATTATTATTATTATTATTATTATTATTATTATAATCAGCAATATTTAAAACAGTTGAGGTTTTTTTTTAGGCTTTTTTGATTAATAGAAAGAAACAAAGATCAGCATTTGTCTGAAATAAAAAGCTTTTGTAACATTATACACTATACCATTCAAAAGATTGGAGTCAGTATAATTTCTATTTTTGGAAAGAAATGATAGAAATTAATACTTTAAGCAAGCATGCTTTAAATTGATCAAAAGTGATTTATGATGATACAAAAGATTTCTATTTCAGATAAATGATGTTCATTTGAACTTTCTATCCATCAAAGAAACCTAAAAAATTCTAAAAATTCCTAAAATATAATAAAATAGAAACAGTTGTTTTAAAGAGTAAAAATATTTCCCAAATTTTGCTGTACTTTGGATCAAATAAATGCAGGTTTGGTAAGCAGAAGAGACTTCTTTGAAAAACATTACAAATCTTACAAAACTTTTGACTTGTAGTGTAAATAAATTGAAAAATAAAAAGACTGAAAGACTGCTAATATTGTGTTTAAAAAAAATGTGATTCAAAAACTTATCAAAAGTATCTTCGGCAGTTAAAAATTCAGCTGAAATTTCATTGAGTTTCTCAGAGTTCATTGATTGTTCCCATGATGATATAATTTTCAAATATGGATCAAATATTCAAAAATGGAAAAGTGCATTTAAAAATGATTTATACATTTTAGAGTTTTATTTTATTTTGTTAAAGTGTAATATTCATTATATTTATACTTAATCTGTTGTGTTCATTATTTAATGTATATTTTAGTTTTTGTCATTTGTTATGAAAACAAGTTTTTATTAAAGCCACCATTTAAATGTTTATGTTTTAACAACCAATTAGAGTAGAAATGTAATTATGTCATTAAAAGGTTGATATATAAAGGTTGATAAAGCTGCCTTATGTGCAATGTAAGATATCCCTTAAGTTATGTAATGGATTACAATCTACCAAAAATTCAGACAACTGTTAGTATGACAATATTTCCACAACTGTCAATACTTTGTTGACCAATTACTAAGCAATGCTTAATTTACTTAAGTCTGTGGTGTAAAGAGGTTGCATTAGCAATTAAAGAAAAAACACCTAAGCAAAACATGGTCAGGTCAAAGTGTCTAAAGAATTTTTGGTCCCAATTTTTTTATCAATATTATTGGTAGTCCACTATATGAAGAATTTTTGGGTATAATATGTCACAGTTTACTTTTATTTAGCTATCATCACTTATATAAATGAACTATAGTGGCCTGCACCCACTAGTAAAAAATATATATATAACTGAATAATTTTTGGTCTGACTGTATGACATTAACACATTCAAATCTCTCTCTCAGGTGCAGGACTGTCATGTTGTAAAACATCTATCCAAGGAAGAGTATGATGGGAACACAGCAGCTCTGATTGTGGGTGGAAAAAACGTGTCTCCATTTCATGTGAGTAAGAAATGTCTTTAACGTTTTTCAATAAGTCTGCTCTTGTCCACACACTTTCTCCCCCTCAAAACGAACCCTGGTCTCTTCACCTTTCTGGCAGTCCTTGACCTCTCAGGATAATATACTAGAGCCTTTCTGCTTCTTTGAAGAGGGAGTATAATAAGACCTGAAGAGCTCCTGGAGAGAAATTACTGAGCTCTCAGTAAATGTAGAGGTCACCTTTGAGTGTGTGTGTGTATGTGCAGATGTGAAGGAAAATTAAATAGGAAAATCAGGACTTATTGTATTCTTCTCTCGCTCCTCTCTCTCTCACTTGTCTTTCTCTATTGGTGCTAGAAAAAAAGACTAACCGTGATGGACAGATGTGAGCATGATAGAGGATTTTTTTTAACGTCTGAACTAAACTGTTCTGTGCAGTCTGTAATGAAAAAAACTGGTCAGTGTCCCTTTTTTCCTTTTTGGCAGTAAGCTGGTGTGTATATTTGTGTGTCATCTGTCTATATTTGACAGCTGCCACAAAGTGCTGCTTGAAGTATAATTGTCAATTGTCCTGACCTTCAGTCTGAGCCTTCAGTCTCTCCAGATCCGGTCAATCAACTCCCAAAACACAGCAGAGCAGTTTTGGTTTAATGTATTCTCTTTTTCATTCTCCCTTTCTCCCTTTGTAGGATTATATAAATTGGTAAATCACTTGAAGTAATTGAATGTCGATCTGTCTTTCTCACAGAGGCCAGAGGGATATTTAGAGGTTTTCCGGAATGCAGGAGTTCCTCCCAAACAGAAACTCACCACGTTTTGTGTGTCAGACAACGCCATCATCAAACCAGGTTAACTCACCTGTCAGAACTCTTTGCTTATTGGCAGAAAAAAAGAGTAAAAAAAAGTTTGAGTAGAGTAAATTGTTTTGATGTTTACATTCATGTTTTTTTTTTTTTTTATGGTTTTGAGTTTTATTTGTTGTTGTTGTTTATTTTTTACAATGGCGTTTTAGTGCCACCTAAAAAAAAAATCTAAGATTGCGATAATAAAGTCTTTCGCGCATTTAGTATAAATTACGAGAATAAAGTTAAAATGTTTAGACAATAAAGGCAAAATTATGAGAATAAAGTTAAAATGTTTCGAGAATAATGTTGGAAGGTTTCGTGAATAAAGTCAAAATTACGAGAATAAAGTCAGAGCATTTGGAGAATAAAGTCGAAATGTTTGGAGAATAAAGTGGGAACGTTTGGAGAATTAAGTCGAAGCGTTTCGAGAAGAAAGTCAGAGCTTTTCGACAAAAAAGTCAGAGCTTTTCGACAAAAAAGTCGGAGCTTTTCGACAAAAAAGTCGGAGCTTTTCGACAAAAAAGTCGGAGCTTTTCGACAAAAAAGTCGGAGCTTTTCGACAAAAAAGTCGGAGCTTTTCGACAATAAAGTCGGAGCTTTTCGACAATAAAGTCGGAGCTTTTCGACAATAAAGTCGGAGCTTTTCGACAATAAAGTCGGAGCTTTTCGACAATAAAGTCGGAGCTTTTCGACAATAAAGTCGGAGCTTTTCGACAATAAAGTCGGAGCTTTTCGACAATAAAGTCGGAGCTTTTCGACAATAAAGTCGGAGCTTTTCGACAATAAAGTCGGAGCTTTTCGACAATAAAGTCGGAGCTTTTCGACAATAAAGTCGGAGCTTTTCGACAATAAAGTCGGAGCTTTTCGACAAAAAAGTCGGGGCTTTTCGACAAAAAAGTCGGAGCGTTTGGAGAATAAAGTCGGAATTACGAGAATTCATTTGTAGCAGTTACGAGAATAAAAGTTACATTTGTTTAATATTAAAAGTACCAAAAGCACAAAGCTTATTGCTATTATTGGGTGGCTGATGCATTACAAATAGGCCTATATAGGCCTTTATGATTTCTGCTAATAATCCTACATATTTAAATAAATTCTGGTGGCCTGGCAACTTCTCCCGCGCTCCCTATTTGGGCCATTTGCATGAGCAGGCTATAAAATATTATAACTTTAATTGCTATGATTTAATTCTCATAATTCTGTCTTTATTCTTAAAACATTTAGACTTTATTTTCATAATTTAGACTTTATTCTTGAAACATTTAGGTTTTATTCTTGCAATTTTGACTTTATTTTCGCTGTCATAATTTTCTTATTTTGTTTTTATTTTCATGTGTTTTTTCTTATGTTTTGTTTTCTATTGCATTATATATTTATTTATTTATTTATCTCTTTATTTACTTATTTATTGGTCTAGGCACTCCTCTCTATGCAGCTCACTTTCGTCCAGGACAGTATGTGGATATCACAGCCAAAACGTGAGTCAATTATACACACACATATTGTAAATACATGTTTGAAGTATAAGTTTAAGAAATATTAAAAATGAATATTGAAAATGATTAGTTGTCTCCATGTTAAATTCTTATATCCCAGTTTGATAAGCAAAGACTATAACACTATAAATAATCCATTTGTAGATTCATTCCTCTTTTAAACACTGTGGCTCTTTCAAAATATTGCTGTTTGTTTAATCATCCTGACATGGCAACATTGGCTTAAACGACAGCATTAGTTCGGGTCCGGATTCTCTGTCTGTTTGACAGGGAATGTACAAATCTGGCATTATGCGTTTTTTTAAATGCTGCTAAAAAGCTTGATTGACTGATATTTTTTGTCAGCAGACGGCATGCATCATTTGGGATTCACAATCATTTACTGTAATTTTTCCATTAAAATAGTAGAAAAGGAACCATATTCTAAGATGCTTTAAAGTGTGTGCAATTGCGCATTTTTATATGCATTTCCAAATTGCAAAAATAATGATTGTTTTCAAACAGGTTTCCTGAATACAGACAAATGAATATGCCCACCTCAGACTCAAATCATGGGTTGATCGAATGTCAAACCACAGTCAAACCAAAAATTATTCAGACACCAGATATAATTTTTTATATATTTTTTTACTAGTGTGTGCACTATAGTTCATTTAAATAAGTGAGGATAGCAACTGTGACATATTATGCTCAGAAATTCTTCATACAGTGGACTACCAGTAAAACCGATAAAAATTTGGAATCTAAAATTATTCACACACTTTGACCTGATTTGATGGCGCCACAGTATTTTTGGTGAATGTACAAATGGCTTACTTCTGTTTGTCTCTGCATATTAAACTGGGATAAGATAAAGTATTCTAACATTTAAAAAATAAATGACACCCATCACCTTTAATGAAGAGAGCCTTGCTTCAACGAGCTCTTGATTCATCATAATGTCAGAGTTGTGTCAACCCTATTTCACGCCTGAGATCCTGCCTATCTGCAGCTTCATCCACATATCTCTTACATTGTTGTACAGCATATGATGACAAAATGTTCTGTTTACATCTTTATGGTATTAAACTGTTGATCTTTTTTATTGTAGAATTGGCAAAGGTTTTCAGGGAGTGATGAAGCGCTGGGGGTTCAAAGGTCAGCCAGCTTCCCATGGACAAACGAAAACACACAGGAGGCCAGGCTCTCTTGGACCAGGAGGGGTGAGCGTTTTTATTTTTTGTATAGTACTTGTCCACCTTATTCTTCAACGTGGAAGTAAGCCTATGGGCGAGACTCACAGTTACTTCCACTGTAGGGAACTAACGAGAAGAATAAGAAAAGCAGAAAGAAATGTTTTTTTACAGCTAAAAATAGCTGGATGTGGATAAGACTAGAAGCCAGACCCATAACATTTACAAATGGCTCTTTTTTCTAGATATGCGTGATATATTGCATGATATATTTTTTTTGTGTGTATTTACATTACCAGACAAAAGTTTTTGAACAGTAAGGTTTTTAATGTTTTTTAAAGAAGTCTCTTCTGCTCTCCAAACCTGCATTTATTTGATCCAAAATACAGCAAAACAGAAATATTTTTACTATTTAAAATAACTGTTATCTATCTAAATATATGTGACCCTGGACCACAAAACCAGTCATAAGGTTAAATTTTACAAAACTGAGACGTATACATCATATGGAAGCTCAATAAATAAGCTTTCTATTGATGTATGGTTTGTTAGGACAGGACAATATTTGGCCGAGATACAACTATTTGAAAATCTGGAATCTGAGGGTGCAAAAAAATCTAAATACTGAGAAAATCACTTTTAAAGTTCTCCAAATTAAGTTCTTAATGCATATTACTAATCAAAAATTACATTTTGATATATTTATAGTAGGAATTTTACAAAAAATCTTCATGGAACATGATCTTTACTTAATTTCCTAATGATTTTTGGCATAAAAGAAAAATCTATAATTTTGACCCATACAATGTATTTTTGGCTATTGCTACAAATATACCCCAGCGACTTAAGACTGGTTTTGTGGTCCAGGGTCACATATTTTAAAATGTAATTTATTCCTGTGATCAAAGCTACATTTTCAGCAGCATGACTCCAGTCTTCAGAGTCACATGATTCTTCAGAAATTATTCTATTATGCTGATTTTCTGTTTAAGAAACATTTCTATTATCATTATTATTATCCATATTTAAAACAGTTGAGTACAGATTTTTTTTCAGGATTCTTGATGAATAGAAAGATCCAAAGATCAGCATTTATCTGAAATCAAAAGCTTTTATTTGTGCGATTAAGTGATCAAAAGTGATAATAAATTCATTTATAATGTTGCAAATGATTTCTATTTCAGATAAATGCTGTTTTTCTAAACTTTCTTTTCATTAAAGAAACCTGAAAAAAAATTAAAATAAATAAATTACATTTTAAAATGCATTCAAATAGAAAACAGTTATTTTAAATAGTAAAAATATTTCAAAATGTTACTGTTTTTGCTGTACATTGGATCAAATAAATGCAGGCTTGGTGAGCAGAGGAGACATTACAAAGCTTACTGTTCAAAAACTTTTGACTGGTAGTGTATATATAAACTACTGTCAAAAGTTTGGGGTCAGAAAGATTTAAAAAAAAAATTATTATAAGTTATTATACATTTTTTTTTCTTCTATTAAAAAAAAGTAGTACTATTTCCACATAAATATTAAGCAACACACTGTTTTCAACTGTGATAATAAGAAATGTTTCCTGAGCACCAAATCAATATATTAAATGAGCATTTTTCTACTGTACATGATGCTTGGTGTAGTTTGAAGCACATAAAGATGACAAAAATCGTTTTTATAGTCATTCAATGTGTAGATTGATCTAATAGCAGCCTATCACTTTCAAAATGTATGAAATCATCGATAATCAGTATCAGACAAAATTTCCATGTTAGTGTGTCTGTACTCCATTTTGATCTTTCATGTTAATATCTAAGCTAGATCCATAAAAATAAAGAGTCTGTTTTTCGATCCAGATTAAAGATTTTTTCAGGGAGATGATAGGAACTGATTGAATTTCTTCTCAGGAACACAACATTCTCCCCACACGGTACAGTATATTTTCAGATACTGAAGCACTTTTCTCTCGAAGAGGCTTCACATCAGTCATTTCGGGTAGCTGTAACTGTCCCGTATGGGCTCTCGGGAGAGTTTAGCGTGACCTCAGCATGCCCTTTGAATGGGTAATAGATGAGTAAAGTAACTTGTCTCCTTGCTCTCAGGACCCAGCGAAAGTTTTCAAAGGAAAGAAGATGCCAGGCAGGATGGGAAACATTTACGACACCACTCATGGACTGAAGGTACACCTATCAGAATGCACAAAATCATTTAGAAGCTGTTTGTACATGTTTATACATTGTCCTTTTTGTGTGTCCATAAAGCCAAATGCATGTTCTGCTGATATTTTTGCTCTGCATTGCAGATATTGGGTGGCATAAACACTTTTCTTGCCTATTTTGTGTAGTATGACAAGTAAACAAATTGAATTCATTTATTACACATCGAAATACACAGCAAGCACAATTTCAAAGCTCAGCTGTGCCATAATAACTTGTGCTCAGGAGGCATCTACTGTAAAGTCACCTGCTGTCACACTGAGAAAAATCATTTGTGAGCATTTGTAGGTCTTTTCTCTGGCAGGTATGGAGGGTGAACACCAAATATAACATCCTCTACGTCAACGGTTCTGTCCCAGGTCACCGCAACTGTCTTGTTAAGGTAAAACGCCTCGCACATACTCAAACTCTCAAGTGTGTGAAGTCAAATGCACTTGCCCTCAGGTAGAATATCTTTTCGAAGGTGAAGGATCTTGCTTTTATCTTTTCTGCATCTGTCTTCACTTTCAGCAGTGTTTAGCTAAAAAAAGAGTTGTGTACTGTACTCTCCATGCCAGCACAAGCACTGACCTTGGCATGCTAGTGCGCACACTCGTGCAGAGTGATTCATCTGTATCAGTGCGCAGAGGCGTTTGTGTGTCCAGAGTGCATCAGTTAATCGATCATATGTGCTCAGCATTTCGTCTCGTAGAGTTTGCTTACATACACACTCAACCGAAAGTTGAACTCCTTTAAGAGTATGACTTCATTCAGGAATAAATAACTTTATAATACTTAGTAGAGTCTATTCTTCTCCAGTTGTTTATACGTAGTGCTTCTGTTTGCTTGAACAGGTCAGGGACTCAATTCTGCCCACTCGGTTGGTGAACAACAAGAATCCGCCATTCCCCACGTTCTTTGCTGATGGAGACGAGGAGCTCCCTGAAGACCTTTTCGATGCGAACATGTTCCAGTTTGGGGAGCCCATGCCTGAATGAGGTTGTGACCCCACAATTCTTGCTTACGCTGGTAAAAGACGCTGGGCATGACGTGACCCTTGATAGGGGTCTTTCATCTAGTGGATTCAGCATTACTGGGCGGAAAGACTTTTTATAGAAGTGTCACGTAAACATAAATACAGGTTCAGATACAGAGTAAACTTATATTTCTGTATAACAACTGGATCATGTTGGATGTCAAAAGCAGTTGTGTATTTAAACAATAAAACCTGTTTGATATTATAACTGAATTTGTTGTAATTTCTCATGGTATGGTCATAAAAAGCTGCATGGAAGCATTAGAAGTACAGTTGAAGTCAAAAGTTTACATGCTCCTTGCAGAATCTGCAAAATGTTAATTATTTTACCAAAATGAAATAAGAGGGACCATACAAAATACGTTATTTTTTTAATTTAGTACTGACCTGAATAAGATATTTCACATAAAATATGTTTACATATAGTCCACAAGAGAAAATAATAGTTGAATTTATAAAAATGTCCCTGTTCAAAAGTTTACATACACTTTATTCTTACCTGAATGATTCACAGCTTTTTTTGTTTAGTGGTAGTTGTTCATGAGTTCCTGGTTTGTCCTGAACAGTTAAACTGCCCACTGTTATTCAAAAAAATCCTTCAGGTTCCACAAATATTATATATTTTTTATTTAGTACTGGCCTTCACAAACTACAGAAGGTACTTCTGTTGCCCAGAAGATAAATTGAATTAACCCTGAACTTCAAATTCAACCCCCCATAGTTGATTCCTATTTCTATGGTCCCTCAGTTTTTTAAACATATATAATTAATGTAAATTTATATTATATAAAATGAATATATTGTAAAACCCTTTAATTAGTAAAACGCTATTAGTAAAGTTTTTCTAATAATAAAGTTACAATAACATAATTATATTTCTACTCAAATTTATTTTTTGAAATATACACATTTAAATGTTGGTTGTCATAAACTTGACGGATTTATTCGAACATAAACATTGAAAAGCAATAGAAATTACATGTTACAGTGCCTTGCAAAATTATTCATACCCCTTCATTGTTTTCACATTTTGTTATGTTGCTGCCTTATGTTAAACTACTTTAAATTACTTTTTTGCCATATCAATCTACACTCCCTACTCCATAATGGCAAAGCAAATAAATAGGTTTTTAACATTTGTGCAAATGTATTAAAAATAAAAAACTGAAAAGATCCCGTTGCATAAGTATTCATACCTTTTTCTGGGACACTCGAAATTTAGCTCAGGAGCATTCATATTGCTTCTAGATGTTACTACACTTCGAGTGGAGTTAAACTGTGGCAAATTCATTTGAATGACTATGATTTAGAAAGGCACACACCTCTCAGAAAAGATCTAACAGCTGAAAATGCATATCAGAGCAAAAACCAAGTCCTGAGGTCAAGATAACTGCCTGGAGAGCTCAGCGACAGACTTGCGTTAAGGCAATGATCTAGGGAAGAGTTCAGAAAAAAATCGAGAGATCTGCTGCATTGAAGGTTCACAGAAGCATTATCCATAATGGAAGACGATTGGAACAAATAGGACTCTAGAAAATGTCTGCCAGCCCCCATCCAAGCTGACAGAGCTTGAGAGGTGAAAAGGTGAGGCAAAGAATGGCAGATAATTGCCAAATGCAGATGTGCAAAGCTTGTCACATCATATCCAAAAAGACTTGAGGCTGTAAAGGTGCTTCAACTATGTACTGAGTTAAGGGTATGAATACTTATGCAATGTACTTATTTCAGTGTTTTATTTTTAATAAATTTGTAAAATTTGCAAATCTGGTTTTTGCTTTGTCATTATTATGGTGTATGGAGTGTAAATTTTACAAATCTTCAGTTTTTTATTTTTAATAAATTTGCACAAATGTTAAAAACCTATTTTTTGCTTTGCCATTATGGAGAAGGGAGTGTAGATTGATGTGGGGGAAAAAAGTAATTTAAAGTAGTTTAACATATAAGGCAGCAACATAACAAAATGTGAAAAAAATGAAGGGGTATGAATAATTTCGCAAGGCACTGTATATGGTGCATTTATTTAGAAAATTGCTCCACTCTAGAGTTAATTTTTCCAGCTGACCAACGAGTTCATGGTCACCGAATAAGTTTTTTTTTCTGAGGTGAAAGTAACGTCGAAATTTACAAGTTGTACTGATGTCTTTCCGCGGTTGAAACAGATTCAGCGATTACATCAGAAACAGATTTTGGTAAGTTGTACTCTTTTATTTTAACAGAATGTAGGATGTTTATTGAGTGTTGAAACTGGTATCAAAGCCGAGGAGATGATCAGTTCGCCTGAACCGCGTTCAAATGTTTATATTAACGTTACTTGTCTTAAACTGAGGCGCTACAGCAATTTAACACTCAACATTAAACAGCGCCAAAACAGTATTTATTGTTTAAATACTGTATTAAAATGGACAGAATTTGAAATCTCTGACTTTGTTATATATCAAAAGAAATTTATTGGATGGGAGGCGAGCTACAACCCTGATAGCACACGTACATCACGGAGACTATTTGACTATCTGCAATACCTCTACAGGACGTTTCTTATCAGATGTCAAATAGACGTCTTTTAGATATCTTTAAGATGTTTATAATTTAGAATGTATGTAAAACTTACATCTTACAGAAGTCTGTCAGATTTGTAACGTTACACAGCAGATGCTTTCCAGATCAAGTTTAACAGGCATTAAAATCGAGAAATCGATCTTTTTTACTCAGCCTTAAAAAATGGGAGTCTGCTCTCTTGATATGGTGTTTTCCTGAAGCTCACCTGCTGCAATCACATGTTTAACTTATTGATTACCAAGCATTATTATACGTTTGGTTATTGTTTGAGTGTTTAAGTGGTGTCAGCATCTCTGTACTTTGACAATCTGCTTGATAACCGTAAAGTTGCAAATACATCAAGCTGACAGCAAAACTCTGTAAGGATACCCTGATGGGACACACTGTGCTGACCTCTGTGCATTAGAGAAGAGAGCAGGAGGAGGAGGAGGTGGAGACGGAAGGATGAATAGATGCTGACAATGGTTGACATTTCTCCCTCTCTCTCTAAGTGAGGGGAATAAATCAAGGCATTAATGTTGCATGAGTTAAAGCTCACTGACTGATGAAGGGAGCGAGCGAGTGTGTGTGTGGATGGAGTGGCTACATTAGAGCCAAAAGCCCTCAAACCCTGTTTTCTACACACAGCCTTACTATACTGAAGAAAGGTCATGTAAACGCTTTGTATGAACGTCGTCTTCTCTCCATCCTGTTTGTCTTTTTCTTAAGAATCACCAGCATGGTAATGGATACAGCCAGTGGGCATTTTATGGAAGTACAACAACAAAACTTATTTTTTTAAATGGGAAAAGTAAAAATGCTGCAATAAAAGCTTAGTTAAGTTTAATTATCGTGTAGATTTATTTTTAAATAACTAAATAATTTTATTTTGGGAAGTATGCATTAAATTGATCAAATATGATGGTACAGACATAAAAAAAAGTTCCCGTTTCAAATGATGTTTTTAATTACTTTGTATCCATCAATCAATCTTGGAAAAAATTAAGCAGCACAAATGTTTCAACACTGATAAATAAAAATAAAATAAAAATGTTTACTAAGGAACAAATAAGCATATTAGAATTTTTTGCTGATTAAAAAAACTGTAAAATTTACTAAAAAAACAGTAAAATTTTGAAAAATTTTACTATTTAAAATAACTGTTCTCTATTGATTTCAAAGCTTAATTTTTAGCATCATTACTCCAGTCACACGGTCCTTCAGAAATCATTGTAATATTCTGATTTGCTGCTCCAAAAACATTTATTATTATTATTATGTTGAAAACAGCTGAGTAGATTTTTTTTCCTGTGTCTTGGATAAATAGAAAGTTGAAAAGAACAGCATTTATCTGAAATAGAAATCTTTTGTGACTTTATAAATGTCTTTATCATCACTTTTGATCAATTTAAAGTATTCATTTTTATAATTTCTTTACCCCCAAAAAATCTAGATCTTTCTATTCATCAAAGAATCCTGAAAAAAGTTTACTCAACTGTTTTAAATATTGATGACAATAATAATAAATGTTTCTTGAACAAATCAGCATATTAGAATAATTCCTGAAGGATCATGCAACACTGAAGACTAAGTAATGATACTAAAAACTTAGTTTTGTTCACAGATAAATTGCCTTTAAAATATATTCAAATTGAAAGCATTTATTATTCTAAATGGTAAAAATATTTCACAATATTACTGATTTTGCTGTATTTTGGATCAAATAAATGCAGGCTTGCTGAGCAGAAGAGACTTCTTTAAAAACATAAAAAATCTTACAGTTCAAAAACTTCTGACTGGTAGTGTATACATATATATAAATGCAGGGACATTTTAGGTAAACTGAAATCTCAAAAAGTTTACCTGCAATGACCTTTTATGGATGGTAAATTTTTAATATCCTTAAGAAATATAAGCCTATACTTTTATAAAATATAAAATATGCCATCACCAAAAAGACTAATGCGTGAAACACAGCCAGTGCATTTCACGTGGTAAATAAAAAATTGTGTAAACCTCAGCTGCCAGTTTACTGTAATTTCTACAACATTTCAACCGTTTCAAAGTCATTAGCCCTGGAATGTCTGAGGGCAACAGTTGTGCTTTCCTAAAGTTAACAAGCTACGCAAGTCTCATGCATAATAACACAGCTGTCACATATTGTGTTCATGTATTATTCAGTCAGAAAACCTTCCTCTGCCACCAGTTTGCACTACAATTTGGAGACACCATCAATACCATGCTCATGTGCATTGCTGCTAAATTTTTGTCCTAATTTAACATTAACTTCCCTTTTGCTCAGTTGTTAGTTTTCCACATTCAAAATCAAAATGTACAGCTGTCAAAAAGGATTTCTTAGATTAAATGTACATGTTAGCCATTTAGTTGTGTCTATTTATAACATTTGACGTTTTATTAAATGTGACACGATAACACTAGTTTGCTTTTACAGTGTGGTTGATGCGGAAGATTTAACCCATATAAATCCTCACAAACCCACATACGCACGTGTCAGATGCCTGACCTAGTAATATGTTTTTGGGCTGTCTGCACACATACATAATGCAAAGGGTTTTTTAATCTCAGTACCATCGTCGCATGAGTGAACTCCCTGATGTCAGCACTGCACTAAAAACTGTCTTACCAAGCTTGAGCGCCACTCACTTGTACTCAGTTCACACACACACACACACACACACACACACACACACACACACACACACACACACACGAGTAAAACCTAACACATTGTTTAGCCTGCCGACACCATGGGGTCTTGATTTTCTGGCTCTGCCCCCCAACCATGGCACATCTGCGCCCTCGCAGAGTGTGTAGCGGTGTGTTTGTGTGTGTGTGTGTGTGGACCCCAGTGAGAGCATAATGCCAAACGCCTTGCCAATCTCCCAATCTAATCCTCTGAACACACACACATCCTGTCCCTCCAGATTTCCGCCCCCAGATCGCTCTTGATCACTCCACCGAACCTCACAGCGGTCACACCCCCTCCTGTAACCACACCTGCTCAGCACAGCACCCCTCCTCTACAACCACACACACACCTCTGCCAGATGTGGATGAGATACAAGCCAAAGAGACACACTTGTGTCCGTGTGTGTTAGTGGACAGAGTAGAAACCACTGAGGAGCTCATCAACAGTCTGGCGCATTAAAAAAGGAGAGTTCACCCAAAATGAAAATTCTGTCATCATTTACTCACCCTCATGTTTTTCCAAACCTATGACTCACTTTCCTCTGTGGAAGAAATTTTGAACTGTTCATCAATTTCATCAAGCCATTTTCAATTGTTTTTGTCCAAGTAATAAAAAGTCAGATCCCATTTACTTTCATTGTATGAAACAATATCAATAAACTTTCTTTATTTGATAAAGAAAGTTATTTAGTTTTGGAATGACATGAGGGTGGGTAAATGATGAAAATATTCAGTTTTGAGTGAGTTATCCTTATATAAACTATATCCCTGTTACACTCCCATACAAACATCAGTTCAGAGAATTGTTTCTAAACACATTATACATGTTAGAAATTTATTGCTAAAAACACATTACAAAGACTGTAAATTATGTAGTACTGAATTGTGGAGTTCAACCTTTAAACAGTTTTTTTTTTTTTTTTTTTTACCATTTCTGTGTTTAGGATTTTTTGATGACATATTGGAGCCACTGAGCATTGGCCTTCCCCTAACACTGTAATACCTAGAGTGCATTGGCATCAGTGGTTTACCCGCTAAATTGTGAGTTACTGTCATTACCGTTAGTTACTACATCCTACAGTTTGCTAGCTAGCTAGCCTTCGTCATGTAAATGCATATTACCTGGTTGCGATAAACTGCAAAACAGCTTGTTCATTAATTCAGGTTGTAACGTATTTGACAGTTGAGAGAGGTGGCAGCTTTCCTGTGAGTGGGTGTGGCTTTAGCACAGACAGTGGACACGCCCCCAGCGTTTGAGAGCAGAGAATACTGCCTATTTTTTTAAGATTCTAATTATTTATTTTATTTACTTGCTGTTTTTTATCATTCAAATTTGGCTGGGTGGTTATAACACATTTTTCTGAGGTGTGACAAACTCAGAACACATAGCCTATTTAATATTTCTTTACACAGACTCACGAATCACCTGTCGCATGTGCTCAGCAGGTTTTGTGAAGTTTTGAGTTTTCCTTTAGGCTTTATAGGATTTTGGGTACATTTGCACTGGCCCCTTTTCTAAACGACCCTGTTATAGATTCCTAAAGGATAGATTTCATTATTCTTTTGATAATCATTGACCTAGAAAGTCCAGATAATTATACTGCAATGTTTTTTTTTTTTTTTTTTGATTGAGCAAAAAATCTAGGACTAGTTCACAAAAGTAGTTTTTTTATACATCTTCTCAATCGGTTTAACAAGAAGCAAACCCAGTCAGCAAATTTCCTTTGGCCTGGATCTGGCCCATATCAACATATCAGATGAATATTTGTTTGCTGACCTAAAACTGGGCCACATTTTTTCAGCCGGACTGACCCAAACGGTTGTGTCTTAACTTACACACTAATTCCAGCCTACTTAACAACACTTTACTAATGTATATTCTCATAAACTTGATCAGAAGATTTATGCTTAATGGAATAGTTCACCAGAAAAATGTTATTCTGTCATTGATTACTCACCCTCATGTTGTTCCAAACCTGTAAGACCTTCGCCACTGAAATCACTATTTTACTGATGTCCTTACTGCCTTTCTGGGTCTTGAATGTGTCAGTTGCGTTGCTGTCTATACAGGGTCAGAAAAGCTCTTGGATTTCATCAAAAATACCTTAACTTGTGTTCCGAAACTGAATGAAGTTCTTATGGGTTTGAAACAGCATCAGGGAGAGTAATTAATGACAGAACTATCTGTCAACTATCCCTTTAAAATGCCTAAAATAATTTTTATAATAAATGAGAAGAAGCAGAAAATGTTGTAGAAGCAACCATCTAGTGTCCGTTTGAGTATTTCCTACTATTAAAATACATTTTCTGTTGTTTTTCTCTCATTTCTTCTTCCGATTCCAGATCTAAATGAATTGAGTTAAAGGGTTAGTTCACCCAAAAATGAAAATTAATTACTCACCCTCATGTTGTTCCAAACTCGTAAGAACTTTGTTCACCTTGAGAACGCAAATTGCGATGAAATCATCAAATAATCACATTTTTGATTAAATCCAAGAGCTTTCTGACCCTCCATTGACAGCAAAGGTCCTACCATAGTCAAGACACAGAAACGTAGTAAGGACGTTGTTAAAATAGTTCATGTGACATCAGTCGCTCAACCATAATTTTACGAAGCTGTGAGAATACATTGTGTGCGCAAGAAAATGACTTTTAACATTTCTTCTCATCTGTGTCACCCTAGTGTCATTTTGGAGAGTATCACGAGCATTTGCATACATTCCTCTGCATGTAAACAACGTGCACCACACTTTGTTTATGTTCAGAGTAAAAAAAAAAAGAAAAATGTTTTTCAACTTAAAAAGTAAGTGTTCATGCTACCTTAAAATTTTAAGTTTACTCAACTCAAATATCCATGTTTTCAGCACAAACACTTGCTTTTTTAAGATGAAAACTTTTTTTACAGTTTGCGCAAACATTGTGGTAGAATTTAAAATGGCGCTAGGGTGATGCAGATGAGAAGAAGTGTTGAATAAAGTTTTTGAATTTAAATTGTTAAATGATTTTTTTTTTTTTTTTTTTTTTTGGCACACAAAATGTAGCTTCATAAAATTACGGTTGAACCACTGATGTCACATGGACTATTTTGACAATGTTCTTGGTACCTTTCTGGACCCGTGGTAGGTCCCTTGCTGTCTATAGAGGGTCAGAAAGCTCTCAGATTTAAACAGAAATATCTTAATTTGTGTTCCGAAGATGAACGAAGTCTTATGGGTTTGAAACAGTATAAGGGTGAGTAATTAATGACAGAATTTTCATTTTTAGGTAAACCGTTTCTTTAATTCAGTCACATTAAATGGCATGTTTTAATTGAACCCAGTAAATTTAGGTGTTACCTAATGAAGCACATTGTAAGTTACCTGGCAATCTTTTGTCTGAAATCTATTCTTTCGTCTCATCTGATGTACGTTCATTTTGTGAACAAGGTGACCTTTGAAAGCAGCTTCTCTAGCACTGACCTTGTCGTGGGTGAGTGTGAGTGGTTCCTCAGAAGTGTCTTGGCCCCATGCTGTCACACACACACACACACACACACACACACACACACACACACACACACACACACACACATCCCATATAACGCAGTAACCCATCATTTTTTTCCAAGAAATCCAAGAAACACAAGTATAATTTGCATAGCAAACCAAAATCCACATATAATTAAATAACAATCTGTGTGAATGACAGAGGGAAAGAAAGGTCTAGAAGTCCTGTGGCCTCCGCTCTCTGTGTTACCCAGCATGCACTTCTCGCTGCTTAGGCACATTAGCATCTATTAATATTAAAGAATGTGTTTTTCCTGACAAACCAGCACACATTACAATCATCCAATCATCACGAGCGCAGAATGCCACACCGCCATTCCAGAGATCTTTTGATCTTTTCCCTCCATCGTTATCGCCATGACAACACTCGTGACATCAGGCTTTCCGTTATGCTCTTCTGTAGCTGTCAAACACACTCAAACTTTCTTGCCTTGTTAACCCATTCAAATCTTTTCTTTTCCTCTGTCTCTGTCTCTCTTTTTTTTTATTTATAATCTGTTCAAGCCACTCTAATTCTACGAACTCTGATTCAGTTCAGTAAACTCCAATTAAAGTCTCCAAGTCTTGAGTCCATGAGAGACCAGGTGTCACCATGGTTACGGTAGAGAGACTGCTGCCTGTCGGTCATTGGTTAGTCAGAGGCAGGACCCAGCTGGGCTTATGAGTGATGAGATATAAAATATTAACATCTTATTAATTATTGGCAAATGATTTCAACTCATTAAAATAGTTACACTTTTTTGGACGGTCACCGCAGAGAATCCACTGCGTCTGAATATTTTACATCGAATATCCCTTGATATGTTTTATTGCCGAAGTGATATTGTTGCTCATGATACTTTCAAAAATATTGGTTAATCTTTACAAAAATTAAAAAAACAACCCAAAATAGACAAGAAACAAGATGTTAGTATACATATATAGTTTTTATGAACAGTTTGAAATAGTTTTTTTAAAACTGTTTTAATTTTAATTTTAGTAACATTTTTAGTAATGGTGTCATTTACTCTGTCATTTTTATTAGTTTTTGTTTATTTTAAATATTACTATTTAGTTGGGTTTTATTAGTTGAATTTTTATTAATTTCTTAACTTAGTCATTTTTAGTAATGTTGTTGTCACACCCCCGGACTTTCTTGTTGGTTTTTCCCATTTTCCCCCGCAGTTCTGAGTGTTTTTGGTTTCTCCCTTATTGTCTGCACCTGTGTTTGTAATTAGTCTGTCTATTTAAGGTGTGTGTTTTCCCAGTACTCTTGTCGGTCTTTGATGTTATATGGATGTCTTACCCTGCTGTTCCTGTGTCTGCTTGTATTCCGTTGGATTTATTAAATATTCGTCTTTTACTACGTCGTTGTTCGTGTGTTCCTGCCTACATCGTGACAGAAAGACCGACCTAAACAGTTTTTTTTTTGCGTATTCCACCCCGTTTTGTTTTTCGTTCTGTTTTTCAGTCTTTTTGTTTCCGTAGTGTGTTTCCTCCATGGATCCCTTCCTCCAACCAGAATTCATCCTCCTCCGGCTGAAGCAGGGGGATTTACCGCTCGAGGGTTTTACGATCATGTTCCAGCTTGTAGCAAACACCACCAGCTACCCGGACGACGCGCTCTGTGCGTTCTACGACGCTAGCCTCAACGCGTCATGCAGAGCGCCGTCGTCCGAGGACGGCCCTCGAGCGGATTTCGCCGCGTTTATGGAGTGGACACTGGCGAGAACCAGACCCGCGTTCCCCGCCTGTTCCAAGGAGCATCTCGCCAGTGCCACTCCGGACCCAGAGCCCAGCCAGCCACCCCGACCCGCGGATTATGAGCCCTACATAGACGGAAAGCCCGAGCCCGGAGCGACAGCAGTATGGACTGCCGACGGGGTCAAAACTGCTGATCAGGTGCGTGAGCCGGCCATTACATCCGCGACGGTGGAGTGCTTCATGGAGCAAGAGAGGGCTGTAGAGAGCCCCGTCCACTGCACTGCCACTGGGGGTGAGCAAGAGCACAACTCTGGGGACTTAATTGACTGTTTCACGGAAATACCCATCTGCCTGGACTTCCCTCCCACCCTCCCTCTTCTGCCTAAGCCTGAATCTCCGCTGGTTCCGCCCAGCCATCCAGAGTCACCACTGGTTCCGCCCAGCCTTCATGAATCCCCGCTGTCATCTGTCAGTCCCCTTGCTCACCCTCAGCAAACCATCTGTGCGGTGGGTTCGCCGCGGGTCTGCCAGTCTCCATCGGTGTCATGGCTGGAGGATCCCTCACCATCGCCTCCAGCCTCAGAGTCCTGGACTCCGCCTCGGCCCTCCGACCCTGCGGCTCCACCCCGGCTCTCTGCTCCCTCGTCTCCGCCGTCGCCCGTCGGTCCACCAGCTCCACCGGGCTCCATCGTCCCTCCGGCTCCGCCCTGGTCAGTCGTCGCCCCACCTTCGCCTCTGGACTCCACTCCTCCGGCTGTGCCTCGTTGCTCCATCCCACCGGCTCGGTGGACCTCCTCCCTCCTGCGGGCACAGCCTCGGCCCTCTGTCGCTCCGGCTCCGCCGCGGACCTCCGGATCTCCATCTCCGCCTTGGTCGCCAGAGCCTTGGGTTCCGCCTTGGCCCTCCGGATCCGCGGTGTCACCCAAGATCTTCGGCTTTCCGTCTCCGCATCGGGCTCTCCCACCACCTGCTCCGCCTCCGTCGGTCGGCCCCATGGAGTCTTCAGCCTCTCCTCCACCATGGCTCCTCCCTCCATCGGCTCCACCTTGGAACTCCATGGCTGAGTTCTGGGTCCCACCTGGCTCCTCCTGCTCCAGCCCCTTCCTGTCACCTCCTTGGCTTCCCCCTCCGTCACCACCCTGGACTCCATCTTGTGTCCTCCTCCCGGGAGTCCGTCCTCCACCTAAGCCCCCTCCTAAGACTTTGTACCGTTTCCTTTTGTCTGTTTGTCGGCACGAGGATGTGCCTTCCGGGAGGGGGAGGTAATGTCACACCCCGGACTTTCT
The DNA here is from genome assembly GCF_049309525.1 of Garra rufa. Lineage (NCBI taxonomy): Eukaryota > Metazoa > Chordata > Actinopteri > Cypriniformes > Cyprinidae > Garra > Garra rufa. The sequence goes on from NC_133377.1 coordinate 28,934,470, forward strand.
TGTTGGTTTTTCCCATTTCCCCCCGCAGTTCTGAGTGTTTTTGGTTTCTCCCTTATTGTCTGCACCTGTGTTTGTAATTAGTCTGTCTATTTAAGGTGTGTGTTTTCCCAGTACTCTTGTCGGTCTTTGATGTTATATGGATGTCTTACCCTGCTGTTCCTGTGTCTGCTTGTATTCCGTTGGATTTATTAAATATTCGTCTTTTACTACGTCGTTGTTCGTGTGTTCCTGCCTACATCGTGACAGTTGTCATGTACCTTTGTCATTTTAATTACATTTTATTTTAAATATTACTATTTAGTTGTTAAGTTTCATTGTTTATTTATTTCTAGTTAGTCATTTTTAGTAAAGTTGTCATGTACCTTTTTATTTTTATTAGTTTTTATTTTAAATATTACTATTTAGTTGTTTTCTAAGTTTAAGTTTTTATTTATTTCTAGTTAGTCATTTTTATTAATGTTCTCATGTACCTTTGTCATTTTTATTAAATTTTATTTTAAATATTACTATTTAGTTTTTTGTTTAAATTTGTATTTATTTCTAGTAGTCATTTTTTGTAATGTTGTCATGTGTCATTTTTATTTGTTTTTGTGTATTTTAAATATTACTATTTAGTTGTTGTTGTTTTTTTTTATTTAAGTTTTATTTATTTGTAATTAGTCATTTTTTGTAATGTTGTCATGCACCTTTTTTATTTTTTATCAGTTTGTTTATTTTATATATAACTCTTTAGTAGTTTTTTTAGTTTAAGTTTTTATTTATATACAGTTAGTAATTTTACTGCTTCAACATTAAATGAAAATTAGAAATGGTTTGGCAATTAACTGAAATGTGTTTTTCATCTTATATTTTTATTTTATTTCAGCTTTATTTTTATTTAAAAATAATAAAAATGTTTTAACAGTTTTAGTTTCAGTTAATAATAATAACGCTGAAACAAGAAAAGTAAGCAATCAAAATAAAATAACTTTGTCATCATAAATGTAGAACACAAAGGAGTGCTAATGCTCTAGTCATGTCTCACAGACAGATTAGTTATCAATATTTCACGAATAGTAACACTCCAAAGTAAAAGCATCTTTGACTTGTTATATATCTCTCTTTCTTTTTACTCCCACTCAGATGCATCTCTCTCCGCTCTGTGCAGAAGTCATTGCCTCTTTGATTAAGAGTTTATTATGTTCCCATAATTCCTGGGTAAATGTCATGGCCGCCCCATGCGGGCAGATTAGCACCCCACCCCGCAGAAGAGGGAGGAAAGGAGGCCTCGCACTCAGGAAAGACTGTGGGATGTTAAACAATCAATACAGAGTGCCAGTGCTCTAGACACCTCTGGAGAAACAAGGACTTGAAGAGTGAGACATGTTGTTCTCCAAACAAGATCTTCCAGATGCATCATGTGGGACCTTTTCTACATGATTCATTTTCAGATACAAGCATCAGTTAACCTCAAAGAAACATACAATTACTGCAAGTATTCCAATAGCAAATAAATAAGATAAATAGTGCATTAAATGTACAAAATGAAAATGTTCTTTTTGTACCGCTGACACCCATAGCAAAGCCCCCATGTGGATATCAAGTATCCCTGCTATATAAACCATCTGTCACACAAGCCTAAATATACAGTACACCCACATTTTGTACTCACAGGTGACATTTCTCTGCTCTGAAAATAAGTCTTTTAGCAGCTGGAGGGGCAAAGACACAGGACAAAAGATCTGAGCAACAAAGACCCTGGACCAGCCACGTGTATGGAAGCTATTAAAAGTGTGTGAGAGATGGCCTTTCACTGTGTACTGCCATATGTATGTGTATCTTGATCTATGGCGCTTGTGTTGTTTCATCACATCATTATCATGATCTGATCAGACAGTGTTTATCTACAGGAGAGACAAACATAATGCTGATGAGAATACATTTTAGAGACCTATAAAGGAAGGGAACATTTTCCATGGGTAATAGGGAATAGGTAACACTTATTCACTATTAACTACGACTTATTAGCATGCATATTACTAGAATATTGGCCATTTATTAGTACTAATTAAGCACATATTAATGCCTTATTCTACATCCCTAATCCTACCCAATACCTAAACCTAACAACTACCTTACCAACTATTAATAATCAGCAAATTAGGAATTTATTGAGGGAAAAGTCGTAGTTAATAGTGAATAAGTGTTACCTATTCTAAAGTGTTACCCACAACTTATATTTCACTGTTACATGCAACATTTGAAATGCTGTATTTGTCGTTTTGTTTTCATTGTGAGAATGTTCTTGACTTAAAATATCGCTGTTATGGCTGACTATAATTCAGGCTAATCGAAACACTGACGAAAACTGGTGCACTGCTGCCACCTAGTGGATACGAACCACAGTACGTGACTGGGGTAAACATGATGGTAAACACAGTAATAAACGATAATAAAGTTACACATTTCTGTGAAATAAAGCATTTAAGCAAAAAACGTCTATTCAGAATAAACTACTACTCAAAAGTTTTTGATCAGTAAGATTTTTCATGTTTTCTGATCATCAAGCCTGTATTTATTTAGAAAAACAGTTACATTTTGAAGTATTTTTACTATTTAAAATAACTTTTCTATTTGAATATATTTTAAAAAAAAAAATTATTTATTCCTGTGATTTCAAAGCTGAATTTTTAGTATTGGTTAGTCATTTTAGCTTAGTCATGCACCTTTTTTTATTTGTATTAGTTTTTGTTTATTGTTTTTTTTTTAAGTTAAAATTGTATTTATTTCTAGTTAGTCAGTTTTAGTATGTTGTCATGCATCTTTTTTATTTTTATTTTTATTCGTTTTTGTTTATTTTAAATATTAGTTGTTTTTAACTTGAAATTGTATTTATTTTTAATTAGTCATTTTTAGTATGTTGTCATGCACCTTTTTTATTTTTATTAGTTTTTGTTTATTGTTTTTTTTGTAGTTCAAATTGTATTTATTTTGAATTAGTCATTTTTAGTATGTTGTCATGCACCTTTTTATTTTTATTAGTTTTTGTTTATTGTTTTTTTAAGTTCAAATTGTATTTATTTTGAATTAGTCATTTTTAGTATGTTGTCATGCACCTTTTTTATTTTTATTAGTTTTTGTTTATTTTAAATATTAGTTGTTTTTTTAACTTGAAATTGTATTTATTTTTAATTAGTCATTTTTAGTATGTTGTCATGCACCTTGTTTGTTTTAAATATAACTATTTAGTTTTTTGTTTAAATTTGTATTTTTTTCTAGTTAGTAATTTTTAGTAGTGTTGTTATCATACCTTTATCATTTTTATTGTTTTTTGTTTATTTTAAATATTAGTTTTAGCATCATTACTCCAGTCACATGATCCTTCAGAAATACTTCTTATATTCAGATTTGCTGCTCAAAAAACATTTATTATTTTTATGTTGCAAACAGCTAAGTAGATTTTTTTTCAGGTTTCTTTGATGAATAGAATCTTTTGTAGCATCTTTATCTTCGTCTTTATCATCTTTTTGATCAATTAAAAACATCCTTGATAAATACAAGTATTAGTTTCTATAATTTCTTTACTGACTCCAAGTTTTTAAATGGTATTGTGCATGTTACAAAAGCTTTTAATTTTTAAAAATCCTGAAAGATTTTACTGAATTGTTTTAAATATTGATAATAATAATATTAAAAAGTGTTTCTTAAACAGCAAATCAACATATTAGAATGCTGAATGATGCTGAAAATTTAGCTTAAATATAGTAAAAAAAAAAAATAGTATTTCGGATCAAATAAATGCAGGCTTGGTGAGCAGAATAGAATTCTTTAAAAAACAATAATCTGGTAGTGTACAAGAATTGCATGACAAATCAAAATTCAATCAATATGAATGAGCATTTAAAAAAACATTTCCTACAATATACTAGTTTTTTTTTTCTAACTATACTAACGTTATGTTATATTTTTTTAAAACGTCACCTGTTCCATGTAGTTTTAAAAGTATTAAAAGAATTTAATTAAAATGAGGTAAACTGAAATGTATAATAGCTCATTTCTTTGAGAAATTAACGTTAGAGACTGGGTTATTTCAGATTACAAATCAAACTTAATTAATTTATTTATTTAAACCTTATTTGTTCGTTTGAACGGTTTGAGCACTTATAGATCCATCTTCCACAAAATGAGCAAGTGTTATCAACATGTTTGGAAACAAACAAGGTAATAAAACTAATCTAAATCGCTAATGTATGGTGACGTACTTCCGGTGACGTATTTGTTGTGAAGAAGAGTCAAAGGTGGGAGCGTCAGGCGGATCGGCACGTCAAGTTTTCTTATTAAATCGACACATTATTAGCTTTGCCTTTTTGGAGAAACAACAACAAACTGTATGAAACCAACGAAAACTTTTGATAAGTTGAAATAGAACTTCGTGGTGGCAAAATGGAGGCCGTTCCCAAGATGCCGATGATTTGGCTGGAGCTGAAGGAAGCGGGAGAGTTTCAGTTCAGTGCCACTGTCAGACAGGTGAGACGTTCCGCAGTCGATTAGTCCAGCCTCTTAGACAACAACGATCAGCTCTAGAGAAGACCATTTCTGTTGTGTAACGTTACTACATTTGAGCTCTGGGACTTTTAAAGTTGGTAATATGTGTGTTGTGATTTTAGGAAGTGTTTCTGTACATGTTTACAGAAGTATGCGTCAAATATATTAATTTGTTTATTTTACGAATGGTTAACAGGATGGACATGGATTTGAACAACTATAAAGTGATTACCAGTTAAGATAGTATTCTCAAGAAAACATGTTTGGTTTTAAACATGGTCGTTAAAGTAATAAAGAAACGTCTGGAATATTGTGCAATAACTACGTTTGACGTGTTCATAAAGTCTTCAATATGATTTACATGTTGAAAGAGGCAATCTTCTCAGTACAAGTACTGCATAACAGGAAAGACTCAAATCTGTATTGTCATTTTGTGCAAGGAGCTGCCATTTTTAACAAATTGCTTTAAATGTATTACTGACAGATCGTTAGGAAATTGATATTTCCTCCTGGTCTTTGTGGTTGTAAGCATATGGCTTGTGAAACCTGACCATTTGAAAGCCAAATGACCTCCCTCACATTTGCTAGCCTTATTTTTACACATTTGCATTGAGCCAACACTAGTAGGTGACCAGAGGGGTGTTCCATAAAACAAATTTACCAAATAAGCCAGGCTTATTTTAGTTAGTCTGACTTATTGTCATTTGATTTGGCTCAAAATAAGTCAGACTAACTGAAATAAGCCTGGCTTATTTGGTAAACTTGTTTTATGGAACACCCCCCTGATGGTGATGTTTCATACTTTATATGATAATAAGAAAAAGATGACAGCATGCTTTCCCTCTCTTTTGTCCCAGTTCATTCAAGTAAACTATGGCGAGAACCCTGAGAACTACAGCGAGGCACTGAAGAAGCTGGAGCATCTTAGACAGGTTGGTTAGTGGTCAGTGGAATTGTGGGAAATGTAGTTGCATACTGGTCTATGGTTGCAATAAAGATTGCAATTAAAAATCTCTCTCATTTTCAGAGTGTGGTAAACATCCCGAGGGATTTTGAGGGTTGCAACACTCTTCGAAAATACTGTGGTCAGCTGCACTTTCTGCAGAGTCGTGTTCCCATGGCAAACGGCCAGGAGGCTGCAGTTCCTGTGACATGGTAAAGTGTTGCAGTCGGTGCTCACTTTGATTTTTGTCCATACTAGTATCCGTTAATATGCGATATGTCTGGTGGTCATGTCATGATAGCTTTTCTGCTTTCTTTCTGCTTGCAGGATTGATGCCTTTTCAGGGAGGAATATCACACATGAGGATATTAATTATGAACAGGCTTGTGTACTGTTTAACCTGGGTGAGTTAAATGCAATCAAAGCATTTGCTCAGATATGCTTTACTCTAAATTTGTTCTGCATATTAAAGGATTAGTTCGCTTTTTCAAAGTAAAAATGTCCTGGTAATTTACTCACCCCTGTCATCCAAGACGTCTTTTTTTTTTTGAGGAAAACATTCCAAAATTTTTCTCCATATAGTGGACCTCAATGGAAGCCAACGGGTCGAAGGTCCAAATTGCCGTTTTAATGCAGCTTCAAAGGGCTCTACGCGATCCCAGCTGAGGAATAAGGTCATTTCCTAAAGAAAAAAATAATGTTAATTTATGTACTTTTTAATCACAAATTTGGACCTTCAACATGTTGGCCATCATTGAAGTGCACTACATGGAGAAAAAATCCTGGAACAATCCTCAAAAATCTAAAAAATTTATTTTCGACTGAAGAAAGAAAGACATGAACATCTTGGATGTGAACTTTTAACTTATCATCAATCTCTCTAATGCATTTTAGGGGCATTGCACTCACTGCTGGGAGCTATGGATAACCGCCTATCTGAGGAGGTAAACATGCACATTTACACCTCCACCTTTGCAATTAGGAAATTCACACGCAGATAAATTATAGAAAGATAAATACCAACATGTTTATGTTAAATGCAGACTAAAATATATATTTCCGAAAATGGCGAATGGAATAAATGTATCCATAACAAATATATGAAGTGAATCCAGTTTTAGTAATTTGATCTACATCAAAGATCTAGTCATTTGTTTTTGTTTTAAAATTAAATAAATAAGCAGACTTTGTATGTACAAAATGTAGAATTGGTCACTCAAGTTTTAACTCGTGTATGTTTATTGAAGGAAGAAGAATAGCCTTTGTGATTTTTGTAAACCTCCCTGGACTATAAAACAGTTTATATATTATATATTAGTATGTCCTGCTTTAAATAATAGAAAACATTTTTACTCAAAGATAATTTATGGACATTTTCAATAAAATGTTAGAAAGTTTATCAAATATTAATTAAATTATTGTATATATTGTTAAAATATTGCAAATAATTAATTGAAGTGTTTTAAATATTATTACTGAGTTCAGCCATGAATTTGGCCTATAATGGTAATGTTGCATAAAATATTTGATAAATAAATACAGTTGAGGTCAAAAGTTTGCATACACCTTGAAAAATCTACAAAATGTTAATTATTTTACTAAAATAAGAGACATCATATAAAATGCAAGTTATTTTTAATTTCGTACTGACCTGAATAAGATATTTCACAAAAAATATGTTTATGTTAGACGTTAGGGGGTGAAAACTTCACAGGGTAAATTTAATTTATCTTCTCTTCTGGGAAACATGTAAGTACACCAAAAAAAAAACAGCTGTGGATCACGTAGGATCAAGAATCAAGTGTATGTAATCTTTTGAACAAGGTCATTTTTATAAATTCAATTATTATTTTCTCATGTGAACTATATGTAAATGTTTATGTGAAATGTCTTATTCAGGTCAGTACTAAATAAAAAAAAAATTATAACATGCATTTTGTATGATCCCTCTTATTTTGCTAACATAATTATCATTTTGCAGATTCTGCAAGGTGTTATGTATTCCTTTGACCCCAACTGTAAATTAGCAATTAGGAAACAATGAGAAAAATTAGTTATTGAAATTTCTCATGCTAACCTTTTGCTCTTTCTTTTTGCTTTCATGTTGTTATGTTAAGGGGATGAAAGTGTCCTGTACGCATTTCCAGTGTTCTGCCGGGGCTTTTGCTCACCTCAGAGACCACTTTAATCACAGCTACAGCTCTGACATGAGCAGCCAAGCTCTCTCAATCAACATCAACCTCATGCTGGTAAACACAAAGTCTACCACACAGATGCTTTTTTTTAAATTCCTGCCTCTATAACCTTTATATATATTTCTCTTTGAAGGCACAGGCACAGGAGTGTCTCCTGGAGAAAACTCTACTTGACAACAGAAAGAGTCATTTAATAGCAAAGATTTGTGCTCAGGTGAGAAGTTATGTTCATTTGCTCATCTTTTAAGATCACAGCAGGTCTTTGATATACAGAGCTCTTGTCACTCACATGCCACTATCAACACTAATGTCAAGTCTGATTGCAGGTGTGTAATTATTACAAGGATTGTCTGAGGGTGTTGGATAATTCTGAAAGTGTGCCAGGAAGGATTCAGAAAGAGTGGAGAAAGCTTGTCATGATGAAGATCAGCTACTTCAGTGCCATCACTAATGTGAGACCCCTGTACTCACCATGCATTATGTCAATATATGTCAATGCATTCTATTAACTTGATCATTTTCATAAACCACACGTTATTTTAATTTCATTAGTTACACATGGGAAAGCAGGCAGAGGAGCAGCAGAAACATGGAGAAGCGGTAAGTATATGCTTGTGTGTGTGTTTTTTTTCCCATTGTTTTCATTGTCTGATATGTGACTTTATACAAGCATTACTTGGCAGGGCTCGACATTAACGCTTGTCCGGGACACGTGGATTTTGTCAATGGGCAAGTGAAGGAGAATTTTACTTGTCCGATCGGACAAGTAACCTGATTAAAACATCAATAATTAGCGTAGCACCGAAACGTTGGTGAGAATGATTCTGATTGTATTACTTACAGTGTAAACGGTGACTGAAAACGGACAGTATCAAGTATCAAGCTCGTGGAGCCTATCTGAATCAAGGACATTTTAAAACTAATAGGCGTAACAGCATACACAAGGAAACAAACATACTGCGGTCAAAGACTATAGAATACCAAAGACATGTCACTCGTGTAGTTTTGAATGGGGAACAATGAAACGGTCATCATGGCCGCGAAGCTCCGCCTTCTTAGTGAAAGAGCCAATCGTTGATCAGTAAAGTCAGCGCGTCACTGCATCTGCCGAAGTCCCGGTTGCTATAGAAACAGCCGGCGCGACGTGCGTTCAGTACTGCGCATGCGCACTGGTTCATCTAGCCGGAAAAATAAGCGTTTTTTTAACGCTATTCAAGCACAAGGAACTATATTTATGAGGCAGTTCTTGTTGGATTTCTTTGGAGATTTCAAATATGAAATTTAATCGTAAGTTTGGCGAACAGTTTTGGAGAATTTGATGTTTCCCCATTCAAAGAGATAGGAGCTGCACTTTGATGCCCGAGAGGCGTTTCAAAGATGGCCGCCGAGTGACATGTCTTAAAAGGACTTTGACTGCGGTAGAAAATAAAGATAAATATTGTATAACATATTATATAGGTAAGTACTATTACGATTGCAAACGTGACATTGATTTTATACAACAGTAGTTCAATAAACTAGTAGTTAATATTAACTGACTTACATTTTATACACATCACTGACCATTTTTGTTAACGAAATAGTTATAAGTAGTTAAAGACACAGCAGAACAGTCGCGAATCTGAGAAACACACAGCGGTGTTTCAATACTGAATGATTTAGTATTTAATTTAATGAATGGGGTGAGTCAGTGAACGAACTGGTTGAATCCATGACTCCCTCATTAAGACAGTGACTTACTGCCACCTATTGGTGGTTCGGTTTCATATTTAAAAGCATTGCATTTTTTCAACATTTTAGATTTATATGTTTAAAAAAGTACATTAATCTTATAACATTATTTATGTATTTGAAATTTTACTGTGTAAATGCATTTTTTGGAACCTCTTATCTTCATTAATCAGTCTAAGTAAATACATTTGAATAGCATTTTCGATGCAGGCTGGGTTTTTCCTATGCAGTGGAAAGATGGAGTTTGTTGATACTGATTTAATCTGAATGGTAACCATACAGAGTCTAGTTATTCTAATTGAATCTATTGATAAAATTTCAGAATTTAATGTAAATGATGACACATTTAGTAAGGTTAGGAAAATAAAGTTAAAAAGTGTCCTAGAAATCAATTTAAAGGTGCCATAGAATGGAAAACTGAATTTACCTTGGCATGGTTAAATAATAACAGTTTAGTACATGGACATGACTTACCATGAGTCTCAAACACCATCGTTTCCTCCATATATAAATCTAGTATTTGCAAAAGACCACCGAGAAATAGGTCAATTCCAAAATAACACCGACTGTTACGAAACTTTCCCGAGATCGTTAATAGTTACGCCTCCAACATTCGCATCACCCAATCATCGGTAACGTCAGCACATCAGTAAAACAAGGCAAGTCACTGAAGGGACACGGTTAGCTTAATGCTAGCGCTAGCCTGTTACATTGCAATACATAGGATTTCACTTACCACATAAACAGAGAGATGACTGCGCTGATGATGGTGAATGATGGAGAAATAACTGCGTTGATGATGGCGAATGATTTACAGATCTTGAGAATCACTGAGGAGCAGCTCTACTTGTGTGGTAGGAAGCACTCCCTCTGCGTTGTAACTTTACACAGAGCACATGCGATCACAGTAATCACACTAAAATATCCGTGATTCAAAACGGCAGATTCAACAAACCTCATATTAAAAGCGGCTAGAGCTCCTAATTAAAAATATATTTTTATCCATGTGCAAGCTATTGAGCTCTGTGAAACAGCCAATCAGAGCGGAGCTCATTAATATTCATGAAGCTTCCAAATATCAGAGCATTTCATTCTAGGGGCAAATCCTAGGTTGTAAATGGACCTGTAAAACCATTTCTGGAGATTTTTTGCCCTTTCCTATGCCATATACCTTCTATGTTAATATCAGAGAACAATTTAAAATATTCTCTCAATGCATTCTATGGCACCTTTAAGGCAAATATCACAAATATTCTGATTAAAGTAAGACCTTATAGAGCAGTGATGAGACTATTGCTTCAGAATAGATTAATTTACGGCAAAAAAGCCTCTTTTTTTGCCTCGGACAAGTAAATTTTTTACTCGGACAAGTAAATGTCTGATTTACTTGTCCAAAGGACAAGCACATGTCAAAGCTTAATGTCAAGCCCTGCTTGGTGTACCTTTAAAAAGAGGTCTTCAACGTCATCTCTGTGGAATATGAGTGTAATATCATCTGATGACAGTGTGAGGCTGCCTGTTGTTTCTCCACAGGTTGCTTACTTTCAGTCCTCCTTGGACAAACTTAATGAGGCAATTAAGCAGAGCAAGGTAAAGATTCTCAAACACATGCACACAGATACACACAAGTTATTTTTTATTTTTTTAAGCACATTTACGTTTACTCAATGACCTTTTCAGAGCCAACCGGAATCTGTACAGGATGCTTTGAAATTCACAATGGATGTGATCGGTGGAAAGTAAGACTTTGAATGTATTATTATTTTTATTTTAATATTTTTTTTTATTATTGTTATGCATTTTCATTTGAAGAATTTAATACCCAGTTCACAAACAAATCTTGTTTAAAAAAATTTAAAGGTATGGTGTATTGTGTAGACACTCAACAACAAGAAAGCAGGAGAAAAGTGTGTGTGAATACTTTTCACTGTACTTTTTGTCTGTTTCAGATATAACTCAGCTAAGAAAGACAATGACTTCATTTACCATGAGTCTATACCTGGTCTGGACACATTGGCTGCAGTAAAAGGTATGCTTTCATGTCCCTTTTACTTACTATTATAACAAATTGCAATACATTTAAAATTCACTTTGTTCATGTTTTGTTCATGTTTGCTTCTCATGATGTCTGCCACGCAGGTGCATCATTGGTGAAACCCCTGCCTGTCAGTCTTACCGATCAAAGTGTAACTGGTCCTGACCTCTTTTCTAAACTTGTCCCGATGGCAACTCATGAGGCCTCGTCCCTTTACAGGTCAGCTTGTGCAGTAACACAGTTCATAACATGCTTTACTTAAATGTTTCTTAAAATGTGAAATCGTTATTTCTTTTTCTTTCTCTTTCTTAGTGAGGAGAAGGCAAAGTTACTTAGAGACATTGTGGCTAAAATAGAGGATAAAAACCAAATCCTTGAGTAAGTTACTTAAAAATAAATACTGATCTAAAAAAAAAAATTCTGTCATCATTTACTCACTTTTAAAAAAGTCATCCTGGTTTGCAGGAATAATGAGCAAGTAATGAGTAATTTCCTGTTTTTGGGGAATTGACCTTTAAGCAAACCTACTCTGTGTATCTATAGGCTTGAGCAGTGGCTGAAGTATTTTCCTCTTTTCTCTCCTTTTCTGTGCAGGAAATTTATGGAGTCTCTTAGCAGTGACTCTGTGTATAAAATAGACATGTTTAAATCTCTGCCTGACGCTCTGTTGGAGAAATGTGCATTTCTTAGTGTACGACCAGACACTGTCAAGAACCTTGTTCAGGCCATGCAAGGTGAGAGCAGACTCACACAAACTTAAAATTAGTACAAAAACAAAAATGTGTAAGATAAATGTGCAATGTGTCATTTTTATTTTATTTTTAATCAATCAGTTTAACATTAAAACAAGAATTCTATGATTTGTATTTAAAATGTTGTGTATAGGTGACCCTAGACCACAAAACCAGTCTTAAGTAGCACGGGTATATTTGTAGCAATAGCCAAAGGTACATTGTATGGGTCAAAATCATTTTTTGACCCATACAATATTAAAATGCTAAAATCATTAGTATATTAAGTAAAGCTCATGTTCCATGAAGATAGCTAGATTTGATGACATCCATTTATGCGTCTTGCAGCGCTATCTAATGTTTACACTGATGTGGGTTCATCTCTGGACGAGGTTCGTAGTGCCCTTGAGGAAGATGAGGCTGGGGAGAAGAGTTTGATGGAGGTAGTGGGGCAGAAGGGATTGCCAACAAGGCCTGCAGTCTTTCAGGATATTCAAAAAGAGCTGAAGAAATATGAGGCTGCTCATCAGACAGCCAGCGACTCCAACACTGAGCTCCACAGAGCCATGAACCAGCACATACCAAACCTACGTCTGTTACAGGGATCTATTGAGGAACTCAGAAAGAGCCTGCCCCAGCCAGAACTCAGTCAAGGTAAAAAGTTTTATTTTTTATTTTTTTTATACCTTATAGGGAAAATTAATTACCCTCATGTCTTTCCAAACCTGTAAGACCTTCGTTCTTCTTTAGAACACAAATTAAGATATTTTTGATGAAATCTGAGAGCTTTCTTACGGGTTTGGAACAACATGAGGGTGAGTACTTCATGACATAATGTTAATTTTTGGGTGAACTATCACTTTATGCATGCGTGTATGCATTCAGGAGAAGAAAAGATAAATAGAAGTAATCTCTTGTGACTTTATTTAAAAGTGATTCTTTCCTTTCCTCAAAGATGAAATGTCATCCCTGCAAAAAATGAAGACTATTCTGGGCAAAGTGGATGAAATGCGAAAGCAGAGGATCTCATTGGAGAGCCAGCTTCGTGACCTAATTCATAAAGATGATATCACTGGAGTCCTTGTAACCACAGATCGTGCTGAGATGAAGGTTAATGATCAACTGAAACTGTTTTAAATGAATCGACGGCAAAACAAAAACAGTACAAATTACCAGTCAACAATTTAAGAGTCTTATCTCTTTCCTTCTGTCTTTTGTTTCAGACATTGTTTGCAGAGCAATTGAAGAAATATGATCAGCTAAAGGGATATATAGAACAGAACTTGGTTGCCCAGGATAACATCCTGAAAGCCCTAACAGAAGCCAATGTACAGTACGCCCCTGTCCGCAAGACACTCACGCTTAAAGAACAAGAGTAAGTGTCTATGTATTTTAATTGTCAAAAGACTCAGGTTTCAAATAGTATCCGTTCAAATAGTATCAAGTCTGTTTTTGTGGCATTGCATGTAATCATCTTACTTTGTCCTGAAGATGGAACACCACTGTGCAGGCCCTGATTGCCTCATTCGAGGCATATGAGGACTTGATGAAGAAGGCTGAGGAGGGCAAAGACTTCTACCAGGATCTGGACAAGAAGACCTCCACCCTGTTGGACAAAACAAAGTCCTATTGCCAAATCAGAGAAGGCGAACGAGTTACCCTGCTGGAAAAGTAAGTTGTCTCAGGTTGAAGGATATGATATTATGGGTGGATTTTATAGGTGGCATCTGTTTGGATTGAATCTGCAATAGAGCTTCAACAAACGATTATTTTAAAAATAGATTCATCTAATGTTTATTCGAACAATTAATCGACTACTTGATCTATTTCATGAAGTGCTGTATAATATAGACAGGGATGTAACAATATCAAAATCTCACAATACGTGCAGTAAAAACACACTTAATGAAGGGATTAACAGATGCAAAAGCATAATGGCCCAAAACACAACTTTAAAAGATCTTTTATAGTAGAATATTAAAAAATCTACACTTTTTGGCCGGAAGACTTATATCGTTTCATACCGTCATCTGACCATGATAATATCAAGACAGTTTTGCTATCACGATACCACAATATTGATAAGATTGTTACATCTTTAAAGGTCCCATATTGTCAAAATCAAAATTTCCTGGCTTTTTTCATGATAACTGAGGTCTAGGGACTATGTAACTACCATATGAGTTTCAAAACAGTCAATCCACAGTAAACTGCACACAGCCTGCTTAAAGTAGCTGTTCCTTTTCACGAGCCGCTGTGACTTCCGATCTACTCAGTCACCGCCTTCAGTCACCACCCCGAGCACCAACCACCGTCCCACCCTCCTTTTGTCAAACCCCAAAAACATCCCATCCATTCCATTGCTAAGCAACAACAACACGGAAACAAGTTGAGAAAACCCTGTTCAGTTGATAGATGTCGAAACTACATCATTGCACAGGCTTCAGAACAACATTAATGTAAAAGACCAGTGGCACGTCAGCTTCAGCCTCTTTCACACAGCGATTCCGGAAAATACACGGATAATGTGTCCCATGATTTGTTCCGGAGTTGTTTAATTTGGTTCATTCACAGTTGTTTTCCGGAATCTGTGTGTGCTTTACACACAACCCATAAAGACATGTGACAGTTGGATGTGAGATGTAATGCGACGCGTACATTTCACTAAAATTAAACTAACCTGATGAACAATCTGTGCTTCTGTGCTGATAGTGAGGAGCTCCTGATCGCTGCTTCATTCCACTTTGCACATATTTTTTCGTCGTGAAGAGTCGCAAGGTAACGCGAATCATCACTACAACACTGCCTTTATGGTTCTGGATTTTGTTCACACAGCGCTCATTCCCGTAATTTTCCGGAATCAGCGTGCATTGTGAAAGGGGCTTTACTATAGCAACAGTTACGTAGCTACTGCATTCGGTGTTTGAAAAAGGAAAAACATTAATGATCATTCTGAAATATCCTGTTGAATATCAGCAGGCTAGGTTCTCTCTATGGCTGTGGGCTAGGCTACGGCATACATGACCGTAGTTACTTGTGGTTGGCCTGGCTGTGCGTCACTCAGAAAACTACAGGCCAATCAGAAGAGAGGCTCATTAATATTAATTAATTGGTCCAAAATCGACCTGTTCTTGACAGATCTCCTAAAAAAAGAGCTGTAAAAATATATTGAGATGGATTTTGGCACTTACACCGCAAATATATTTTCTTAAGGACATCAACAACTAAAATAAACCTCCAGAAATGTGTACAATATGGGACCTTTAATAATAAATAATGTGACCTGATGTGACTGGACTACCACAGAAGGTATTCCATGTCAAAGTCTATCCATTCACCACATGTTTGTCTGATGTACTATCTGCAGGGAGATTGGAAAAGGTCCGCCTCCTAGACCTACCGCCCAAAAACCTGTGGTTGGCCAGAAAGTTGTTGGTCATAGATCCGGCCAGTCCAGTCTTGAATATGTAGGTCCTTCTGTTGCTTCTTTTGAAGATCTCCCACGAGAACTACGAAGCCTCCCTCCAAATGTGAATTTGCCCCGAGGGCCAGTACTTTCCAATCCTGTTCCTCATGGTGGACCCCCTGTTAGCTGGCCACATGGGGCAAGCCCTTTTCCACCAACTCAATTTCCAAACCCGCAGTTTCCCACTACAGATCCAAAACTCAGGCAACAGTTGGCCCACCATCTCCCACAGGCACCTTATGGCCAGCCCCCTGGGCTGCCACCACAGCAGTTCCAGGTAAGACCAGCTGGAGGCATCACACCTGCCTATCATCAGGTTAATCAGTCAACCACACCACAGGTTCCTGCTCAAGGGTACAATCCAGCTCTCTGGCAGCAACCTCACGGTGGGCCTATTGCTGTTACAGGGGGTTATTCTGTCCCTCCACAAATGGGACAGATTCCACAAAATTCCATTAGGCCTGGTTTACCAGGACAACCACAAGTATCCTTGGCTAACTCTTTTGGGCAGCAGATGCCAACTGGCATGCCTCAGTCTTCCTCTGCCCAGCAGATCACACAGGGAACACCATGCCAAAGCTTTACTAACCAGCCTAGACAAACCGTCCTTTCAACTACACCAAGAAGTGCATTTCCTGGGCAAATTCTTCCTCCCTTTCCACCAGGACAAGTCCAGCCTCCAATGCCAGGCCAAGCACACCAACAGTCTGGCCTCCCCTCAGGTTACCGACCAGCATTACTTCCACAAACCCAACCCCAGTTTGGTCCACCAGGCCAACTGACAGTGTCCCATCCTCAGGGTGCCCTCATTCCAGGGCAAGCTCAAGTGCAGCCTCAGTCCACTCAGTTCCACCCTGGACAGCTTCCACAAAGCAGGCCTCAGTCTAATATAGGCTATGCCACCACACCTTTTCCATCTTCACAACCACAACAAATTCCTGCACCCCACCAAGTACATTCAGGGTCTCAAATGTTTCCACAGGCACCCTTGAGCCAAAATTCCCAAGTTCCTTTTGGTCCTCGTCCACTTGGTCAACCAGGAGCTGTACCACCACAAAGCAATGTCTATTCATTTGCACCAACACACATGGGCCAACAGACCATTCCATCTCAATTTAACACCATGTTTAATGGACCAGTGGGACAACCCATGTACATTCCTGGTCAAAGCCAAAACTCATCACCAGGACAAGCAGTTGCTCCAGTGATGGACAATCCAGTTCCACCTTCACTTGGCAGCACCCTCATACCAACTCCATTACCTGTTCAGTTCTCAACCACGTCAAATGCGGCACCAACTGGTTCCACTACAATTTTGGATTCCCTCCAGAACAAGGTGGATAATCTCAGCATTCAGTCTTAAACTGATTCCCATGCAAACAACTGTGCATATGCAGTCAGTGGTAGTCAGGATATCATGCAGAACACAATCAAAAACATTGAGAGTCAACAGGTTGCCGAAAAAAAGATCATCTTGGTGATTTGAATCCTTCATGGTCACAACACAAGATCTGATGCCTAAACACACACTAATACTTGCCTTTTCTAATAAGCCATTACTAACACAAAATTGCACTGTACTCTCTCTACCTGTAATTACAAACTATGACTTAGCAAATGTACTACAAGCAAATAGAAAACTGCTTTTGCACTGTGATTCTATGCAAACCTCTAATATTGTGTCTCCAGTTTCACTCTGTTTCTATTTCTAAATAGCACTTTAGTTTGCACTGCAATGAGAATGATGACAAATGGTGATGGTTGTTTCACGTTAGGATGTATTATCCACTGTTTTTAATACAAAAGCTGTTCTAGTTCTTATAATTTTGTGAAGTATAAACAAAGCTTTCTTTTAGCTCAATATACACCATAACAAATTAAACTAGTTGCAACTTCAAAATGTGTTTTTGATAGTTTTTGCATACTTTGGTAGTGTGTGGGATTTTTTTTTTTCTTCAGTCACAAAAAAATAGTTTTTTTAGGAAAACATTCCAGGATTTTTCTCCATATATAGTGTTTTCACAATGCGTCATCAGTTGGCCATAATGGCGGCACTGAACGTGAACAATGCCAGTGGACCGAATGAAACTTGCATATTTTCCTGGTTATTGCTGCTGAAAACTATGAATTATTGTCTTGTTTTGGGCTGTACTAATCACACCGGGAAAAAACATTTGGAGTACTATAGACTGCCAAATGTTAAAACAAATCAAGGAGAAGAGTGCAAAAGACTGTCTGAGGAACAAAGACATTTGTGGTTGGCCAAACTAAACCAGGATTTCCAGGGAAAGAATCTTGACAGCATTCATGTTTGATCTTAGCATTTCTAGTCAGGTAAGTGAAATATTAGTATCTACTGCTTGTATGCATTTTTTTCACCTATCAACTTTAGTTTGTCAAAATATTGCCTTTCCTGCTTCCTTCTTTATAAGATTTAGCAACTTCCATGCGTCTTTTCCATGATTTAGACAACATAAATGAACAGAACAACGCATTCAGTACTACATTAACCATGCAAGCCATGCTGTTGTTTACATCCGCGTATCGCTGATATGGCAGCGCATCCGGGTAACTGACTAAATCGTAATGTTAAGTGCAAACCCTCAGTGGACATAAATGGTAAAGGGCTCTACATAAACATATTAGAGGAATAGGGTCTTATCTAGCAAAACAATCAATCATTTTATATAAATTTTTTTTAAATGCTGGTCTTGCACAAGCTCTGCAATGTATACAGCTTCACGCATTTTGTAATCCCATTAGAAAGGTTACACGTGGTTAATTCTTCATCTGTGTACTTAAAGGATAACTATTGACAAAATGCAACCTGGGCTTTTTTTTTTTTTTTTTTTTTTTTTTTTACTGTAAACGAGACAAACATGTATCTAAAAGCATAATTGCGACAAACGAGCCGTTTTTGAGATTGACCGTGATTTCGTTTTGTGGTCAATGGCCGGTGAATGGGAGTAAATTTGAGCGCATCAAAATCGATATTTTTACGACACTAAGAAGGCTCGACACACCATGAAACTTTGCTTGAAGTATCGCCTGGGTCTCTATGAACTCCAGCATTGAGAACATTGTTTGTGTACACAGAGTTTACTAAAAAGAAAGTTTTTGAACAACTCACTTTCACTGTTTGAGTTTCCGCTCGCGGCTGTCTTGCCAGTCAAGAAGTGTCGATCTCCGATTGCGAGGATGGATAGCTCCTAAAGCATATTTCCATATAAATGCACGGCTAATTCATTGTTTTGTCGAAAGTGAAAAACAATATTAACCTTCTAGTTGTAAAAAGAGCCTCATATAAGCCTAATATTCCATCCTATGGAGTCCATTCATTCGCATTCGGAGATCGACACTTCTTGACTGGCAAGACGGCTGCGAGCGGAAACCCAAACAGTGTAAGTGAGTTGTTCAAAACCTTTCTTTTTAGTAAACTGTGTACACAATGTTCTCAATGCTCGAGTTCATGTGTAGAGACCCAGGCGATACTTCGAGCAAAGTTTCATGGTGTGTCAAGCCTTCTTAGTGTTGTAAAAATATCGATTTTGATGCGCTCAAATTTATGCCCCTAGTATTCCCCTTCACCAGCCATTGACCACAAAATGAAATCACGGTCAATCTCAAAAACGGCTCGTTTGTCGTAATTATGCTTTTAGATATAAGTTTGTCTCGTTTACAGTAAAAAAAAAAAAAAAACAGCCCAGGTTGCATTTTGGTAATAGTCATCCTTTAAGTTTAAAAAGGTCCCAAATAGCACATGTCCTATGTCTGCAAGATGTTTGTTAAAGGTCACTTGATCTGGAAAGCATCTGTTGTGTACAAACGTCTGGCAGACGTCTGTAAGATGTCAGTTTTACATACATTCTAAATCATAAACATCTTAAAGACATCTAATAGACATCTATTTGACATCTGACGTGTTGCAGATGAGCAAACTGCGTCTTGCAGATGTACATGCAGATGTCAAATAGACATCTCCGAGATGTACGTGTGATATCAGGGGTAGCATAGGGTGAAAAACTCTGTCTAATTTTCTCCTCCAACTTTAAAATTGTCCGACGTGGTTGTTTTACCCTTTTTTTTTTTTTTTGTAAAGGGCATTTTACTTTCTTTGCATTTTCGCTTTGTAAACACTGGGTCTGTATTTCCGCTCACATCACGGGTGACCTCTCCTGACTATGTAATGGATAAAGTTGTAGTCCCCAAGTCACACCATTGTTGTTTTTAGGCTCCTTGTGAAAGGTGGCTGAGGCTGTCTTCAAGATAAGATTGTGCAAGTTGTGTGGTATGTATCTCTCTTTATACTGCATTCAAAATATAATCAAGATAACAGATAGCGTTTCATACAATAAATATGCTGTTGTGTGCTAATGTCCCCTTGTTAAATACGCCACTTCCCTAATATGGCCATATGATGGCAGTGTCTGCTTATGTTCTGAGGGTTGTCTGTTAGGAGTGTGTTATGTGTCCTTCTTTCTGCATGGGCTACTGGAGCTGTCTAGATTAAATCAATATGCTTCATTTGCTTCAGGCACAAAGAACCACAGAATTACTACACGTACATCCTGCAGTAAATGTCTGTAAATAATAAAACAGGGATGGTCATATTGAGTCAGGACTTTTGGGGAGATATTTTTTCTCTCTCTCTCTTTCAAACTGTATTCATAAACGGGTCATAGAGAGGATGATTAGGATAAGAGGTCACAAAGTGCACACTATGCGTAATGGGTAGTGACTGGAATCTAGTATTGAACACAGTATTGATGCATCTCATTGCATGTAAACATGAAAATAGCACAATACGTGTTTGTTGCTAGTTAGAAATGTTTTTGTCTTAGTAGTGAGCTCGAGAGCCCTTTACTCTTCTGAGACGGCGTTTTATTTTAGCAGTCTGTGCACGCCATCCCTTGCTTTTGACTTGCTTTGATGGAGTGAACGCTGGGAGAGCAACTGACCCAGTTTTTCTTTGTAAGATGGTTTTGGCTTGAGCAGAATAACACACTCTTAGCACAAGTGTTTTGTAGGACTTGCTTCAAGAACATGGTATTAGTTGAGATTATCTGCATACATCCGTCAGTTATTACGCGCACACTGCACGTGTAAGACATCTCTGAACTTAACAAATATTGGTACGTTTTTTTTTTTTTTTTACACTTTAGGATACCTTTTAAAAATGTGTAAGTGCGTGTTTCTTTCTGAGCCTAAATCCTAAGAGATTTTTCTCAGAATTTTCCAAAACATTGCTCTCCCAAAAACTTTTTCTCACTTAATTTTTTTCTCTACCCAAAAATATTTTCTTTCTCTGCAAATTGTTTTTCCAATTTTTTTCAAGATGCAACACAAGATTTAGCATGCCACACATGGTTCTATTTTAATAAGCATGAAATCTATTTTTTTTAGTGATTGGGCTATCGAAACATCTCTTTTGTCCAGCAAAGCAGTTTGTATCCCTTTGGAGAATGTCTTTATTTTATTTATTAATTTTTGAGAAAGAACAAATTCTTAGGATGTAGGCTCAATGTGGAACTAATAGTGTTTTTCATGTTGCAATTGAGGGCTTGGTTTTTGCCTTTTGTCTGTGGGTCCTTTTGAGGGGAAAAAATCAAAGACACATTTATTTTTTTTGTTCTTAGTAGGGGTCAACCGATTATCCATGCCAATATTAAGCATTTTATGGTTATCGATATTGGTCATCATCAAAACCGATTAATAAAATAAAATACATTAAAATAATTTAAAGAAAGTTTTTTGTCAGAGCCCTTGTTATTCTTAATTAAGGGCCAAGCACCAAAGGTGCAGAGGCACCTATTGTATCCGCTGGCGTTCCTATTCCTCTTCTTCCATTTCTTCTTCTGCTCTTGAGTCTATGGCCATAAAACCTATAGAACTGTTTGTGGGAAAGTTGTATAACTTGGCACACAGATAGAGGACAGTCTTATCATTAAACAGCAAGTTTGGATTTTCTAACTCAAACTCTGTAGCGCCACCGCTTGTCCAAGGTTGCAGTCACGTTTATGCTAATAACTTTTGAACCATACAGTCTAGTAGGAAAGCTCTTTTCCCTCGGAATCCTTGACTCATGCAGAGTCGAATAAGTCAAACACCAAGATTTTTCATTGGTAAGGTCAAGTTTTTTTTCACTATTTTTAATAGTTCAAAAAACCTAGTTTCAGACGGTTTGTCTGATTTTCACCACAATTGGCTCAGATCATCTTTAGACCGTACTGCCAAAAAAGTATGGAATTTAAGTTGATTTGTCAAACCATGAACCAGTTTGACGAGCTCCCAAAAATGGATGTGGGGCTATATCTGCGCAACGGTTTGGCATAATGAGACCTCCCATTATGCACTTGGTGTGCATGACCTGAGGCCCCACATAAAATGGCTATTTTGCTTATAACTTCTAAATGGTTTGGCCAAAAATCACAAGAGCAGCATGATGAGTCCAACCATATCCAGTCGAACCATACCATTTTTCCCATGTCAGCCATTTTGGATGTCGGCCATTTTAAATTTTGTCATAAAATTATATATTTTACAAATGCATTGGTGTATCATTACAAAACTCTGTCTTCAGCACCATGCCCTGACAATACTCAAAGTTTGGGAGCAGCCCCACCTTGTGGCGAAAAGTTATAAAGAAATTTCCAAAAATGCTAATAACATTTGAATAAATTGGGCGATTTAAAATGAAACTGGTCTCAATATGTTCTTTTGGACATGCCGAGAGCATACATACCAATTTTGCCACAGTCAGCCAAACTTCCTGTCTGCCATTTTATGTTGAAAACCCACTTTTTTGAACTCCTCCTAGACTGTTGGTCCAATTTTTCACCAAATTTGACTTTGAAAGTTATGGATTTCGTGTTAATAGGAAATGGTTATTGTTTAATGCATCAGCGAATTTGCATAAAAAATAGCAAGCTGCGTCTGAGTCTGTATCTCTGCAAAGCTAAACAAATTGGCACCAAACTTTTTATGTGCCATTGTCACCACACACATATACAATTTGGTAACAGCGCCACCTATTTGTCAAAACTAATAAACCATTAATTAACCATTAGTAATTACATTTTCATAAACGCTTGCAACTTTTCATTACGTTAGCGTATTGTAGTCAGACTCCCAAAATATTCCTTGGGTCATGCTGAGAACATAGATACCAATTTTGCTATTGTCTGTCAAACTTCCTGTCTGCCATTTTGATTTATGTTTATAACCTGCTTTTTCAAACTCCTCATCGACCATTGTTCCGATTTTCACCAAGAGTCAGATTATCTTTAGACTATGCAGACAAAAAGTTATGGATTTCTTGTTGATTGACAAAACCATTTTTGTATAGCAAAACAACAAAATGGAGACGTAATGCCAGACTGCATCTGAGGTTGTATCTCTGCAAAGCTTTGACATATTGAAACCAAACTTTGTGTGTGCCATTGCCATTGCCACTTCACACAGAACACAACACATCGATTCGATAACAGCTCCACCAATTGGTCAAAAGTTTTAATCCATTAAATCATATTACTAGTGGTTGTATTTGTGTAATTTTTAGTCATTTTGCCTAAAATAATTCCAAAATACTTCAGCTGCTCATCATTGCAGTTTTTCTGATGCTCCATGCCATGCTTATCTCATCATTCCCATCATGCCTCAGTTGTGCTTTGCCCCTTAATTGCTGCTTGCAGCTATATTTTTGACATTAATTGTAATTTTTTTACACCAGACATATATATTGATTCAAAATATCGGTCTATTTGATCTGTATTAATCGGTATCGGCAATGTTCCTAAACACATATCGATTGACCCCTAGAAGTTAGGCTTAGGAAAAACTTGGATTTTTTTTTCTTCACATAGCAGTTCAAAATCTTCCTTGAAAAAAAAATGGCAACCTCAATTTCTTTCTTTTTTGCCTTTTCAAAAACATTTGAAATTTTTGTCCAAGAAACCAATAATAAACAGTGTCAGATCTAAACAATTCTAAAATTCTTTATTCTTAGTCAAAGTATTAATCTAACATTAAAAACAAAAAGCACCTTGTTAATAATAATAGTTATCAAGTTGTTTGTTTGCCCTGAATGTTTACAGGTTCCATCATTTCTGTGAATGCATGTGTATGAATATGAATGTGCTGTTTGACAAAATACAACATAAAACATGGCACCATAACACATCTAACTATCTAAATTAAGTGTTTCAACTTCTTATTCTCCTTCCATTATACTCCTGTTGCACAACAATGCTACTTCATCTCACCATTTATCATCTACTAACCTTTGTTGTGCTGCTGTGTGATTTGTTTCAAGTCAAAGCCAATGCTTTTAAATTGTGTCCCAATTCAAGTCTTGTTCATCCAAAAGACTCTCAGTACCAATCAATGTCTCGTAAATTTGTCACGAGCAAGTTGCACGTGGTATAAATTTGCCATGTCTTTAGTTGTACATCAGTCAGTGTTGAAATCTTGCGCTTGTGTTAAGGTGTGTAGGCCGTGCCCAGGTGAGGGCTGGATGAACCGGACAGCACTCCCGGCAGGGAACGCGTGCTAATGGGGCTGTAGCTGGGTTCGGAGCTGCGTCTGGGGCAGAGCTGGGACAGAGGCCTCCCCTGTACAGATCTGCCTGGAGGCCGGCGCAGCACAGGGGACTTTTTAGGGGATTTGGGGAGCTTGTAGAGAAAGACGTTGTAGTGCAGTGGGGGGCTTGTCTCGGGGAGCATTGTCGCATCTTTGGGAAGGAGCAACTCTAAGTCGATGGTCACACCACCCTGTACACATACACACATACAAAGGCACAGGTACGAGTACACAAGCATAACACAAACAGGAATCAAAAAAAGCATATATAGCACAGACAAACACATGGTAAACCAATACATAAATAAAAAGCAAGAAAATATAAAGAATTTCACAAATAAAATGCATAAATGGTTAATAACTCCC
Organism: Garra rufa; assembly: GCF_049309525.1. Lineage (NCBI taxonomy): Eukaryota > Metazoa > Chordata > Actinopteri > Cypriniformes > Cyprinidae > Garra > Garra rufa. The sequence goes on from NC_133377.1 coordinate 28,959,038, forward strand.
TCATGGCGCTAAAATTAAAGTCAGAGTGAATAGAGGAAACAATTAGGTCATTGTTTTGTGAGTGTTATTGAGTGACTTAAGTGTTCACACCAACCTGGCACAAACTATGAGCGGTGAATGAGGCAGACACAAGGAAGTAATCAGCTTGCAGGAATTGATCTCGTATTATCAAGCTGAAGTAAACAAAGGATTTTACTTAACTTGCGCTCAGTTTTACAGTTGAGGTCAAAAGTTTACATACACCTTGCAGAATCTGCAAAATGTTAGTTATTTTATCAAAATAGGAGGGATCATACAAAATGCATGTTACTTTTTTTTTTAGTACTGACCTGAATAAGATATTTCACATAAAAGATGTTTACATATAGTCCACAAGAAAAAAATAATAGCTGAATATATAAATGACCCTGTTTAAATGTTTACATACACTTGATTCTTAATACTGTGTTGTTACCTGAATGATCCACAGCTGTTTTTTTGTTTTATTTAGTGATGAGTCCCTTGTTTGTTCTGAACAGTTAAACTGCCAGCTGTTCTTCGGAAAAGTCCTTCAGGTTCCACAAATGATTTGGTTTTTCAGCATTTTTGTGTATTTGAACCCTTTCCAATAATGACTATGATTTTGACATACATCTTTTCACACTGTGGACAACTGAGGGACTCATATGCAACTATTACAGAAGGTTCAAACGTTCACTGATGCTTCAGAAGGAAACGCGATGCATTCAGAGCTGGGAGGTGAAAACTTTTTGAATTTTTGAAAAAAAAATTTAACTAATTTTTAATTTTTCTGAAGAACAATGGGCAGTTTAATTGTTCAGGACAAACAAGGGATGAACAACTATAACTAAACAAAAACAAAAAAAAAAAAAACAGCTGCGGATCATTGAGGTGACAACACAGTAATAAAAATCAAGCGTATGTAAACTTTTGAACAGGGTGCTTTTTATTAATTTTACAATTATTTTATCTTCTGTACTATATGTAAACGTCTTTTATGTGAAATACCTTATTCAGGTCAGTACCAAAAAGAAAAAAAAAAAACATTTTATATGATCCCTCTTATTTTGGTAAAATAATTAACGTTTTGCAGTGCAATGTGTATGTAAACTTTTGACCTCAACTGTAAGTAGAGAGGTGGTTAATCTTTTTAAGACCTTTTGTGGCTCATTTCCAAGAGTCAAATTTACTAGACCGAGTGCCCGCTAGTTTCTATCTAGTCTGCTCATAATTGCTATGCAAACATCTGCCATTAGTCACCCAATTAAATTTAAATGTCTTATTGTTGTATCATTAATTAAAATCTTAAGCAAATTAGATTCAAAAGCTCAGTTTCTGCCCTTCGGATAAACTTCAGGAAAGCAGTTTTTCAAACTTCAGGTGGGAAAAACTTTGGTACTTGGTACTCCAGAACGAAAATGAAAAATCCTGATACTCATCCCCATGTCCAAGATGTTCATGTCTTATTTTTTCGGTTGTGAAAAAAATGAAGGCTTTTGAGGAAAACATTCCAAGATTTTTCTCCATAGACCTTTTTCCTGAGTAAACGATGAGCGCCGCCATTACGTATTCTAACGTCAGATTGAATGCTTTTCTGTTCCGGTTTCCATAGGAACCCATTCAAATAGCGTCCATCTGTTTTTAATGTAGCTAACGTCCGCTGCTTCGTGTCATCTACACACTCATTAAAGTGAGGCACTGACAAATGACGGTCATTGCGACATTGCCAAGTGATGGCGCTATGGAGCCATGTGCTTTTTAAAAACATTTTAATAGGTTTAACATTAGTTTATTAGCTCGGAATATACCCTAATTTGACTAGAAACAATGCAGACCGGAATTGCAAAGCATTCTTTCAGTTAAGAGCCGGACTTACTTCCGTGTTCAGGAAAAAGGTCTATAGTGGGCTTCAGTGGTGGCCAATAGGTTGAAGGTCCAAATTGCAGTTTCAATGCAGCTTCAAAAGGGCTCTACATGATCCCAGGCAAGGAATAAAGGTCTTATCTAGCAAAACAATTGGTCATTTTCTTTAAAAGATTAAGATTTCTATACTTTTTAACCACAAATGCTTATCTTTACGCATTACGTAATCGCTTTGGAAAGAACTAACATGTGGTTAGTTCTTTGTCTGTGTACTTTGGTTCAAAAAGGTAGCGAAAAACTCCATCTCATTTTCTCCAACTTTAAAATTGTCTGACGTTGTTTTACCTTTTTTGTAAAGGGTGTTTGACTTTTTTTTTGCACGTTTGTTTTGTAAACACTGGGTCCTCGTGCTGGATTACGTATTACGTTAAGTCGAGCTAGTGCAAGATGAGCATTTGTGGTTAAAAAGTATATAAAACTGTATTTTTCTTAGAAAATGACAGATTGTTTCACTAGATAAGACCCTTATTCCTCTTCTGGGATCGTATAGAGCACTTTGAAGCTGTACTGAAACTGCAATTTGGATCTTCAGCCTATTGGTTCCCACTGAGGTCCACTATCTGGATAAAAATCCTGGAATGGTTTTTCTCGAAAATTTCTTTTTGACTGAAAAAAGACAGACATGAACATCAAATTATCAGGAAATTTTCATTCTGAAAGTGAGCTAATACTTTAATCTCATTTTCATTTTTTTCAACTGTTTAAAATTAATTTAGCTGATTTTTCAGCAACACTTCAGTGTCACATGATCCTTCAGAAATGATTCTAATTTGCTGAGTCACTGCTCAAGAAACATTTAATTTTATCATCACAGCTGAAAACAGTGCTGTATATATTATAGTAACAATTTTTGATGAATACTCATGATTAGAAAGTTCAAAAGTTTTGTGTAACAAATGTAAAATTGTGACCAATTTAATGCATCCCTGCTGAATAGTACATTCCAAAAATAAAACTTAAAAAGACAGACCACATTTTTGAATATTATTAAATATCATCTAAATCTGAACATTTTGTACAAATATACACAATTCTAAAAACATGAATAAAATTCATTTTGGAAAGAGGAAAATCGCTACTTATAAACAGTGACATGTTTTAAATGTTCTTGCTGATGATAAACATGGATTTGTTAATTCTCTTTGCCAACTCACAACCAGATTGGACAGCAAATGAAAAAATGATTCATGTTTCGTCTGAATTATACAAACCCAAATATGTAAAGCCAGGCTATAGTCTTACAATAAAGCATTGATATGAGGGTGAAATGTCCAGTGTGGTTAACAGTACCTGAGGAACGCTAAAGCCATGCACAGATGCAAGCAAGAGAGTGAGGAGGAGCAGTGAAAGAGTGAAAAGGAGTCAAAACAGGAGCAGAGGAGTTCAGGAATACACTGCCACTCGATTGTGTACTGGTAAAATGTTTTATTCCAAACAAACTGGCTTTATTTATTCTCATTTCCTTGAAGAAGAAAAAAAAAAGAAGTACAAAACAAATATCAATACACCAAATCAATTAGTCTCAAGACACAACGAGCATTAAAACGGTATGATACTGCATTTAAATATTAATCCAAGCAGTATTTGTATATATTCAGACATACGCACTGAATAAGTCAACAAACATCTATAAATCTCATTATTATTATTATTTTTTTCTAAACAGCTACATTATATCCCACAGAACACCAATGCATGCTGACTTGAGTAAGGCAGGACAGACAGGAGTTCAGAACAGCGGTGAGGACCGAAGGTCAAAGGTTGAAAACCTGGCGGCTAAACCTTTGGGTTGTGGGGGTGAAGTGTTTCATAGCGTAGCGTGACTTAGCGGAACACAGCATAACAAAGCTTGACATAACATGATGCAGCGTGACATCAGCAGTGACAGCAAGCAAGGACGAAGGTGAATGTGCTGGTAAGGTACTCTGGCGGTGGGAACTCCACCGTGTAATGACAGAGTACAAACAAAAGTTAGCATGCTAGTTCAGTGCTTCGTTTGTGTGTTTTCAAGCCCACATTGAGCCATCTTGAGGTAAATGCAAGGAAGAGAGTGCCATGTCAATGTTTAGTCCACTAATTAGGGTATTTTAGTAATTTCAAAGTGTCAAATGACAACTGACTGTGTGTCTTGCTACAGTCACAGCGCCAGCCTGTGGCAAAAGGGTGTTACTACACGTTGTTCATGTTGTTCTGCAGTGAGTTTACCTCCTCGGCATTGTCTTCTGTGGCGGCCTTGTCGTTTTCCAGTTTTGGCGTGAGCGAGTTCTGGTTGTTCGAAGACTCGTCCTCTTTAGGGGGACATTTGCATGGGTCTTCTTTGCAAGTGCAATCCTGTGGAGCAACACATACGCACAAGAGGACAATGAGGGGAAAAATGTGACAAAAGGTTGCACGCCTGAATTTTAAATATCTGCCATTAACATCTCAAATGTGTCTCCGGTGACCATTTCCAATGCAATCACACACATAAAGGTATCAGTGCATAACAGTCAGATGGACTATTTTTGATACCTGTGGTGCTTTTTGACAGACCTCTAATGACTAAATGGAATGAGGGAGAGTAAAGGATAAAATTGACATTTTTAGTTTTAGTCCAATTATGCGGTATGCCAGTCTGTGACTTAAATTGTATGTCCATTTCTATCTAAAATAAAATAATGCTTTAATAAATCAATTATGAAAAGTCAAAATAAGACAATTATGAGATGATTCAAAATTATGGTAAATCTGGTTCAATTTCAACTTGTTACCAAGTCATAATGACATAATATGTAATTTTGACAAAGTTGTTAAGTCATTTACGAGAAGAGTCATAATTGACCATCTCTGTTTTGGCTGTCATCATTTTGACTGGTCACAAGACTTTTGGCAAAATATCAGCTCTCATAATTGACTCTGAATATCAAATTCTAATTGTTTTGGTCAATAATGAAAGTCAAAATTATGCTAAATATCAAGACTGACATACCAAGTCAATTATGAGATACTAAGTCATAATTATGAGATCAAAAGTCAAAGTTGACATAGCATCTCAAGATTGTTAGTTTTGACTTTTGAAATCATAATTATGACTCGGTCAGTTATGAAAGATTTCATATTATGCCAAATGTCAAGACTGACATATCAAGTCAATTATGAGATACTAAGTCATAATTATGAGTTCAAAAGCCCAATCTAACATTCTCTCCTATGATTGCTTTAATATGGTTCAAATGGTAAGATTAAAGACCAAATGTCAATTAGATTCAATGTCAAGTACGTCATTTTTCAATCTCATAATGACTTTTCTTATGTGGCAGAATGAGCGATATGTAAAGATTGAGTGCATTTCCAAGATGCACTGAATGCAGTTTACACCTCAAACTGCTTGTTGTTTCGCCGGATGTTAATACCAGCTGTAAACAAGGCCCAAGAGCACCATAACATAAACAAAACTGTTCATGAGGTGAGCACATGGATCTGAATTCAGCTTCTGAGCATAAATTGATCCACAACCAGGAATTTCAAGGGGTATCAGTGCACTGTAAAAAATTTCGTTTTTGAAAAATTGTGGAAACTGACAAATAAATATTGACTCAATTAATTGCTTCCCAATAATTATCCCCAAACAAAATAATGCATTGAAGTAAATTTAGCTGAAGGTCTGAAGTTAAAATTAAAAATATATATTCACCAAACATATTAAAATGTGCTCAGCCAATCTACCAAGCAGAAGTGAAAAATCTGTTTTAGCCGAACAAGCTTTGCAGCAGAAAAGGCCAATACGCATGCGCATGAGAGAAACCGTTGGTGGAGTGAATTCAAATTCCTCTGAGCGGGAGAACGAGAAAGCTGAGACGATGCTGAGGGCGACAAAACATCATTTACAGACGGATTTTCTATCGTTAAAGTTATGGTGAGTACTGAGCTTTGTATTTATTAAGTCATGAGTCACGTACATTACATTGTATTTTGCCGAATAAGTGTGAATTCACGCCTTTACCTCTTGGGTAAGGTTAGGGTTGTGCGACATATAACGTTATTGTCTTTGATAATTTGATAAAAATCGGTTTTTACCATTTAGCAAGAGACATCAACAGACTTATTGCCAAGCATACTTGTTACATAAACTGTAGGCTATGTTTACTTATGAGATGCCATATTTTATTTACTAATGCTAGGCCTTACAACAAGTCACTTTTGAACAACTTGCTACCTGTGATATCCCTTTTTAACACCACAAAAGCAGTGATTGTACATGCCATGGGGCGGAAAGAAAAGAAGACTAGTCATGCTGCTGAAATCAGACATGTGCAAATACTCATTCTCAAGAGAGAGAAGATGAAAAATGTCAAATAAATTCTCCCCGGAGGCAGTAAGACAAGTAAACAACTCACAAGTAAACAAAGTCACCTAGGGATATTTTCATAGCTCTTTCGTCTAAGTTCTGTCACCAATCATCCCTCATCTCTGTCTTGCTCTATTTCTCCTCCCTGTTGCTCAGTGAAGCTGTCAAACTCTTTTAATCATAAAAGAGTGTCTTCCACTGTGAAATCACTGGGGGAATGGACCAGCGGAGTTGAATGAGGTGAAGAAATTCCATTTGTGAACGCAATACAACCCCCACACAACCAAAAGATCATCAGTAACTAAATACAGTTTTACTTTCACCTCAGAATAACTAAATGGCCTAAATCAAAGTGCTGAAGAACAGAATCTGACAAGTTCAAGGTTCACCAAGTACTGCAAGGTAACAGGTGAATATGACCGCTGTTTGGTCAACCTTTAAAGATCAAATGTAAGACGTTTAACAGAAGGAATAGGTTGGAGTCTGTTTATGAAACATTCATGGTAATCTACTCTGAAAGATGACCTCCAGATGGGAGCACAGAGAAAGAATATTTTCCCCAAAACAAATTTAAAAAGTTTCTGCCTTGTTTCCCCCATCAATAAATTCACGCATCCCTAAAGTTATGAATAGAATAGAGTATGTTACCCAGCATTTAGTCTCGCGTAGCCAGACCTTCAGACTGACGGCTGAAGGTCTGGATTTCATGGCAGCTTTCATTGGCCAAGGCCCGTCCATAAGGCCGTTTGAACGACATGTCAAACAACCAATCACAGTTCGTTTCGTTCAGCGTCACGTTTCGGGGCGTGGAAATGCCCCCACAACAACAGACTGGCGTGCAACAAGTCAGTCATAGAAATAACCAGCATTGGAAGTTAAATAAGAAGAGGGAGAACAAGCAGTAAGTCAGTAATTTGTTCGCGAACGTCGCAAATGTGTATAACAACAGTGGCGTCTGCATAGGTCTTTTAGCAAAACGCGAGCAAATCAGTCTGTGCTTTGTTTCCCGGCGGACCGAAAATAAACGCGACACTCGCGCCTCCAGGAAATCCGGTCAAATTCAACTAATCAGATGACGACTTCGACATTCCTGAAGTGTTTCCAGTTAAGTGTACCATATACATCTGACGTTTAGCCAACGTTCCGTGGGCGTGACGTCTGAGGCTGAGACTACCCAGCATTCAACACAAATTTCAACCAGGTCGCTGTGTTGTTAGTACTTTGAATGATGCAAGAAGATTACCAGCTGACATTAGCTAGCAGGATGTTAAGTTGCAAGAATCAAGTTCTCACACTAAAGTCACAATAGCAACTATGGTGAGGAAGCATCTGTTTTTAACCACTAAATCTATTATTGTCTATGCAGTTGAAGTAAAGGCTCAAGAAGCATGTTAACTATGATAGTGGACTTTTAAGGTGAGTAATAATGAAGCTACAGGATTAAAGCGCATTATTTGAATCAGCAGGGTATCAGTGCGCACTGGGAGGAGGCGAGTTTGAGTCCTCTTACCTCGCTGCAGGGATCCTCTTTGGGTTTATATTCCCACGTGTATCTGCTCATGGTTTTCTAAGGAGTGGGGTGGCGAGAGAGGATTACTCTACTGACACACTTCTGATAGTTTGTTATCATTCCCTCAATTAATCGACACCTCAGTCTCAGCAGATATTCTATTTTATTCATTGTACTCTGACAAGAAGACAAGTTAGGACTAAAATTGTTTGTCAAACATTGCATTGACTGCCCAACTACTCTAAACAAGTGCTAATGTGATCAGTGTGTTTGGAAACACATAAAATAATCCAGTTTTCACAATGGTTCATGCAGACTGTAGTGCTTTACATGACCTCAGGTGGCACATGCGAGTCAATGACAATAGTAAAGGGAAAGTTTACCCAAAAATTACCCCATGATTTACTCACCCTCAAGCCAAACCCTCAAAGTATATGACTTTCATTTTCTAGACAAATACAATCAGAGTTATATTAAAAAAATGTCTTGGCTCTTCCAAGCTTTATAAATGCCATTTATTTTTCTCCCAGAACAGATTAACATACATCTGGTATTCTTACCGCAATTTACGTCAGCCGCTGGAACGCCACTCTTCATGTATGTGTGTACAACACTTAGCAGAAACTAGAGATTACGGTTTGTAAAGTTTTAAATAAGTACATTTGCAATCAAAATTATTCATCCCCCTTCACCTCCAAGACATTTGGCTGCAGAGAACAAAATTTTGTGAAAACAATTCAACAAAGGCATCAGTACTCTATTAGAAAAAGTTTATTAATACACAAGAAATTCTGAGAATGTAAGCTGATGAATAACGAAAACAAATTGGGCTCTAAATGTTAATGTTCAAAATTATTCAACCCCCATAGTAAAATTAGGTTCAGAATCTATTATTCTTTAAAACTGCCAATAAATGCTGCTTGTAAAGCATTTTGAACTTCTGTCACCTCTATACTGTCTATACATTCTTGGCCCATTCCTCAGCTGAAAAAGATTTCAGATCACTGATAATCTTTGGTTTTCACTTTGCCACTGCTTTCTTCAAATTCAACCAAATATTTTCAATGAGAATTAAATCTGGAGACTGGACAGGCCAATCAAGAACATTCTATGACTGATCCCTGAACCAAGCATAAGTAGATTTTGGATGTTTACTTTGGGACGGCTGTCCTGCAGGAAAGTCCATTGATCAGTAGCTTCAGTCTTGGCACCAAAGGCATCAATTTCTTGCCAAAATGGCTTGATACTTCAAAGAATCCATGATATCCTTTACACTGTCATGATTTCCACTTCCTGCTACAGTAAAACAACCCCATAACAGGACTAATCCACCTCCAAGTTTGACGATGGAGATGGTGTTCTTCTGCTGATGACAGTTTTCCCTTTTTTGCACCAGACATACTACTGATCCACAGGTCCAAAAAGCCCATAAAACATTCTTCCAGAATTCCACAGGTTTATCCAAATTAATTTTAGTCCTTTCTTCTTGGCCAAGAGTGGTATTTGGCAAGATGCCTCAACATGAAGACCATACTCGTCTAGTGTTCTTTTTATACTCTGCATTAAAATGTTTTTCCTCATTTTGTCAGGTCATCTTGCAAATCTTTGGCTGTACAATGCAGGTTTTTTGCAGGTGCTTTTTTTTTTGTTCAACACCCTCAACGGTTTTCTGGTACAACACACGTTAAACTAAGGAATAAGGCTATTAAGCTGTGTCTCTACGAACTTTTAATGTCTAGGAAATCCTTATACTTTCTGAAGTAAATAAAATTATTTCTTCTCAAAAGCTAGAGAGATCTCTGTTGACTTTCCATATTTGCTACTAAACTTCACCACATGCAAGAGCTAATTGTATGCATGTGTAACACCCCAAGCTAGTTTTTTTTTTTTTTTAATAAAGTTTCTAAAGGCTTAATTTTGTTTTAAAACAATTTTGTTCCCTGCCATAAAAATAAGTGACTTAAAACAGAATGTTGAATAGGGGTTGAATAATTCTGACATTCTGGCAGTGTTATTAAAAAATCCTATAACTCAAAAATTACATTATATATTGACATCATCACTTTTGATATGCCAGTAAACTGTTGTAGATGCAATTTTTATAAAGTCCTAGATCTTTAGAAAAGCATGTATTTGTATAGTACTGCAGTTTCTGGGGGGTTGAATAATTTTGATTGCAAATGTATATATATATATATATATATATATATATATATATATATATATATATATATATATATTAGGGCCGGGACTTTAACGCGTTAATTTAGATTAATTAATTACACAAAAATAACGCGTAAAATTTTTTTAACGCATTTTAATTGCACTTAGTTTTGCACCGCGGAACGTTTCTTACTGGATGAGATTCCGCGGACCGATTATACTGGAGCACCAACTAGCGTTTAGACAAGCTGCGTCCGTCCTAAATAGTATTGTATGTCTTAAATCGTAGTATGTTTGAAAAATTATTCCAAAGATTCCCGGATGGTCTACTACTTAACGATCAATGCACACTCTTAACGGCTAATATTGCCCGCAACACACTGCGCCGTGAACGAGGATTCGATTAGAACTACAAACACGCATAAAAAGTGTTAAAAAACTACAAACATGGAGGATATACGCGACCAACGGACAGGTAGAGAAAGGGGTTTACGTGATAAATAATCAGTGTGTAACCTGATAAAAAAATATTCTTTAAATGTTATCCGCGTTATATTCCATGTGCAGCAACATTTATAATGATAGGTTTGGTCATTAACGTTTAAATGCATAATTAAGCAAACACAAGAGCAGAGTTCTCGGCATGAAAGACTCGTTAAAGAACGTGCCTCTTGCTACACTTAATGGCAATATTGCATTGGTCTGTTGGACTTGCATTGGTCTGTTGGACTTGATTGTTCGGTTGAACAAAAATAAACAATATTTTGTTGCTTAAGCTTATGTATTCAGTCATTATTCAATGGTATACTAAAAATCCATGTAAAAATCTTAATTCTCACTGTTCTCAGGTCAAATATTTATATGCGATTAAAATGCGATTAATTTCGATTAATTAATTACAAAGCCTCTAATTAATTAGATTAAATTTTTTATATATATATATATAATATATATATATTTGTATTTTTTTTTTTTTTTTACAAAAATGCATCGCTTCACTCCAGAAGGCCTTTATTAACCCCCTGGAGCCGTGTGCAGTACTTTTTATGATGGTTGGATGCACTTTATTTTGCTTCAAACTCTCAACCCCCGTTCACTGCCATTATAAAGCTTGAAAGAGCCAGGACCCTTTTTAATATAACTCTGATTGTATTTGTCTGAAAGAAGAAAGTCATATACACCTAGGATGGCTTGAGGGTGAGTAAATCATGGGGTAATTTTCATTTTTGGGTAAACTGTCCCTTAAGGAAAAGAGTGAGGGATGAAGAGGATGGCATTTCTATTTTTCATTGTCTTAATGATGAAGAAGACTGGAAGAAAGACAATAAGCATACCGCCTAAATAGAAAGAGAGAGTGAGTTATACCTCCAGTACTCATGCACAGGAAAACAGAGGGAAAGAGAGGAAAGGAAAAGTTACCTGACACACAATGTTATCATAGTAAGCCAAAGCACGGGCATAGGGGAGGTTAGTCGGGGTGTCACACAGTTTCCTTACATTTGCCTGAGAGCCCTCTGCGACGGTGGACAGTGAGAAGTTATCAACGTGCTGCTCCGACTTTGGACGGAACTTACTAAAAAGACAGAGAGAGACAGAGAGTAAATAAAATAAAACATCATTTGAATTTGTCTTAACAGTTTTCTTGTCCCTAATAATAATAATGTTATGAAGAAGAAACAGTTTCAATATCAATGGCATCAGTGCAACTACTAATTCCATCAAATAATGACAAAAACTGTCAATGTATGGATCATACTCACTGAATGCCAATGCTTTCTTTTCCATACATCATTTGATTATATTCCTACTGTTACAGACAAATATAAACGTGAAATCACACCACAGGATCCGTCAGAAAAGGATCATAGAACTAGAAAGTGGCTTGGACATTTTTACTGTATTTGATGAAGTGGGTTAAAAGCTGAAGTTGTTTCTGCTACAAGCAAACACACAGACACACAGATATTTCCTACAGCAGATGGTTCCAACAGGCAGATAAAACTCAAACTTAAACACACTTTCCAGTGTTGTCATCTTGTCTTCATCACTATGCTCCCTTCCCTTCATCTCCTCTCCTTTTCTCCCTTCTCTTCCACTCCTCTGCTTTCCATCTCACCCCTCTCTTGGATTGTATTTAAATGCCTTTGGCTGCACAGCATATAGGTCACTCTCATGTTGCACTGTCAGACTGGCCTACTTTCAGTGATATCTTTGTGTTCAAAACCCATGTTACCACTGTACATTTTATTGTACTCCAGCGTGCACATGCAACAGTTTATTCAGCTTGATCAACTGATATTTAAACCATTAAATCTCAAAGTACGAAGTGTGTTCACCTGTGCTTGCGAAGTTGTCTGTTCTCAGTCTTAAGCATGTGCATCCTCTTGGAGAAAAAGACTATAACCATGAAAAGGAGAAGCAACATGATGGCGGCTCCACCCACTGCTACACACATCACTTGGAAGTCTGAAATGACTGACTCGCACCTGGAGCCCTTGTTCCAGATATACTCCTGAACATTACACCTACCAAAAACAAGAGAGGTGTTAGAAAAGAGGCAGTTAAGCAACATTCTTATAGCTTCATAACATTATGGTTGAACCACTGATGTCACATGGACTATTGGACTGTTTTAACAACCTTTCTGGGCCTTGAACATGTCAGTTGCTTTGCTGTCTATGCAGGGTCAGAAAGCTTGACAGAATACTTATTTTTGGGTGAACTATCCCTTTAAGATGTTGTTTTACTATGTGCAATGTTCTCCTGACATTCAAACAAATTGGCCATTACAAACACATCTGTGCAAAGATAAAAGAAAGTGAGAAACACTAGTGTTGTACACTAAAATGTGTTGTGCGGCCTGTTGACCCATTTATCATTACTATGATTCGACTGCAAGGTTAGTCCTCGAGCTTACAGCTGCATGACTGGACAGATGGTCCTGTCAAGGACATGCACGTGCTCCTCTATTTGTGCCCGTCCCACAGAGAATAAAGCACCTGAGCTGTGCTCAGTTCACAGTTTCCAAAATAGATTTACAAATTTTCTTATTTATCAGTGTTGTCGTAGTGTCTGAGGTGCTCAATATCCTATTGAAGATGCCAAATCTATTATTTTGCCATTATGTTATGTACAGTTGAGGTCAAAAGTTTACATACACCTTGCAGAATCTGCAAAATGTTAATTATTTTACCAAAATAAGTCCCTTGTGAGTCCCTTGTTTGTCCTGAACAGTTAAACAACCTGGTGTTCTGCAGAGAAATCCTTTAGAACCCACAAATTCTTTGTTTGTTTTTTTAGCTTGAGGATGAGTAAATAATGACAGAATCAGTGTTGCCGAGTCTGTAGTTTTCCCTGTGTATTTGAACAATGACTGTATGATTTTGAGATCCATCTTTTCACATTGAGGACAAATGAGAGACTCAAATGCATCTATCACAGAAGGTTCAAACACTCACTGATGCTTCAGAAGGAAACACAATGCATTGAGAGCCTTGGGTGAAAACGTTTTGAATTTGAAAATCAGGGTAAATTTAACTTATTTTGTCTTCTGGGAAACATGTAAGCATCTTCTGTAGTAAATGAAAGAATATGATATTTTAAAAAAAACATTCTGTTCAAAAGTTTACACCCCTGGCTCTTCATGAATCATGTTTCCTTCTGAGGCATCAGTGAGCATTTGAACCTTCTGTAATAGTTGCATATGAGTCCCTCAGTGTGAAAAGATGGATCTCAAAATCATACAATCATTGTTGGAAAGAGTTCAAATACACAAAAATGCTGAAAAACCAAAGAATTTGTGGGTCCTACAAGATTTTCTTTAAGAACAGCAGGCAGTTTAAACTCTTCAGGACAAACAAGGGACTCATGAACAACTATCACAAAACAAACAAACAAAAAAAAAAAACAGCTGTGGATCATTCAGGTACTGTAACAACACACAACAGTATTAAGAATCAAGCATATGTAAACTTTTGAACAGGATTATTTTTATAAATTCAACTATTATTGTCTCTTGTGGACTACATGTAAACGTTTATTATGTGAAATATCTTATTCAGGTCAGTACTAAATAAATAACATGCATTTTGTATGATCCCTCTTATTTTAATAAAATAATTAACATTTTGCAGATTCTGCAAGGTGTATGTCAACTTTTGACCTCAACTGTATATTAGCCTATATGGTACATTGGTTGAGAAAAAAAATAATTTTAAATGAAACCAAATCAAATACTATTAAACTAACAGACATGCCTTAAATATACACTCTGCAGCCTATGGGTACATTTTGTAGTGAGTGAAAGGCCAATCAATAGTGCACATGCAGGAAATCATTACTCAGTGTGCATGTAGGCCATGTTTACTACTTAGTCTAAAAATCCATTTGAAACATAGTTTTTTGGACTATTTTACTAACAACCCATCCATTTAGTGTAAACCATTGGCTGCCATAGTTCACTTCACGTACCCTACAAATGGAAAACTGGACTTTTCTAATAACACTGACCCCATTAATGTAGACAGCACCCGGTCACGCCTTCTCTCAGCAATTTGCCAATTAACCCTGCAGCATGTGAAGCACACCAAAATCCAGTAGCCCAAATGTAAGTTATTTTTACATTATGAAATGGAGCTAAAAATAAAAATAAAATGTATAAAGTAAATCATTTAATATAATTCATTTTTTTTTTTTTTTTTACAATAAAATTGCGTATAATTGTGTGAATCTAATATATTTATTTTATTTTATTTTTCCCTTAGGTTGTTCTCATAATAAATTGGTATTTTATTTATCGGTTTTATTTTTCTATTGTACTTTATTATTTTTATTAAAATAAATAAATAAATAAATTAATTAATTAATTAATACAAATATTTGACTAGCAAAGATCATAAAGTCAAACTATTTTTTTCTGTGGGATAGTGAGAATTGTAAGGATGTGGATGTAAGGACGTAAGGCTGTGGCAGTGTCCAGTGTAGATTTAGTCATCTGTTCAAACACACAGCTTAACACATCACATCATCTAGCCTCGAGACTTCACTACACACAAATAAGATTCCCAAAACCCCACTATTATGGCCCAAAGCGCCAGCTTGAGGCAGGGTCTTTAGCTCTTAAACTGAAATACACACATTCGCAGATCTGGGCTTTGACCCAAATCCCTTGAGCAAATGTTTAATAAGGGTCTGCACTGGCCTCTGAGCAGAGTCGTGCCAGCGGTGGATGCTGGTTCAGTATAGAGTGATATACCACCAAGTCATGATGACAGGCTTGGAGTGTGGAACTGAAATTATAGCAACTGATTGCGAGACAAATGCTAAACATTCTTAACATGTATACAAGAATTCAACCCAAATCATCTCAAGAATGAGGTATATATATATATATATATATATATATATATATATATATATATATATATATATATATATGAGCATTAAAGCATTCTTCTAATCATTACGGTGTTAGAACTGGAACAAATTTCTTACAAGAAACCATATGTCAATCTCCATTCCTGAAATTATTAGTTAAGAATGTGAAAGTCACTTGCAGTTCTTTGGTTTTTTTTTATAGAAGTATTTGCATTTAATAATGGTTTATGTCTGGACAGATGGCCAGTATATAGCTCCATATTTCTTACTTTTTATATTCTAAAGTTGCTGTGTGATTATTTTCTGGTCTCATCACTCCTGTCCAGTTCTTGTAAATTCTAAATTTAACCTGATTTGCTACTATATGAAGCACAGTTGCCCAAAAAAAGGATATACAGCCACAGTTGTGCAATATAAAAGACACATTCATGGCAGAAACTGGTTTTTATTATAAAATACAAAAAGTTTTCTGTATGTAAAAAAAAAAAAAATTGTCATGGTTTTAGCATTGCATGGTGGATAGCGATTAAGAAAGTTAAATATCTAAAATTCCCTAATAGTAATAAGGTATGGCATTTTTAAAACCTTGTCACTATCAATTACCAAGCAATAGGCTTTTGAAGGCACCAGTAAAGTATTACTGAAGGACATTGAAAACCAAAAGAAAACTGGATTATTCTGGTCAACCAACCACACAACACATACCAGACCAAGCATATTTAAGGCAACAGCTAATGGTCATTGATATTTCTAGCAGATGGAGGGAAAATAATAAATGCACTGCTGGCATAGTTTTGTCACCAAACATTTCCTCAAACTACAGCAAAATGTTTTAATGTTCTTGCAGCAGCAACTATATATTATATCTTCAAAATCAAACCAGTCATAAATTATATCTTCTAAATCAAACCAAAATTTATTCAGACACCATCTACGTTTACACCTTACAAATGGTAATAAAATGACAAAAACTCTGTCAGAACAAATTCTTGATCAACTTTGATAGAAAGGTATGTAATGTAAAAAGGTATTAGCAATAAGAAAAAGAAAGAAAACACTTAAGCAAAACATGGTCAGGTCAAAGTTTCTGAATAATTTTTGGTCCCAAATTTTTACCAATTTTACTGGTAGTCCATCGTATGAAGAATTTTTGGGTATAATGAGTCACAGTTTACTTTATTTTGCCATCCTCACTTACATAAATGAACTATAGTGTCCTGCATCCACCAGTAAAAAATATCAAAAAACATATCTGGTGTTGGGTAATTTTTGGTTTGACTGTATATGGTAGAGTGTTGTTACATTAGCCATTCAAATAAGGGCCAAAAGGCTTTCCTATAAATCCTATGGCAACTGCCGCACAGTGTAAAAATGCTTGCGTGACCTGGTTAGCCCAGTCCCACATGTTTGCATGAGCTTGGCCCAGTTTCAAGATCATTGAGGGTAGGTCATTTACTACCGTTCCCAAGAGATGTCTTCAAATGAGACTCAATCCGTCTTCAATCCTAACGTTTGATTTTGGGACATTTTAGAGCCTAGCACTAAGCTTCACTTGAAAATGTAAATCATAATCCCACACCAGGAACAGATGAAGGATTGAGTTTCATTTTCAAACTCATTATGAACGTTTGATCAGATGCCACCGATGCAAGAAGAAACATCAGCGTGGCCTTTTCACAAATTCCTCACATACCACAATCTAACGACACCTTTTATAAACCAACCAAAACATTTTGACGAAAAGTGTAATCTTTTAAATGTTAAATATGAAATGTATGTACTATATTACTTGCTCTTCCATTAATTTGTGAATCTTTTGAGTGTTTTTAGTAGAGATGGTTATGCAGGCCAATTAGAGACAATCTCTCTCTATTTTGTCCATTAAATACACGAGACTAATTAAAACTGAACCCATGTTATAAAACCACCTAAGATCAGTTAAAGAGATAGTTCACACAAAAAATGTAAATAAAAATATAAATAAAAATTTACTCGCCCTTATGTTGTTCCAAATCCAGAAGAGAAGAAATTCTTGAATAAAGTATTTTGTCTTCTTTGCACAGAAAAAGTACACTTGTATCTTCATAACATCACAGTTGAACCACTGATGTCACATGGACTATTTTAACAATGTCCTTACTTGCCTTCTGGGCCTTGAACATAGTAGTTGCATTGCTGCAGGGTCAGAAAAGTCTTGGATTTCATCAAAATATCCTAATTTGTGTTCCAAAGATGAACAAAAGTCTTACAGGTTTGAAAAGACATGAGGGCAAGTAACTAAATGACAGAATTTTCATTTTTGGGTGGGTTATCCCTTTAAAACCATATTAGAAACTGGTTTACCAGAATACCGCATTGTAGTGGCAAGCCATTAAAATGTTTCAAAATGGTATGACAGACGTTTTTTCTGAAATCAACCGACTTGGCCAGTTTGATATGCACTCTGAAACACTGATTCGAAACAAAAGAATGTGAAAAATCTTGAAGCTTCATGAAGCAGCATTTCAATACCATTCATCATAGTTGTGTTCAACAAAACATTTGTTTGAATGGACTTAAATTAATTGCATGGAAAAGTTTTCTTCAATTTAAGTTTAAGGAAAATTTTGATTGCATTATGATTAATGGGATAGTTTGCCTAAAAATGGAAATGACACCTTGATTTACTCACCCTCAAACCATCCTAAGTGTATATAACTTTCTTCTTTCAGACGAATACAATCGGAGTTACAGTGGAGAAAATAAGTATTTGATCCCCTGCTGATTTTGAACGTTTGCCCACTGACAAAGAAATCAGTCTATAATTTTATTGGTAGGTTTATTTAAACAGTGAGTGACAGAATAACAACAACAACAACAACAACAAAAATCCAGAAAAAAATGCATTTTAAAAAAAAGTTATAAATTGATTTGCATTTTAATGAATGAAATGAGTATTTGACCCCTTTGCATGACTTAAAACTTGGTGGCAGAACCCTTTTTGGCAATCACAGAGGTCAGACATTTCTTGTAGTTGACCACCAGGTTTGCACACATCTCAGGAGGCATTTTGTCCCACACCTCTTTGCGGATCCCCTCCAAGTCATTAAGGTTTCGAGGCTGACGGTTGGCAACTCGCACCTTCAGCTCCCTCCACAGATTTTCTATGGGATTAAGGTCTGGAGACTGGCTAGGACACTCCAGGACCTTAATGTGCTTCTTCTTGAGCCACTCCTTTGTTGCCTTGGCCATGCGTTTTGGGTCATTGTCATGCTGGAATACCCATCCACGATCCATTTTCAATGCCCTGGCTAAGGGAAGGAGGTTCTCACCAAAGATTTGCTGGTACATGGCCCCGTCCATTGTCCCTTTGATGCGGTGCAGTTGTCCTGTCCCCTTAGTAGAAAAACACCCCCAAAGCATAATGTTTCCATCTCCATGTTTGACAGTGGGGATGGTGTTCTTGGGTCATAGGCAGCCTTTCTTCTCTTCCAAACACGGCGAGTTGAGTTGAGTTGATTGCAAAGAGCTCGATTTTGGTCTCATCGGACCACAACCCAGCACCCAGTTCTCCTCTGAATCATTCTGATGTTCGTTGCCAAACTTCAGACGGGCCTGTACATGTGCTTTCTTGAGCAGGGGGACCTTGCAGGCGCTGCAGGATTTCAGTCCTTCATGGCGTAGTGTGTTACCAATTGTTTTCTTGGCAACTATTGTCCCAGCTGCCTTGAGATCATTGACAAGATCCTTCTGCTTAGTTCTGGGCTGATTCCTCACCATTCTCATGATCAGTGAAACTCCACGAGGTGAGATCTTACATTGAGCCCCACACCGAAGGAGACTGACAGTTATTTTCTGTTTCTTCCATTTGCGAATAAATCGCACCAACTGTTGTCACCTTCTCACCAAGTTGCTTGGCGATGGTCTTGTAGCCTATTCCAGCCTTGTGTAGGTCTACAACCTTGTCCATGACATCCTTGGACAGCTCTTTGGTCTTGGCCATGGTGGAGAGTTTGGAATCTGTCTGATTTATTGATTGCTTCTGTGGACAGGTAACAAACTGAGATTAGGAGCACTCCCTTTAAGAGAGTGGTCTTAATCTCAGCTTGTTACCTGTATAAAAGACACCTGGGGAGCCAGAAATCATGCTGATTGATAAGGGATCCAATACTTATTTCACTCACTAAAATGCAAATCAATTTATAACTTTTTTGAAATTAGTTTTCCTGGATTTTTTTGTTGTTATTCTATCTCTCACTAAAAAAAAAATCTATAGACTGATAATTTCTTTGTCAGTGGGCAAACGTACAAAATCAGCACGGGATTGTATATTAAAAATGTCCTGTCTCTTTCAAGCTTGAACAGTAAATGGCTGGTTGAGATTTTGAAGCAAAATAAAGTGCATCCATTCATAAAAAGGCCTTCTGAAGTGAATCGATGCATTTCTGTAAGAAAAATATCAATTTTTGAAACTTTATTGTTGGAAGAGAAAATATATTTGCACTGCTCTTTTCTGAGACCTTCTTTGACCCCGTCATAGTTGCATAGCTTTGCAGACACATAAGTGGTTCAGAATGGATATAACTAGTTCTGTTTCTGATTTTCTTTAGTGCATTGCCACAGTAATTGTCATTTCATGTGCATTTCTTGCCTTCCTGTTTTTAATACACGTTTAAGAAGTGTCTCTGTTTATAACTAGAAAAGTCCTCGGGGCCCCACTGCTCTGCACATTTTATATGTCTCCCTCATTTAACGCACCTGATTCAGATCATCAGCAGAGTGTGTCAGATTCAGAAACATACAAAATGTGCAGAGCAGTGGGCCCCAAGGAATGGGTGTTGAGAAGGTCAGAAGGTTCAGAAGGCCTTTATAAACCCCCTGGAGCTATGTGCAGTACTTTTATGATGGATGGATGCACTTTACTTGACTTCAAAATCTCAACACCCATTCACTGTCATTATAAAGCTTGGAAGAGCCAGGACAATTTTTTAATAAAACTCTGATTGTATTCTGAAAGATTAAAAAAAACATCATATACACCTAGGATGGCTTGGGGGTGACTAAATCATGGGGTCATTTTCATTTTAGGACCAAGGACAATAAATAATAATTGTTCTAATTACAGAAAGTCCACACCATAACGATAACACAGAGTAATAATGTCATTAGAGTCATTTTCAGAACATTTTCTTCCAGATACTGATCAATATCCCAACTTATTACATGGCTCTTTGGAATGCTTGATTCTGATTGGTCAGTTGAGACATTTGCAGGTTCGTTCTTTTCAAATAATCACCGCTCCAAAGTAATAACGCATAGCCGGTACTACTTGTATGTTTAAAATCCCTCCGTGCCAACAAAGATTACCGTTTGGCGCCATCTTGTGACAAACACTGGAAAACCACAATTAACAATGGAAAATTTCGACATTAATCTATTTAAATTGTCTTACTAACGTACATAGTTTGAATGTTAGTCACGTGGTTCTATATCGCTCCGCGGAAGGATAAAAATGTTAATTTAAAACAAATATGCCAATAAAAGATGTCAAATTCATATTCATGTCCAGTTTTTTTTCCTTATGTGGCAAGTAGCCGTGTAATAAGCGGGATAATGTACAGATACAAGACCTGATCACACTGTCGGGGCTTATTTCTGCGATAACTACCAGCTGCCTGTACATTATCCCTTACATAACAATAACCCAACATTTAAAGCCGCAGATGACATAACTACAGTGCATGCTTATAGAAACAAAACAATGTTTTGCATGGACGCTTATGTACTTGTTATAATTATCATTCTTAGTGTGAAGGAGCCTTAACACATGTATGCATGCATCTTACCGGCAAAAAGCGCCAATACCGTCAACAACGTAACACTGTCCTCCATTGAAGCAGTAACTGGGAAAGATGTCGCAAGATGAGATACATGTGCCATTGAAACGCACAAATCCATAGAGACAACCAGAGTTGAGCACATCCAATGCTCCAGGTGGCGTTTCTCCAGAGCCACCATCAGCGGTAATAACTCTAGTGTTAGAAGGAACTGCGCTGGCTATGAGAGGAACATTTTCATCTTCCATGTCAGGTGGCGTTGGTTGGCTCTCCTCTAGGTAAACTTCAGTAGGCGAATAGTCAGGCGACAGATAATCATAAAAATCAGAAAGCGTCCAGGAGGTTGGATCTCCACCCTGGAGCTCCTGAACCCAAGCAGGAGGATCAAGAACATGCAGTTGATTAGAAGGATTGTAAAAATTCACGGTGAAAACTTCTTCTGGTTGGGAAGACGTGGACTCAGAAGGACGATCCGTGACTGGATCTAACAACGTCCCATCTGCTTGTAGCTTCTCGCTCTTCCAGCGTGGGGCGCTGTCCTCAGTTCTCTCCTCGTTAAAGTCCAGCTTGGACAGGCCACGTGCCCGGGGTTCAGCCAGCGTGGGCAGTTGGGCAGCCATGCCATCTATCTTCAGATCAGTGAGGCGTTCCCTTTCGGCTGAATCAACACTGATGTCCGTCACAGCACTGGTTGAGGTTTCTCCACCACTGCCTGAATCTTCTCCAGCTCGTGGTTTTCGGGAGTGAACATGGGCCCGGGCAACATGTGTGACCTCACCAGGAAGTGCAGGCTTAAGCCCCAGCCCATTCAGGTCTGAGGAATTAGTGCCAGTAGAATTGGAGATAAATGAACTGCCTGGAAAACAAACAATAATAATAAAAGTTAAAATCACAACCGCTTTTTTCCTATCTTTCTATCTATCTATCTGCAAACTCAGCAACTCCACAGTCATGCTGAGAGAGAACAAAAGACAAAATATATACTCTGTATCACACACACCCGGACAAATCTGCTTAATTATATACTACTGTGCGCAAGGCCCCAGATTTCTTTTCAAAGCGGCTTGTGGTAGCTGGATTAGCAGCTCTGATTTAATAATGTAACCCCCTGAGCCTGGGCTAGGATTGGGATTCAGATTAGGATTAAGAGCTGTATGTTGAGACTTGTATTGGGCAGTCTGGATGGGTAAGCTTTAATGCACAAAGATAAACAGACAATGGGGAATTCCACTTTAGCGCTGACAAGAAAAAAAAAAATATCTCACTGACCTAATTGATTGTCTTTTACTGATACTGTAAACTAATCTAATGCAATCCATCTCAAATATGAACAGATGAAAATATCCTTTTTTATTTTATTTCAATTCCTGATTGTCTAATAATATATGTGAAACTGAACCACAAAACTGGACCACACTGGTCTTAAGTAGCATGGATATATTTATAGCAATAGCCAAAAATAAATTGTATTGGTCAAAATCATCTCTTTTTCTTTATGCCAAAAATCATTAGGATATTAAGTAAAGATCATGTTCCATGTAGATATTTTGTACATTTCCTACTGTAAATGTATCAAAACCTAATTTTTCATTAGTAATATGCATTGCTAAGAACTTCATTTGGACAACTTTAAAGGCGATTTTCTCAATATTTAGATTTTTTTGCACCCTCAGATTCCAGATTTTCAGCCAAATATTGTCCTATCCTGACAAACACATCAATGGAAAGCTTATTTATTCAGCATTCAGATTATGTAAAAATCTCGAATTAAAAAAAATTGACCCTTATGACTGGTTTTGTGGTCCAGGGCCACATATTATGAAATAATATAAACTGTTCAAATCTTTGGGTCAGTATTCAATAAGACTTTTTAAAATATTATTGAAAGAAGTCTCTAAAAGAAGGCTGCATTTATTTGATCAAAAATACAGCAAAATTGTAAAGATTAATATTAAAACTCCAGTCTTCAGTGTCACACGAGCCTTACGTAATCAAACTAATACTGTGTGTATTTGATGCTCAAGATACATACATGCATATATTTTTCCTCTTTAATAAAAGTTCAAAAGAACTGTGTTTATTTATTTAAAAGAGAAAACTTATATACTAATATTATAAAATTACATTACAGACACTAGTTGATTTAATGCTCATTGAAAAACAAAAGTTGTTGTTATATTTTTTTTAATTACTGACCCCAAACTTCGGAATTTTTTAACTTCTAGTACATTCAAAACAGTACAAAAATATATAAATGCTTCCTTGTCGAAAAAAAGAGCATTTAAAAAAAAAAAAACTCATATTATTTATATTTATATACACTGTCATTCAAAAGTTTGGGATCAGTAGGATTTTAAATGTTTTTAAAAAGAAGTCTTTTCTGCTTATCAAGGTTGCGTAAATATATTTCGAATAAATGCTGTCCTTTTTAACTTTTTATTCAAAGAATCCTAAAAAAATATATATATTAAAGCAGCATATTAAAGTTTCCAACATTGGTATTAATTAGCAAATTAGAATGATTTTTGAAGGATCATGTGACACTGAAGACTGGAGTAATGGCTGACGAAAATTCAGCTTTGGATCACAGAAATCAGTTATATTTTAAAGTTTATTAAAATATATATATACAAAACAATACGTTCTTGTCTTAGGACAACTTTGATTAAGTTTTTTGATCCACTTCAAATGTTAACGTGTATATAAAACACAAAGCATTTGTGCACAATTGGTAAATAAAGCCTATTTCGATTCTGCTTGATCATTTGAATTAAAACGGTCACAAAAAGCAGGAACATTTACAGTTAAATTTTACTGATTGTCTTTTAGCAATCTACTTCAAGTATTTGACTGACAGTGTGAAATTCCGTTTCCATGGCTATTCTTGGTTTAATTCCTCTTCATTGTAAATTAAATCCAAGTCACACATCAACTTCTAACAGACACTCACTCACACACACAGTTGCCAAGAAGCAATGTAAAGGGGCTGCCATTTTGGAACATCTCAAAAGCCATGTAAAACAGAGACCCTTCTGTCCTCCCCACTTGATTCACTTCCTCTCTTTCTCCCATTCATTTATTCACACAATCCCCCCTGAGAGGGTAACAGAGATGGCAGTGTGTGCATAAATTATTTCTCACGTACCTCACGTGATGTTCAAGTATTCTAAATCTAGATTCCCACCGCTACAAAGTTTAATATTAATGCAATAGTTGGCTCCTTTTACTTCTACTTAAAATATTTAAAAGCTAAATGATAGAGTGACTGGACTGAGAATAAAACAGTCACCCCTCAAAGGCAGAGCAGGAGAGAGGTTACAGGAGGAAAACAGTTGTTTTGATTTGCATAACTCCTTGCGAAGGGGTCAGCTGACAGAAAAGAGAGGTTGGGGGAAAGAGAGCCATTGAAAGAAAAATAACACAAAACACATGCTATAATGGAGTGAAGATGAGAAAATGTGACAGTGAGAGTGTGTTTCTCTTTCCGCCCATTTGCAGACCTGTGCCAAAGCCTTTGAGAAGGATTTCTGTTGCCTATTTAGTACGCATGTTAAGTCTGCGAGAGAGAGGGGGATAGTGAGAAAAAAAAAAAAAAAAAAAGAGGGGCAAGACGATCGAGAGTGAGAAAGAAATAGGGAAGAGAACTATTTTCTCATGACCTCACCAGTGAGACATTTAAATTTTGTAAGTGTGTGAAAGTATGCCGTCTTCATTCTCACTGTCCTCTATTTACAATCAATATCACTTCAAATCTGAATACTAATAAATTATGATCAAACACGACTTTAGCACTGTAAAGCAACACTGTATTGTTGAGTATCTTCATGTTCTTTCCTCACCTTCATTTAAAAAAAAAAAAACAGCACACATTCTTCCTTTGTCTCTAGCTGACATTTTTTGCTTATGTAACGCTCAAATGTCAACATCTTCCTCTCTTCTCTCATCCCTCCCACTATCTTTCTCTCCCTCGATCTCTAATGACCCAAACAGACCCGTAATCTGAGGGAGTATTTGAGGTAACAATGTCAAGATGCTTCATGAAAAAGTCAGCTTACAAGGAAAATGCATTAACAATAGAATTACAATGACAGAAACGGTTTCAAATCTGGAAATTTTAATAGGGAACAAAAGAAAATATTTCAAACATTTCAACGTTTTGTCCATAAAATGAAAGTTGAAGCCCAAAACTGTCAGAAACAACACTTTACATCAGTGCCTTTCTTTGAGTGCACGCAAGACAATAAAATATATTCTTTTGTTTAATTTACATCTTAATTTTTAATGTCTTAAAGGGAGAGTTCACCCAAAAATGAAAATTACCCTTAAGCCATCCTAGGTGTATATGACTTTCTACTTTTTAGACAAATACAATCAGAGTTATATAAAAAAATGTCCTGGCTCTTCCAGGCTTTATAATGGCAGTGAATGGGTCCAATAAAGTGCATCCATCCATCGTAAAAAGTACTCAGCACAGCTCTGAGGGTTAATAAGCAAGGCCTTCTGAAGCAAATCAATGCATTTGTGCAAGAAAAACATCCATATTTACTTTGTAAACCGTAATCTCTAGCTTCCACTAACTGTCGTAAAGCTTGAAAGAGACACATTAAAACATTGCATTAAGAAACTTTAAGATTTTTTATTTCTAAGATATAGGGTGAATTGAACTTGTTTCGCCTCCTGGAAAACATGTAACCATCTTTTGCAGCCTCTGAAAGGCAGTACTAAATGAAAAAAATTTGATGCTTAGGCAAAATAAGAAAAAATGCACACATCTCCATTCGGTTCAAAAGTTTTCACTCTTAATGCATCCTTTTTCCTTAAGCATCAGTGAGCGTTTGAACCTTATGCAATAGTTGCATATGAGTCCCTCAGTTGACCTCAGTGATCAGGACAAACAAGGGACTCATGAACAATCACTAAACCAAAAAAAAAAAAAAAAACAGCTTAAGAATCAAGCGGATGTAAACTTTTGAACGGGGTCATTTTTATAAATTCAACTATGATTTTCTCTTGTGGACTATATGTAAAAATCTTTTATGTGAAATGTATTTATGAATTAAATGTAAATGCATTTTGTATGATCCCTCTTATTTTAGTAAAATAATTAACATATTGCAGATTCTGAAAGGGGGATGTAAACTTTTGACCATAACTTTAAACCTAGGATGGCTTGGGTAATTTTCAATTTTGGATAAACTATCCCTTTAAATCAATTTTCAATCACTTAGTCTGCTTAAACTCCCTTTCTTACAACTGCCAGCTTGCATTTAGAAATGCCTCCATCTAATCAATAACAATGGATAAAATTGATAATCCATTTTTGGAAAACACTACAGAAGAAATCTGCCACTATTTTCCATTTCATTGCACAGAGGGCAGAGACTGTGTGTAACTTTCTGAATGACGGGCGTTCCCATTTCTGTGGGCACAGATGCCATGTACGCCTGCCAATTTCTTTTACTATGAAGTCAATGCTCTTTATGTAGGGGACAACTTAACTTTACTTCACCCCACCTTGATTTAAAATCTGATGACTTGGTATCCTAAAGGCAAGTGTCATTCTAAACTATGCTGGATAAAAATCCACAGTGGCGCTCATGTTTTTAGTTATAAATAGTTCTGTGATGCTGCTTGGCAGGGGAGCTGGCATGGATGTCCTTGGCATCAGGGATGGGGTGTAGGTTCACAGCAGTATCAGTGCAAAGCTGAACAGACATATAGAGATGCCAGACCTGTCGGATTAATAGCCAACTCCATGTCCCACCCCAACCTGTGCTACTGTTGTACAGTATGACCCATTAACAGTTATGCCACCCAAATTAAATATTCAGGGCAAAAAATGCACCCAATGTGTTGACTTGAGATAATGTACCAGATGAATTAAATGTTAGTTTGACCACATGCATGAGCCAGTAATGAGCATTTGAGCAGATTACAGAAAATCAGTTTAAAAATAAACTGTAATCTCCATTTAAGAGAGAAAGCCAATTGTTTGCGTCGCCATTCATAAACATTATGGCTTTAAGATTTATTAAAGAGTTTATTGTAGCATTTCTTTACTAATGATATTCAAAGAAAACAAAACTTATTTTAAAAGGTATGAACCAAGTCTCATTTTGCCAAAATAAGAGGGATCATACAAAATGCATGTTTTTTTTTTTTTTTATGTAGTACTGACCCGAATAAGATATTTCACATAAAAGACACTTATATAAAGTCCACAAGACAACATAATAGTTGAATTTATAAAAATGACCCCATTCAAACACAGTATTAAGAATCAAGTGTACGTAAACTTTTGAACGGGGCAATTTTTATAAATTCAACTATTATTTTCTCTTGTGGACTATATGTAAACATCTTTTATGTGAAATCTTATTCAGGTCAGTACTAAATTTAAAAATAACATGCATTTTGTATGATCCCATTTATTTTGGTAAAATAATTAACATTTTGAAGATTCTGCAAGGTGCATGTAAACTTTTGACTTCACTGTATTTTCAATTTCACAAAGAAATGTGCAACATTTTGTTTGAGAAATAATCTAGAAATCAGATTTTTGTCTTAATCTGGATAATGATCAAGTTTCGCATGGTTTACAATCAGAATGTCCAAATTCCAATTAATGCAAGAATATTTTAGTGCACATAAACACGGTCAATGTGTGTGCACGCCATCAAATGTTTAAACGAAGCTAGTCTCCTTGTGTGCCTAGAAACGTCATTGAGTTTAACAAGTACAAAACTGGATCAGCAGCGACATGATTCATTCAACTGTAATGTTTTACTGCACAGACGCTGAAGATCAGCAAGTGTCCAACAGGTTGTGTAGTTCCATAAGTTTCCAACAGTGTAGGCAGCTCTAGTGTCAGCGTCTGGCAGGATAAATACCGTTGGCCCTCACTGGGAGCTCCATACGGGCAGGCTAGGCGGCCGCTAACACTAGCTCGTTGACGCTAATGCTCATTGACAGTCTCTGCTGTTATGAGACCGCAGTGGCAGATGGCTCTCTTGTGCCGTGCATGGAAAGGATCGAAGCAAGTTTAGCGAGAAAGTGCCCTAAAGAAATGATCTGAGGTGGTTTTAGACATTTTAAAATAAACATCAAGACACGGTTGAAAGACTAAATCTGTGCAGATTTTTGTGAATGCATCCTGCCTGTCGCTTTTTATTTCTCTCTCGCTCTCCTAAGGTTGAGGAAGTGAGTGCCAGGTCTTGGCAAAAACAACAAAGAAGAGTAACAGCCTTTTGTCACAGCATGCCCACTAATTTCAACTAGACGCTAGCAGTGCATGTTCAATTATAGTGTAGTTTAGCATAACAACAAAAGAAACACAGAATATAAACAGAAGTAGGTATAACAGCAACTGCCAACAATACACAACACATTTCAGCTTAATGAATAACTAAAAAGTGGTTTTACTAAACTCTCCAAGTTGACTTTAATATAAAATGTGACATTTCCAAACAAATAATTACATTCAGTGTGGATATTAAGGGCATATTATATATGTTATTCAAATTAATCAGTGCAATATCATACTTATCGGCCACCAATATCAACATAAGCCATCAAAAAATTCATTACTTTAAAGCCCACCTTCTGCAGGATACAGCTAATCAATCCTGTCAATCATCATTTACCAGGAAGTGTGTTAATCAAAAATTCCTGCACCATGTACATGTTCCCACCCCTACAAACATACAAACTCAGTCACCATTCACTTCTAACAAAGAATTCAATTAGAGTGAACAGATCCACACAGCCGAACAGAGCTCTATCTGCAGTAGCTACGAAAGCAAACTAAAAACAAGAACACTGGATTTGTTAAATGACTTCATTATAAAAAGCAAAACTAAAGGTTTGAATTGCTTTTATAAGGCCGGTATGAGTGCTTAGGACATTAGCAGGCTCTGCTGCTAAAACGGACCTGTGTTGATGAAAGATGCATGTCACTGAAGAGTCAGTGATGCAATAATACATAGACTTTGGGAAGTCGGCCAAGAGGGCAGAGGTTCAGCTAAGTGCAACCGCTTAAAGCTCCTTATGCAAATGATAATTTCCTGCTTTACACAGTCACTAGTTAGGCCAAGGCAACAGTAGTGATGCAAGTCAGTTTGGTACTCCAGTCTTTAGGCGCTGTTGCTCAGCAAAATTTTTATAAAAAAAATAAAAATAATAATAAATACAGAACAAAACTGTCAGTGAATAAACCATCACCCCCTTATTCTAGGGGTGGGCAATATACCGGATAGACACTATTAACCAACAGAAAATTGTCAACTGTAGAGATTTTGGACTATCGAGGTTACATGCTCACATGACTTTGCTAGGCTGTGTGGTCACAAAAACATTGCAGGTAAAAAACAAGTGATTTTAAACGATTCAAACACAATCAGCAGCAAAAGAGAACTCGTTTCGTTATATGCGCCTGCTGTCTGAGAGACTATACATTTTATGGCAAGCCAACAGGCTCAGAATTACGTTATAGATAAATCTCATTTACAACACCATTTCACGGTGATTAAAACAGTATTAGCATGATAAAACGCAATATTCCATGTGCATCTTGTCAGTAAAGCTGGTTTAAATCAGTAGTAAATCTCCATCACGTGCGTGCTTCAAATGGAGCAGAATTTACTACACAGCCGTACGTTTTTAAATGTATTTTCACGTGCTTTCAAATGAAGCAGCATTTACTACACAGAGCCGTAGTTCACTGACAAGCTACGCATAACCATGCAGATGATATAATACATTTATATTATCAATTATTGTCTAATAAAGTTGTTTGCGTAGCTTCTCAGTGAACTACGGCTCTGTGTAGCAAATGCTGCTTCATTTGAAAGCACGTGAAAATACATTTAATAACATGTTTTTACTCCAAACTCAGCATTTGAAATTAATCCTTCTGTGAGGTGATGTGGCTTCTCACACAGAATAAGGCACGCAACATATTTCATAGCATTCTAAGTAGTGGAAAGCTGTGTCGATTAGCATTGCATTATTATATACTTTATTAAAAGGAAAATTATAAGAAGAAGAACTTAGACAAACCATACATTGTCGTAGTCGCGTGTTTATTAGTCACATTGAATCATTGAAAGCTGTATTATTCTGTTTACTCAGCTACCACTATTGAAATTTCCTGGGTTTCTTCTGCGGGACGTATTTGGAGTTTCCGTGCGAGCGCACTCTCTGTCCTTCGGGTGGCGATTTAATACTGATCACAGAACTGTGCTTCACTGACAAGATGCACGCATTAATATCGCAGCTTTTCCTAATATCGATTGTGACATTATTGCAATTTATCGTGCAGCCCTAACGTCAAATATGTCACCCTAATAAACACCGTAAAAACGTGTGTAAATCGTAAATAACGCTGAAATTGTATGGAATTTAGCGTTTTGTATGTAAACACAATATATCTATAGCGTAATTCTGAGCCTGTTGGTTTGCCATACTGTTTCTGAGAGCTGTCAGAGATGCGTGCGCATGTAAAGATAGTGCTCATAGAGCACGTGACTATTGAATGGACTTATTTTTGCCATTTTATAGGCCTTGAACAGTTAAATACACAAACTCACACGTCAAAATGCCCATCTTTGCAAGTATCCTTGGTAAACAGTATTAAGCGAAAGCAAACAGCTCAGAAAGAAAGCACGTATAACAGTATATTGGATCCAGGCAGCTCCTAAAGTGACAGCAGTCTTATATTCCTGCTGTCTTTCATTCATGTTAATCGAACACAAAAGAAAGAAAATCTCTCACTGTGCTACTGTAGTTTTTTTGTCCTATTGTTTACATGTCTTCAGTGAAGAGTTTTTGTTGTCTTTCTTTTTTAAATTTTGGCTATTTTTCTTTTTTTTATTGACAATGGTGATAAGAATTCTGGAGTTCCTACACTCCAAAAAAATTGTACAAGTTATTTTTTTAACCCAAATTCTGGGTTTAGCATGTTGGGTCATTTTATTGGGTTGTTTTTAATATTTTTACCCAGGTGCTGGGTAGTTTTTCAACACTCTAAAAAATGCTGGGTTACTTTTTTAACCCAAATGCTGGGTTTAGCCTGTTGTGTTATTTTATTGGGTTATTTTTAATGTGCTGGGAAGTTTTTCTGTAACTGCTGGATTATTTATTTTACCCAACGACTGGGTTGAGCCTGCTGGGTAGTTTTTGTTTTAATTTTTGAATATTGCTGTTGCTTGAAGTAATTCTTTCAAACATTGCTTAAATTAAAAATTAAAAACATTTAACCCAACCAGCTGGGTCAAAATCAAGCATATGTACTGACCAATATCTACCCAGCACTAGGTTGCCAAATGACCCAAGTTGGGTTGTTTTTAACTCAGTGTGGTGTCAAATTTAGATATCATAAAAAGTACTTACTTAAAGCAAAAAATAACTAAATTCTGATATACATATTGTTACCATGAAATAAAATTACTCACATCATGATATAAGATTTTGGTCATATCGCCCACCTCAACTTATTCTATTAATACCTGCATTATGTGATAAACAAACTAAAGCATCAAATACAGCTGTGATTCATGAGAAAATCCATAAGCATTTTTTCTTTGCAAGCCAAAAATAAAATTTTTATATGGCAGTGTCTATTATCAAGTCTAACATAAATATATATATATAATTTAGCCAATACATAATGAATAAAATCACATAAATGATATGGTGCAAGATAGCCATGATTTACTACATTAACTTTTAAATATTTATTTAAAAAAAAAATGCCAATAAGGTGAAAGAAAAAAGACTTTAGAATGAGGCTGTGCTTGAGCTTTCTCAAGTAATTGTGCTAACAATTTAGTATATAAGCTAAAGTAAACTTGTTTTGGAGTCATTAAAAACCCATTTACCGATTGATTAAGTTTTCATTACATATTTTAGATCTGCGCAATTTATACATATTTCTTTTTAAAAACGCTTCAACAGGTCACACAAACGAACTACTACGAAGCAAGCTGTTAAATGTAGGAAAGGCAGACATTTAGAAAGACTGCATAATAATAATAATAATAATAACTCAAATATATACTCACCATTAACACACAAAGGAGCGATGTGAAGAAGCAGGACGCTGGACAGCACCACTGACTCCCAACCTGCTGAAAACAACGTGCGTCTGGAGTTCATTATGGCACAAACCGTTTTCCAAAACACTTTAAATGAACCAGGTGGAGTATATAGTCATACGAGAGACACTTTAGAGAATCTGAGCTGTAATCCTGGACATAAATCTCATCAGATTGAATGCGTTACGAAGCGCGCTGCTTCATGCCAACTTCGAATGTTGTCTTCGGTTGTTATTCCTCTTTGGTCGAGATTCAAGCCACCCTTAGCGTCGCTAGGGACCCGTCATCTCTTCTTATCCAACTCCAACAAGATGCCAAGACAGTTAAATGTGTCTCATTAGTAATGAGAGCCAGTATCAGGCGTCTACTAAGGAAGCGTGGAGTTTCGGTACTATTTGCACGCTGCCACTGACTACAGTAAGCTAATTCCAGCGGACTCCGGGCGCACACACTTTACCGCGCTCACAGCCCGCAGCGAGTTTTATATGCCAGTCGAACTCACGGTTGATGTGAAGTCATCTGCGCATGCGCCTCATGACCGACACAATTTGTGTCATGTGTGATAGAAAGTCAATCACATCAGAAGTAAATAATTAAAACGCACTGTCCCCAAATGAGCTTACATTCACGCAAATATAAAATATTGACATAGAAATGATGTCATTATAAATAATTGAACTAACCTCTTTGAATTAGGGTACAACTGATTCAGGCGTTCCCCCGAACAAAGCGTCTGAAATTGGGTCACCCATAAACGCCAGTCAAAACAGAAGCAAACATTGTATAAAGGGAGGAAGGGACACTCAACTAGTTTAACTAGTTTGAAAATTATTCTTGGCCAAAGAGGAATTTGGTATTTTTTAAAGTAGTATTATTGGTATTATGTAAAATTATCAACCTTTTTCTTCCCGTAAGAGTGGGTGCAGCCATTTGTAAATCTTATGGGTGTGGCTTCCAGTCTCATCTGCATCCAGCTATTTTTAGCTGTACAAAATAGCTGATTTTGCGGCTTTATATTAAAAATTGGTGTCTTTTACCATATTATTTTAATTTAGTTTTTAGTTTAGGAAAAAAAATCTGAAATCCTGATTTCAAATAATTTGAGAACCCGCACCAAAGTCCCAATCTGATTTAAATGATTTGCGGTCCATGCTCTGAAGTTCCGATCTAAAGCAAAAGATTTGCAAACCCGCTCCGAAGTTCCCAACTAAATCAAATGATTTGCAATCCACGCTCTGAAGTCCCAATCTGAATAATGAAACACCATTTCAGGTCAGGACTCGGAGCACAGTGTGCAAACTATTTGACTTGGACCGGAACTTTGCATATAGCGAATCATTTAATTTAGATTGTGATTTCAAATGATTCATGAACCAGTTCCGAAATAAAGCAAATGATTTGCAATACTCGATTTGAAATACCGATCTGAAGCAAATCATTAGCGATATGCAAAGATCCGATCTAAATCTAATGATTTGCAACACGCGATATGAAGTCCTGATCTGAATAATGATTTGAGAACCATAATTTTAGATCAGGACCCGGAGCGCAGATTGCAAATAATTTTACTTACATTGGAACTTTGTATCACTAATCATTTTATTTGAATCATTTATTAACAAAATGATTCATGAACGTGTTCTGATCTTAATTAACTTTTACCAATGGCAAAAGTGAAGTTTCAGTCTAAATCAAACAATTTGCAATTTGAAGTCTTGATCTGAAACAAATGATTCACGATAAGCGATTCGATTGGAGCACTTCGAAACAGTGAATCATTTTACGATGCAATTATTTAACCGATTCAGTTCCGAAAGGCTCAGTTTTACCCGTCGCTATGTGCTTTTTAAAACTGTTCAAAGCAATGTTTTAATTTGATCGGGTTTTTGCTAGTAAATCGCTTGAAATTAATGATCGAAGTTAAGAAAATTGAACACTTATTTATATACACCGTCTGTCAATAATTCAAGCAGCTTTCAAGAACCTCTTCAGGAATATTGCTATTTTTATGGGTTTTTAGTCTTTACATTTAAACAAGTCAAATTCAAGTATTTTAAGCACCTTGTACAAAGCCTTAGTTCACCCTAAAATTATATTTGCTCAACTTGATGTTGTTTCAAACTCTATCTTCAGTCAAATACACAGGGCACCATTTTAAAGGTAAAATTGCTCCTTTCCATACAATAAGTGTTTTTGCTGAAAATCTTCTCCTGCAGCTCTCAAATCTCATTTATGAGCTCACAGCTCCCATATCCATTTACTCTCAAGTATGGAAAAGAGCTTTTCCCAAACCGTGTGCACTAGAGTGACCTGTGATCTAAGAGTTTCTTTTAAAAATTAAAGCTGTTAAAAATACATCTGGAACAGATCAAGCAATGGCGCAGCCCAGTTTTCTTCCTAGTTAAGAACAGCTGACTGCTGAAATACTTGTACCACGAATATCGAATTAAATGATTCAGAGATTAAGCTACCAAATTAAAAATACAAAAGTATTAGAAAATATATGAGCTCACTAGAGAAGTTATAACTTCATATAAAAGATTTATTCGTACTAAAACAAATGTTTTAGTACTTGGTGGCAATACAAAAACAGATCTACAAACATTAAGTACAGACAGATATGGCAACGAAAAGCCTCAAATCTTACCCAGAATCAATGTTTAAAAAATATTTAATATACACAGAAGAAGTGCTATTGTAGAGGTGAATGTGGGTAATGATGTGACCGTGTCCTTCATGTCATCTTGCTGGGTTTGGGTCTTAAGGCGATGAAGACATTACATGGGTGTGGCCCCATCAGTCTGCGAGGACGGTGGAGTTTGGTCTGAGTTGGAAAGAAAATAAAAACCAGCCAGATTCAAAATGTTTTGAACACTGCACCGGTGTTGATCAGCTTTTGAGTTGAGGCATGTGTTACTCACACATGCCATTGGGAGCTCCAGAGTGTCGAGCACCCATGACCTGTCCGGTACCAGCACTGCCTACCGAACGACCTGAGAGGAATAAAAAACACAATATTTTTAAAGGATTACTCCACTTTTAAAATAAAAATTTCCTGATAATTTATTCACCCCCCATATCATCCAAGATGTTCATGTTTTGTTTCTTCAGTTGCAAAGAAATTTTTTTTTTGGAGGAAAACATTCCAGGATTTTTCTCCATATAATGGACTTTAATGGTGCTCAATGAACTAAAGGTTAAAAATGTAGTTTCTGTGCAGCTTCAAAGGGCTCTACACAATCCCAGCCGAGGAATAAGGGTCTTGAAAGTAAAACAATTGGTTATTTTTCTGAAATGCCCATCTTATCTAGCACTGCGATGCAGATGCATACTCTGTGCACTCCCGTTCAATACAGTTAGGGTAGATCAAAAAACTCCCATCTCATTTACTCCTGCAGCAATGACATTTAAGTTATAGAAGTACCGACCCAGTATAGAAGAACCTGCAAAGAAAATCAAATGCCCTTTACAAAAAAGTTCTTCAACATACTCTAACAGTTTTAAACCAAAGTACACAGAGCGTGCATTGCAGAGCTAGACAAGACGAGCTATTGTAGTTAAAAAGTGTGTAAATTAGGGATGCAACCGAAATGATTCGTCCGAAAATAGCAAAAAAAAGCGGTAACACTTTCTATGAAGCCTGTATTTATAATACATTATAAGGGTATTCTTAAGGCATTATAATACATTAATAATACATTATAAAAAAATGTATAATATGTTGTATCATCTTATGAGTATTCATAAGAACAGTCTTAATGTATTATAATGTTTTACTTATTTGTGGTTATAGCTTTTAACAGTATGATTACCTCCTCCATAGTTATAACATATTATAAGTCTCATATCTTGCCATGTTTCTCATGTCACTTTACTTAAAGCATACAAAGACCACTTATAAGTAATTATAATAATATTTCTCAAAGAGCCATAAGATCAGGTATTAGATGAGATAAATGTGTAATATGACACATTAGTATTATCAGTTTGATTATTTTGATGGTACCCTTTAGACAGCTTTTTATAAGTAACTCTGCAACTGCATGTCAACTAACAGTAATTTTTATGTAATCATTTTTAAATTAGTATGCAAAATATATGCTAACACTGTATTTTTGGTTCCCCAAATGACAAACTGATTATAAGTAACTTTGCAAGCATGTAAACCTTCTACTACCTAGCCTAACCTTAACCTAAGTCTACTAATACTCTAAGGAGTGTTAGTTGACATGTAGTTGAAAAGTTGCGTATAGTCAATAGACTAAGGGGACCATCAAAATAAAATATAATATAAATGAAAAAAATAAATGTAATATGATATAGTCCATTGTAAATTAGGTAGAATAAATGTGTGTTATAAATAATCATAATCTTAAAAGTTATAACCTCAAATACTTAAGTATTATAATGTATTATAATTGTTGTTATGAGTATTTATGAGATAATATAACATATTACAAGGTTTATTATAATGCATTATGCATTCATTATAATGCCTTAGAAATACCCTCATAATGTATTATAAATAGGGGCTTCATAGAAAGTGTTACCAAAAAAGCTCTTTCGGTGTTTGGTTGAATAAGCAAAAAAGGCAGAATAAATTATACTGAACAATGACGTGACGCGGTCAAAAAAAAAGCGCGCACTAATACAGCAAACATGTCGGCAGTGTGGAAGCATTAAAAACTGTCCGAGAAAGGCTCAAAAATTATTACAAGCACCGGCAGCGAGAGACTGTTTAGTATCGCATCGCATGTTGTCCAATAGAAGAGAAAGGAGTCGTTGTTGCTGGTTCCTGTATGATGACTGAAATCACGAAATGACCTTAAACCATCAGTAAATAAACTACAAAACATCATGTTGTCTAATACAAGCACAAATTGTATTTATTCTTACAGCGCTGCACGAGCTTGTAAGCCAGGGTTCAAAGTCCAAAGCGCAAGGAAAATTGACGTGTTGAGAATTATTCATAAATCTGCTGCTGTCAGCAAAAAGTAGTACTGACGTCTTCTTGCGGGTTTGCGCCAAAATAAATGTCAACATTCATAAATGTTAGTATTGTAATTTAATTTATTTTTTAATAGAAGAACAGTAAAAAGTAACACAAAAATAATAATAACAATCATTACAACAGCTCTATTAATACATTTATTATAACATTCTCCTTTGCTCAGCAAGGCTGCATTTATTTGTACATGACAAACATGTCTAATTCAAGAAGGGGGGTCTTAAAAATGGCCAAAGAACTATTAATTTTAAGTTTAATTGTGCTTTGTTGGTAGGCTAAGTCTACTAGAATGTTAAAAATGTTCAGTGTTAAATAAATATGTTTAAATTGTTGTTTTTTGTAAATGTTTTTTTCTTTGAAAAGCAAGACAAAACTGTAAAAAGCAAATATTGGCTATTTAATTAATGCAATGGTGAAAAAAAATTGGCAAAATACATGGGGGGAAAAAAACACAGTAATCGGCCTTTGGCACAGTGTGTAATTTTGTTCGGCTTCGGCCAAGAATTTTAATTTTGGTTCATCCCTATTATAAATACTGTATTTTAAGAAAATGGGCGATCGTTTTACTAGGTAAGACACTTATTTCTCGGCTGGTATCGTTTAGAGCCTTTTGAAACTGCATTGAAATGCCATTTTTAACCTTAAATCCATTGAGCACCATTGAAGTCCACTATATGGAGAAAAATCCTGGAATGTTTTCCTCAAAAAACTGTGTCTGAAGAAAGAAAGACATGAATATCTTGGATAACATAGGGGCGATTAAGACTATACAAGTGTGCGTGAGACAAAAGGGCTGACTGTGATGTGTAGGAGAGCTTACCGTGGTGAAGAGGGTTGAATGCTGTACTACTGCCGCTCTGTGTGGCTCCTGCTTGTTGCGGCTGTTCCACATTCTGTCGTGCCTTCATCTCAGCATATTTTACCTGCTCCAAGTGGAAGTTCTGTCTTTCTGATAACAACTGCTGCCTCTGCTGCTCCAGCTACAACAAACAGATATCAAATTAAGTTTAAACATTCTAAAATCTGTACATTAAAAATACAATTAGCAGTCAGCAAGACCGTTTAAATAAAAGAGACTAAATGAAGAAAAAAAAAAAAATACAGGTTTGGAAGAACATAAAGGTAAGTAAATGATAACAGATTTTCATTTTTAGGTGAACTATCCATTTAAGAGGTTATGAAAATGTATTATTCAGTGCAAATATTTTTTCTGAAAATAAATAATTAGCAATTCAAGGGTTAGTTCTCCCAAAAATGAAAATTCTGTCAATTCAATTAATCACCCTCATGTTGTTCCAAACCTATAAGACCTTTGTTCATCTACGCAACATAAATTACAGAAAAATACCAAAGACATACAGGAAAGAGAAGAAATTGTTGATGTAAGTCATTATTTTTTTCCCTTGTGCACAAAAATTATTCTCGTAGCTTCATAACATTATGGTTGAACCAGTGAGGTCACATGGATGATGTCCTGGGCCATAAAATGTTTCAGTTGCATTGCTGTCTATGCAGGATCATAAAAGCTC
Source organism: Garra rufa (assembly GCF_049309525.1). NCBI lineage: Eukaryota > Metazoa > Chordata > Actinopteri > Cypriniformes > Cyprinidae > Garra > Garra rufa. The sequence continues at coordinate 28,997,783 of NC_133377.1, forward strand.
TTGGATGTAATCAAAAATAGCATATGTGTTCCGAAGATGAACAAAGGTTTTACGGGTTCGGAACGACGTGAGGATGAGTAATTAATGACAGAATTTTCATTTTTGGGTGAACTATCCCTTTAAGATGCAGGTTGTAAAACATTCTTGCGTTGAAAAATAATTTAGTGTGCTCTCAAAAGTTTTTTGGAGTCGTGTGGAGATGCCTGATCTTGTTTGAACAAGGCACTCTAACTCACAGCCTCTTTTTCTCGATCCATAATGGTCTCCAGCTCTTCAAAGTGTCTCAGTTTGATCTCCAACTTTTTCATCTGCGTCTCAACCAGCAGAGCCACCAGAGATTTAATTTTCCTCTCTTCTACTGCAGCCAAGTGCTAGAGGGACATAAGAGGAAGAAAGAGAAGAGTGAGTTCAGATGAATGGCTTTTTTGTCACCATTAATGGTCAAGGGAGCGGTTGCAAGGAAAGAGGTTTGACATCCACCTTTGCTTTGGTAGCTGCAGAGGCCAGTGCTGCAGCAGCAGCTGTAGCGATGTTTCCCTCCACCAGTTCAAGCTCCCCCCTCCTCTTCATCTCCTCCCCATCCCCTTGGGTAAGGCTCATGTCAAAACTCTCCTCTGGATAGACATTCAAAGTTGGAATATTAAGAAATACAGTAAGGATTACATGACTATTCATTTTTTTCAGTATTTGTCTAGAAAATTCTAGAACATTGTTACAAAAGAAAAAAAAGGATCACTGTTTAAAAAAAACTTCCCACTTTTTTCCCCACTGTAAATATATCAAAACTTAATTTTTTATTAGTAATATGCATTGCTAAGAACTTTACTTGGACAACTTTAAAGGTGATTTTTTTGCAGTATAGTAGTATACTATTTTGAACACAGCTTTGGTGTACCTTAGCTGTCACACCTACTGCAACTAACAATAAATATTTATCAATTTAGCAGCACTGTGTTAAACCAAGGTGAATCAATGCAAAGAGGTTTATTATGCAGAGCATCTGTGATCCTCTGACCTGCTGTGCTCTCCTCTCCCCTCTCTCCTTCACTCTCTTCTTTCTCCTCGTTCTTCACACGCTCTCCCTCTCCCAAGATGCTGTCACCCTCAAGCTACAACAGACAGCACAGTCTCAGTAACAATCAATCACTCTTTCATTAAGATTTGTAAAATTAAGAACATAAAACATGGGAATAGAGGATTATTTATCTGAAGAAGCTTCTCATACCTTTTCATGCTGCTCATATTCAGTGTTCATAGCTTCTAGACCACTCCCATCTAAAAAAAGGAGAATCATATATTAGTCATAATCCCAATGTTGATCATAAAAAGTATTACATAATATTGGGTGTTCAGAAGCCATATAAGATGCTTGTTTAAATGACATTTAACATTATGAAAATTCTTTCACTTACTGCCCTCCCCTGGATGTTTTAAGTACGACCATTTAAATTATTTAATAATTCTAAAATAGTTTTAAAATGCATAAGCATTTAACAGTTTGGGATCAGTAAGCCTTTAATGTTTATGAAAGAAGCTTACCAAGGCTGCATTTATTGGGTTAAAACAAAAATAAAAAACAGGAATATTGTGAAATTTTAAATACATTTTCTATTTAATATATTTTACATGATCCTTCAAAAATCATTCTAATATGCTGATTTTGGTTGACTACTGCAGCATAGTATGTTTTTGAAAATAGTGATTCCTTTTTTTTGGATTCTTGATAAATAGGAAGTTTAAAAGAACAGCATTTATTTGAAATAGAAATCTTTGTAACATTTTACATGTACTGTCACTTTGGATCAACCTACTGCATCCTTGCTAAATTAATGTATTAATTTCTTTGAAAAAAATATTAAGCTAGAGGGAGACATTTAGTTGCTTATTAGTTTTACCATGCATTTTAAAAGTTCATTCAAAGGGAGAGTTTTTTTTTTTTTTTTTATACAAGATATATAACATATACAAGAAAGTGAGATGAGAGTACCAGTCTTTTCTGAATGGTCAGGATCAAGTCCCGCAATGCTGCCCGTTTGGAGTGTAAAGGCCGGATCTAAATTATGCCCAACTCTCTGTGCTTTCTGAAAGCTGGCGGTGAATATCTCTGGTGGGGCCTCTTCTCTTGCTCTTGAGAATTCCTCTGAAAGACAGTTCAAACATTACATACATATTTTCCACATGCATCTTCAAATCCGCACACACACTAACAGACTAGCTCTTACCTAAAGCTGCCTTGGCGGCTGCAGAAGCTACTCGGGGGTCGACCACAGATGCAAGGAAAGCAACAGTGCTCATTACAGGGTTCCCTGACTGGCTGAAGGGGACAGGCTGATAGGCCAGAGGACCCATTGAGGCTTCAGAGTTCTCTAGGTATGGGTCCTCGATGGGCAACCGTAAGAAGTGAAGTATACAGTCATCCTGTGTGCGACTGCCCACATGTTCTGACACCTTATTCCAGTCATCTTTATACATCTCCAAAGCCTGAAAAGAGAGTGGCATACAAAAACAAATAATCACAACCTTTTCAGAACAAGGACCCCTTGGGGATAGAGAGAGTTGGAGCAGGTACTCCTTATTACATACTGTAGAGCATTTTAAAACATTTGAATCATCATTGCATAAAACGTACACTACCGTTCAAAAGTTTAAGATCAGTAAAATTTTTGAATGTTTTTAAAGAAGTTTCCTATGCTCATCAAGGCTGCATTTATTTGATCAAAAATACAGAAAAAAACTGTAATATTGTGAAATATTATTGGCATTTAAAATAATGGTTTCTATTTGAATATATTTAGAAATATAATTTAAGAGATGCAAAGCTGAATTTTCTTCAGTCATTACTTCAGTCTTCAGTGTACTTGTATTTTTGTTTTACCTTTCTTCAGGATTCTTTTAAAATGTTAAAAAGAACAGCATTTATTTAACATAGAAATCTTTTCTAACATACGGTTTAAAAGTTTGGGGACAGTACATTTTTTTCTTTCTTTCTTTGCTGGACAGAAATTACTTTTATTCAGCAAGGATGTGTTAAATTGATAAAAAGTGGTAGTAAAGACTTCTATTGTTAGAAAAGATGTCTATTTATATTAAAATAAATGCTGTACTTTTAAACTTTTTATTCAAAGAATTCTGAAAAAAGTATTACAGGCTCCAAAAAAAATATTAAGCAGTGTAAACGTTTCCAACATCAGCACATTAGAGTGATTTCTGAAGGATAATGTGACACTGAAAATTGGAGTAATTATGCTAAAAAATCAACTTTGTATGACAGAATTAAACAATATTTTAAAGTATATTAAAATACAAAACCATCATTTTAAATTGTAACAATATTTCATAATATAACTGTCCTTTTTCTGTATTTTTAATTAAATAAATGCAGCATTGATGAGGAGTAGAGATTCCTTTAAAAACATTAAAAATCTTACTGATCCGAGTAGAGCCATGTACTTTATGTTTTTTTACTTCACCCAAACATTACAATACAAAATGCATTTGATTGTGATTTAGACAAAAAAATTTAGCTGGATTTTTAGATTTTAGCTTTGGGCAAGATAGCAAGATTGGGCATTATTTGCATGAGATAAAAAGAGATTAATAATAACTGGCAAGGTCGGCGCCGATAGCCTTGTGGGCAGCGCGTCGACATATAGCACCGTTGCGCTCCGGGTGTCCCGTGTTCGAATCCCGGCTCAAGGACCTTTCCCGATCCCGCCCCCTATCTCTCTCCCACTACATTTCCTGTCAATTCTGATCTGTCCTATCATAATAAAGGCAAAAATGCCCAAAAAAATAAATAAATAAATAAATAAATAAATAAATAAATAAGGATAACTGGCAACCCCCTGCAGTACTGCTGTTGAAGACTTCTGAGTACTAAGGCTTTCAAAATCTTGTTGACTGTCTGACTGGCTTACCTCCAAAAGCAAGAGTGTTTCCTGTTCTGTCCATTCTCTCCCAGCACTTGCGCCTTTACTCTAAAAGATGAAAAAGAAAAGAAAAAAAAGAGAAAAAGCAAACACTATTCAGTTGCTGAATCGCAATGCACAAATAGATTCTAAAATGTTCTCAAAAGATGAATTTTGCAAAAAAAAAAAACAGGTGTTGTTTTTACCTTTGGATGTTTCTTAGCATAAATATCAGACCGTAGACCAAAGTTCTGCAGATCAGATGGTTTTTCTCTCAATTTCTCTGGGAAATGCAACATATGCTGAGAAGCTGAAACCTTCAAACACACACAAAAAAAGTGAAATTAAACACTCTTTCATAATGATTGCTGAACTGTATAATTGTTCCAGGCAACTGATTGTTTTCAACTCAAATATTTTATGTCCATTTATTTGATACAGTAAGTAGGCAAATAATAAAAGGCCCAATCAAAACCCTGTAATCTAAGAGCTGATCATTTAAAGCACACATTTTCATGTTAAGCAATGCAATGTCAAAGTACTTCTGTTTTACCTGCAAGGGTCTGTGCTGTAGTGGGACGAGTCCAGAAGGTGTGTCTGTAAGAACATTAAAGTGTGGTGTTGGAGGTGGGCCCATAGGGAGGGGTCGACTTTCTGCATCTACCTGGTAGTTGATCAACCCCCACTGCTCCAAAAATGAATGAACCCTAAAATGCACACATGCAGGCTTAGAATTGAATTACAAATTGAACCGGTGTCAATTAAGTGGGTACAAGTGACTATACACACCTTATAAGTGCACAAACATCTCCTGTCAGGTTTCGTCTACAGGAGGTTGAGGTCAGATACTCCTGAGGGTTTAGCCGGTATGTATCAATCATGAAGTTGCGGTATGCAAGAAATCTACAAACAAAATATGAACATGGTTATTTAGAGTTCAGGATGATGAATCTGATACAAATAGTATTTGCATAAACATAGACTTACATTTCTGGTGTTTTGGACTTATTCTTTCCATTGAAGAACTCAGGAAGAGCTCGTCTCTCTATCTGATGAATACTAGCGCACAAAAAAAACAAAAAACTATTATACCTCAATTCTGACATCTATATATCGTAAAACTGAAATTGTGAGTCGGCGTAATCTGGGCGCTTGCACAGTTAAACCCTCACCAGTTGTAGTCGAACCAGGAGGCATAGGTGGGCACAATGATGTGATGTGTTTGCTCTGTGGCACTCTCCTCCCCCTCCATCCCACGGCCAAACTCCCTCTGCTCATCCTCATCCTACACACACAATAGGTCAGAACTTAAATACTTTAAAGCACATGGTAGATATTGTGAGCCAGGGCTTCTTGAAACTGGGACTTGACTATAACTGGGTTCTGGAAGTAAATTCTGTGTTAGGTTGAACAGAAAGCAACCATGACAGACTATAACTCACAGCTAAAAGGTTTAAAATGGTTTTATTGTTCACTATTATTTGAATAGAATTTGAGAGCACTGTTGCAATGTGCTGTCCTTCTGCTCTTTTCCAAAGGAATTCTTGGAAGTTTTTGGTCATGCACTTAGATTAACATTTTTTGGGATGCTAGAATAACTTACTCTGACACCAGTAAGCAGGTCCTCATCCTGGTCATCTGAGAAAAACACAAAGATACTCAAGGTTATTACTGAAACATAAACAGATCATGATTCACTGAACAGTGAAATCCAAAAACAAGCTTACCCAAATCAGCCATAATGCCTCCTTTGACTGGAGTGTTTTCACTGTCTTTTTTAAGGTTAACTACAGCCAAAGAGAAATAAATAACATGTTACACTTCCAACATCAACATAAGCACTTAAGGATTAGCTCACTTCCAGAACAAAAAAAATTGCAGATAATGTACTCACCCCCTTGTCATCCAAGATGTTCATGTCTTTCTTTCTTCAGTCGTAAAGAATTTTTTTTTGTGAGGAAAACGTTTCAGGATTTCTTTCCATATAATGGATATGTATGGTGCCCCCAAGTTTAAACTTCCAAAATGCATTTTAAACACAGCTTCAAAGGGCTCTAAACGATCCCAGCCGGAAGAAGAAGGGTCTTATCTAGCGAAACGATCAATTATTTTTGAAACAGATATGTTGAAAAACTCCCATCTCGTTTTCTTCAACTTCAAAATCATCCTACATCGCTGCAGAAGTACCAACCCAGTGTTTACAAAGTGAACATACAAAGAATATCAAACACCCTTTACGAAAAAAGGTAAAACAGCATCCTGGATTACACAGACTGCACATGCGCATCGCAGAGATGAGACAAGACGAACATTTGAGGTTAAAAAGTAGGGATGCACGATATTTATCGGACAGATAAATTATCGACCGATATGGGTAAAAATTACGTCATTTTTATTGCTCCGATAAATAAATGAAACCCGATCCGATAAAGTACTCTTGCTGGTAAATCAATCAATCAGTCTGGTTTATCTGAGATTCATCTGCTTTCCGAGTGCAAGTGACTGCAGCTGTAAACTGCAGTGACTCGGCCTTTGTCACGTTTAATACATCATCATCTGTGTCGTCATCATCGCCTTCGCAGGTCTGGAAGTTTTTCACGGTGACAGAGGACGACAATGCTACTGCTATTTGCAACACATGTTTAGCAAGGATTCCGAGAGGAGGTAAAAAGCCGTAAGTTTTAACAATCTTATCTCTCACTTCAGAGGTCATCATTGCGGTGAATCTGTTTTAGGGGCCGTTCACATGTCGCGCCTAAAAACGCGTGGAAAACGCTGAAGCGCCGCCTTCTCTTTCTTTCCAAACCCAAAGTCTTTGCCAAACCGCTCTCTAGTTTGAGCTCCAGTGGCGTCTGCCGTTGCTAAGCAGCCATGATATGCGCTCTCCATAAAGACGCGGTAGTTTCAGCAAAGAATAAATAGATTTTCAGCATTAAAAATCGCTTGCAGTAGCTCTGTTATCAAATTTATTTAAAAATGTTTATTCCTGTACAGCTTTGATAAGCTGTTTCTCTACCTTGCCAGTGCTTTCAGTGTTATTAAGGGAAAGGATGAAGCTGATTGGTTGGTTCATGTCACATGACCTGTTGCGCTTGCGGCATTCTGAAGAGTTGAGATGTTTTTAATCTCGATTCTGATGTTTTATTCCCCGCCTTTGGCTGCTGCACACATTCATAATATGATCAATAAGAATGGACTACATGTAAGCTTTACCACAGACATTTGGACATCTGACGTTACTCCATGATGCACTTTTCATTTTTTCCAGGTTGACAAAATGTCAAAGCATTTTATTTTATTTAGAATTGTGGTGCCTTACACAAAAAAAACTGAAACATTTTTGAAGAGTCAGGACTGTTTGCTATGATTGTTAGACCCAGATATATAATATAAATTTCATTAGTTTATCTTAGATTTTGTATTCTCCTGTGTGCACAAAATTATCATATAAAAATATGAATGTATTGGTTATCGGTATCGGCCAAAAGAAGGACTTAATTATCGGCTATCGGTATCGGTTAGAATTTTTCATGTGAATTTTTCAAATGCATCCCTATTAAAAAGTATAGAAATTGTCAATTTGTTTGGAAAATAACCAATTGTTTCGCTAGATAGGAACCTTCTTCCATGGCTGGGATCGTTTAGAGTCCTTTGAATCTGCGTTTAAACTGCATTTTGTTTAGTTTAAAGTTTAAATTCAGGATTTCTCTCCATATAATGGATATGTATGGTGCCCCTAAAATGTTTTCCTCAAAAAAAACAATTTCTTTACGACAGAAAGACATGAACATCTTGGATGACAAGGGGGTGAATACATTATCTGTAAATTTTTGCTCTGGAAGTGAACTAATCCTTTAACACAGAAGGGGGAAGGACTAAAAAACTTACCATTTTTAGGCAGAATGACCTCCTCCATGTTAGGGACAGGCGTGGGATCCTCCATGTCTTTTGTGAGGTCCTCCTCTGGCTCCGCCTCCTCTGGTTGACCACGCCTCTTATAAACACCTGAGCTACTGGATTGTACAAAATTAAATACGTTAATAAAAATCAAATACAATTTTGCCTCAAACTACAGAGAATTTGATCCACTGCTTTAGAGAAAAAAGCTACAGTGACTTCCAACATTAACCTTTCCTGTACTGGTGAATAAAAGTCACATAAGATTGAACAAAAAGTACAGTAGGAAATTTAACCTTTTCTTTCCTCCTTTCTTCTTAGACTCAGAAGATGGTGGAGAAGGGGAGCGCCGCCGCTTCTTTGCAGGTTTCTGTTCCTTGTGAAAAAAAACCCCAAAACTTCAAAAGTAAAACGAAAACTCCAAACCAACAGCAAATACAAACAAAAATTAATTTACCAAAACAACAGATTTTTAAAAATAGCATTAAATTAGATAAACATACCTCTGTGCTTTGGTAGATACGGCGCCTAAAACTCATGCTATTCCCATTCTCATCAATCTCATAATCTTCCTCATTCATCCACTCATTATATGTGTCTGTGTCGAGAACCCATTTGGTATTAACCTGAGAAAAGAAGTTGGCATTTAAGTATACTTTCTTACTGTCTTATCACAGCAAATAAAACCCCATCTCTAATTTAGTCATTGTTGAAACCCAACAACAGACAAGACACAATATGTTTAGTCTCAGGGTATTAATACTAAAAGGATTTTTTCACCTTCCAGCACCTGTCTGGGTTGGGAGGTTCCTCTACTTCTCCATCTACATCACTTGCTGATACAAGTGAGTCATAACTGAAGAAATAAAATATAAAATGCAGCATTTATTAATCTGAACATTTAGAGCACATCTGCAAATGTGAGTGTGATGTATTTTCTACCTGTCTGGACACATGCCCCAATGCACCATCATTTGCCGATCCAATCGCATGACGGGCCTAAGCCATTCTTCTGGAAAAGACCCAACAGTGAATATTATACACACAAATGTGAACATTTCCAAGAATACACTACCAGTCAAAAGTTTTTGAACAGTAAGATTTTTAAAGAAGTCTCTTCTGCTTACCAAGTCCAAAAAATATATATATATCCAAAGTACAGCAAAACCAGTACAATTCTGTAACATTTTTACTATTTAAAATAATTGTGTTCTATTTAAATGCATTTTAAAATGTAATTTATTCATGTGATTAATTCTAAATTTTAGCATAGTATTTATTATCATTACTTCAGTTTCACATGACCCTTTCAAAAATCTTTCTAATATGATGAAACTTTTTTTTTTAACTATTATTATCAATATTTTAAACAGTCGAGTACATGTTTTCAGGATTCTTTGATGAATAGAAATATCCAAAGATCAGTTTATCTAAAATAAAAAGCATTTGTAACATTGTACACTATACTTCAAAAGCTTGGAGCCAGTATCTTTTTTTTGGGAAAGAAATTACAGAAATAAATAATATTTAGCAAAGGTGCTTTAAATTGATCAAAGGTGATGATAAAGACATTTATAAATGTTACAAAAGATTTCTATTGCTGATAAAGTTCTTCTGATCTTTCTGTTCATCAAAGGAACTTGAAAAAGCTGTTTTCAACATAATAAAAATAATAATAATAATAATAAATAATAATAATAATAATAATAATAATAAATGTGTTTGAGTAGCAAATCAGAATTTTAGAATGATTTCTGAAGGATCGTGTGACTGGAGTAATGATGCTAAAAATTCAGCTTTGAAATCACAGGAATAAATATATATTCAAATAGAAAACACTTATTTTAAATAGTAAAAATATTTAAAAATTTTTACTGTTTTTGTTGTACTTTGGATCATATAAATTCAGGCTTGGGAGGATAAGAGACTTTTTTAAAATACATGAAAAATCTTACTGTTCAAATGCACAGATAGAAAAACACAAAATTAAAAACACACGCACCTTCATCTGCTGTAGAGGGTGATGGGTATATTTGGTGGGTGGCTTGTGACTTGTCCTCTGTCACTGTGCCCTAAAAATGCAAGCAAAAAGTTGTGTATACAGTAATCAATAATGCATATAATTGAAATGCACAAGTAATTAGCTAGTTCACTTTAACCTGAATTCATTTTATTGTACAGAAATCCTGGTTATTAACTTTCACAATAATTAGATACATTTTTAAAATGTATATTCATAAATAAAAAACACAGGTTGAAATTAACATATATGCATCATACAAAATTACTCTAAATGCCCATCTGTAGTGTCTAGTTTGTAGTGGATATATTTCCTTTTATTTTTCCACTGACCTGGTGTCGCACAACAATGTCTTTGAGTTTTAGAGCTTGCTTCTGCTCAAGATCAGGAGACAGGTACACCACAGGTCTGCTTAATAAGTTATTCTAGCACGAACGAAACACACAGATCAGATACTGCACCATGCATAGCAGGGCTTGACATTAACTTTTTGAGGCACTTGTCCTTCGGACAAGTAAATTTATGTTTCACTTGTCCATGCACAAAAGTCACTTGTCCGGGTAAAGATTTATAATATCATTTTTGTTTTTTTTGTTTTGCTAATGCAGAATTCATTGAAAGCATCCAAACACTATCAATATTAATACAATTCAGTTGAAACAGTAGAAAGGAACGTAGAAGTAGAAAGGAACAGTAGAAGGATCTCCAGACTCATAGTATAATACAAAGTAATACTTTGCACGCTGATGTGCACGGTGTATCACCAGATGTAGTGGTGACTCTTGGTGAAAAAAAATAAAACTATCTATCCGACAGACGCCACAGAACATTTCTCCGTCTTCATAAATAACCATTTGGTTACAAATTTTCGTTCCCGTTTGAACTCATATGGTGCTGTTGGTGTAAAGCAGGGCTCGAAATTAACTTTTTTACTTGGTAGCACTGGTGCTCCCAACTTTAAAAAGTTAGGAGCATCCCAAAAAATGTAGGAGCACCCAATTTCTTTTTAGTTATGCACCGATCTTGATTCTTCATGGCCGATTCTGATTAACTGACATCTGACAGACGCCTGCCAGATGTTTGTACACAGCAGATGCTTTCCAGATCAAGAGATCTTTATCAGACATCTTGCAGACGTACATGTGCTATCTGAGCCGCGTTGTATAGTATATTGACACGGAGGCGGCAGAATTGTATCTGACAGAATGTGCGCTGTAGCACGAAATATACTATATTTCTTCAAAAGCAGATTGTGGAAACCTTTTAATTGTCCACAATAAAAATAAAATCGTCATTTCACACACCCCTAATTGCAGTTTGTGCAACGCCGGAACAGGGTTTGGTTGAGAGAGAGAGAGAGAGAGAGAGAGAGGAAAAAACGTCCGGTTCTAAGTTAAGCGGAGCGCAGTTTCAGTGACAGGGAATGATTGACGGCTCAGGGCTCGCAAAATGTCAAAATCTCTGGTAGCCCTTCGGGCAGGTACTCATCAGAATTTGATAGCCCAAAAATTAATTTAACTAGCCCAAATAAAAAAAAAAGACATTTTTTAAAAATATAGAAAATCAGATAGGAGTCTAAATGTCAATCAAAAATGTTTTCAATACACAAATATAAACAAATATCAAGGAAAGAATTTTATTTCACCATTTAGTGTAGCTGCAGAATTTTAAAATATCAATTTAAGGCAATTTATGACCCTTTTTTTTAAGAGCTGCACAAGTTAAATGAACAGTATGAGTGGGGTTGGACAATGTACGGTAGAATATTAAGCCATAAAATTACATGATTTATAATTCAGATACAGACACAAAAAACAAAATATCTAATACAATGGCATTTCAACCTTTATACCATTAAAAGGGATAAATCAAGTATATAATTTCTTATATTTATATAAGATATATAACATTAGTATTACTTAATTGTTTAGATTTTTAAAAGGCAAATTAAATTATTTCACACTTACACATGGATCGATAATTCCAATAATTTGACCATAAACAGCTGAAAAAATGTATTGAAAATAAAAATTAATTTGTTTGTCACGAGGGGGCGCTTTAGGAGCGCTGAAATACTACGGTTTCCATAGTAACAGCTGTACACAAACCAGCACTAACGCCGTTTTATCAGACATGAAATGACAATGCAAACGACATGTTTCTGAGGACAGTCTGTTCCCTTCAGATACATTCATATGAAGACATCCGTGCAGCGTTTTGACTTTGAAACGTACAGCGTGCATATTTATTCAATGACATCATTGCCTTTTTGAAGATTTATCAAAACCTATCGCGATCGTCTTTCCCTCTCTTAAACTTATACGTTAATCAAGACTTTTAGTCTTGTACTACTAGTCAGTAGTTAGGCTAGCGACAGTTTTGAAACCGAGTCGCACCACACTCATTTCTCTCACTCGCACAAATGCTTTCAAATATAATTTGAGGTCGCACAGATTAATTTATCGCAATTTCGAGAGAGAGAGAGAGAGAGAGAGAGAGAGAGAGAGAGAGAGAGAGAGAGAGAGAGAGAGAGAGCCGCGCGCGCACTCTCCCATGATCGAACATAGAATGCTGCTACGTCAGAGCGGCCAAAGCGTCAACAAGCTTCCTCGTGCTTTTTGACAAGAGTTCTTGACGGGGCGGCCAGAGCTTCTTTGCAGCTCAAGTCGGCGGCGGTGTGAACATACAGTAACTTCACGAGCAGGTCTTTTCCGTTCCGTGTGTGTGTGTGTGTCGGCGCGCTGCGCTCTCTGTTCAATATTCCGCTCGGTGTTTGCGCTGCACGTTCTGCTCTGTCGTTAACGGCATATAACGTTAATTAACATGGCATTTTATTTTGTTTGAAATTTAACTTGTCCAGTCGGACAACCAATTTTCTCTTCCACTTGTCCTACAAAAAAATCCACTTGTCCCGGACAAGCGGACAAGCCTTAATGTCGAGCCCTGCATAGACATGCTCAAGATCCTTGTCTCCACAAAAGATCTAAGCACAAATACCTGTATCAGAGTTTTCTCCACAGAGATGAACATCTCCACATTGCGATCCACTCTGGATGGGTTCTGAAGATCAAAGCGTCTCCTTTAATAAAAAAAAGATCACAGGGTGGATGAGGTAAGTTTGACATCACCTTTATTAGACAATCATTTACATTTACCAGAAGTGGTGAGCTGATGACCAAAATCTTACATCATGGTGCAAGTAATTACAGTATCATTATATCATATTTAAAAATCATTCATATATGAGCCATTCTACAGAATTGGTGCAAACTGCTGTTTCACAACCAAAAAACACATTTAAAAATAATTTAAGTATTCAAATCTGAGATGTTTAATAAGATCCTTTTATCATCTATTGAAACCCACAATAATACTTAAAATATCAGTAAGCATAAAATTACTGATATAAAATAATCATTTAGTGGGTACTTGCAATTGGGAGGTGGCTGTCCTTAACCCTAACCCCTAAATTTCAACTTATGAAAACTATATTGAAACAATTTTTGCATTTTATTCCATTGTTGTTTTTAAAATAAACTTTTTTTTGGGGAGTTACTCCATAACATTTAGATTTTATGTGTACAACTGTTCAGAACTGTGCTAGCTAGCCATGTGCTGATTTAGCTAGGTTTAAAAGTATCTAAAATTGTCACTACAGAACCAGAGTCGACCAAAATATTTGGTTTCTGTGTGTTATCCCAGAAAATTGTTACTACCATAATAGTCATGACCAAAAATGGCGTCATTGTTTCGGTGGTGGGTGACTAAAGGGAACACATAATCCACAACATAGGGAAAATAAACAACATTTAAGCACAGTTACGCAAGTTTTTATTATTTTAGCATGTTTTAGTAGTGTTTTAATATGCAAGTAATTCTGTAATGTGATGTGGTCACTAACTCACTAACATGAGATGTTTTGTCAAAAATAAAGTATACTGAATTATTAACTAAGATGTTATGATAGCGTTAAGTTTGAAATCAGCATGATCAACTTTTTTCCATTTGCAAAAAAAATTGCATTCAAAATACAACAAATCTCATTGAAATCTTTTTTTATACTTTTTAATAAAATCAAACAATATATATTTACAAAGAAGATGCTATCAAAATCTTAACAGGTCAATATAACCTTTCTACTAAATTATATTTATTGTGTTTCAGTAGTGACAAATTTTGGGAGAGGACAAATACTTATATAGCATTTAATCTTAGGACAAAATTTCTGAAAATACAATAAGAGAATTAACGGCACAATTACTAGAAATGTGCACCTTGGATATTATACTATTTGTATACATACAAAAACTTTTCTTTTTCTCCAACTCTGACATCGAACCAATTCTGTATAATGGCCCATATACCCTACTGGTTAAAACATCAGGGTCAGTAAGGTTTTGTAATTAAGGACGGATGCATTAAATTGATCAAAAGTGACAGTAAAGCCATTTATGATGTTACAAAAGATTTGCTGTTAGTGATCTATTTCATCTACGCAAAAATATGAAGCATCATAAATTTGTTCAACATTGATAATAATGAATGTTTCTTGAGCAGCAAATCAGCATATTAGACTGCTTGATAAAGGATCATGTAACTATGAAACCTGGAGTAATTGTTGCTAAATATTCAGCTTTACCATCACAGGAATATTACTGTTTTTACTGCAATTTTAATCAAATAAAAACGGCCTTGGTGAGCATAAAGGACATAACAAAAACCTTAACAACCTTTACAACTTTTGAACGGTAAAGTAAATATAAATTTGTTAGACATAAACTCAAAACTTCCACAACAAATTAATGAAAGGTAAAAAAAATGGCATCATGCACTACTCAGCATTAATACTAACCAGCCCTGTTCTGTCTTGAACTTGTACGCTGATCCCAGAATATGGCAGAGAGCACCGGCTGGCCTTAGCTCGTGAAAACACTTCGCCTGAAGACAAAGAAACAAGGATCACTGATCACTCACAATTCTGCAAAACAATGTTTTTATGCTATGACTGATCTGGGTGTGGAGGTGATGACTACCTCCTTACCATCATAAAGGTAAGAAATGGAAAGGGATGTACATAAATCCACAGGAATAAAGGTGCTTATGCATGGTTTGTCACAGAAAGAAGTTGAAAAGCAGCAACTCACTGGGAGTTTTGTAAAGGTTGGTTTGTTTGCTCGCCGGCCAAACGAATCCTCCTGAAACTGCAGCAGTTGGATGACCAGCCCAGAGAGAGACTTGCTGGAGGGAGCATCGGTCTGTACATACTAAAGAGAAAAAGGAAAAAACAATAATTGAATAACAGATTTGCAAAGAGGCCTGTACCGTGTTTAAGAGCTTTCACTACAATGGGTTTTGCTACATACTGTACATTTAAACAATTTAAGACTTCAGATACATCAAGGTATGTGTTATCTACACAATGGGTAGTGGAGAGGGATGGCATAGCACTGAGGAGGGGGGGGGGGGGTGTCAGTCAGGTCGTGTAAACAAACACCTTTGATTACCACAAACCTGCTTCTCCAAACTTGAAGCTGCTAGCATGCTGCTAACATCAAATTTTACTTACACCGCGTCATATGAAAACTACAAATCAAATAAAATCTTTTATTTCATACTGACTCAAATGGTGAACTTGTGGAGTTTGATATAAACATAACTTTACCGCTAAAATGAACGGTTGTCACTTCTGTCCTGTCAATTAACTTACGTTGAGACCGTTTCTTTAGAGTTAGCTGATCATTTCTTTATTTATATGAGGCAAACAGACAAAATACTACCACATACAAGAGACTTCTGCAGTTTGGGGCGTTAATAAGAATCACAAAACCACAAAAAATAGCAAGACCTGTAAAAGAAATTAAAGAAAGCTTCAGGTAACGTTAACCATATTATACATGCTGTCCCTCCGGCTATCTAGCTCGCTAACCTTTTTATAATGCTTTCCAATCCAACTGCGAACCGCTTCCAACTGAGAGATTATTTCCGGGCTTTCCCAAAATTTACAACACGGTCCACCGTCCATTCTTCGGCTCAGTGAAGAGCTGCAACCGGCTTGACTCGTCGTAGGTCCCGCAGAAGCAGATCCTAGCGTTTGGGTAGCCATTGTTACATGCTAATTAGCCTTCGCTCCCAAGAAAGACTGCAGACTCCACAGCGCCTCAAACGGTAGGACCAAAAAAAAGGCGCCAAAGAGGCCTACTGCATACTACACACAGTACATACTGCTTACTGTACATTATTTCGTCAGACTAGTACACAGTAGAAGCGAACAAAATAAACAAACAAAAAAAAAAAAACGAAAATCTGCTGGATGTTTAAGTTTAGAACGGCTAAACCATTGTTTAGCAGTCATACTCAACTTTAAACACTGCAACTAATTTTAACACTGAAAATAATCGAATCGAAATGAATTAATCATATGGCCAGGTGATATTATTGCTTTTAAAATAATGGCTTTCTATTTTAATATATTTTAAAATGTAATTTATAAAGCTACATTTTCAGCATCATTACTCCAGTTTTCAGTGTCACGTGGTCCAGAAAGCATGCTGATTTGCTGTTCAAGAAACATTATTATTATTCATTATTATTATTATTATCAATATTTAAAACAGTTGAGTACATTTTTTTTAGGATTCTTTAATGCATAGAAACATCAAAAGATCAGCATTTATCTGAAATAAAAAGCTTTTGTATCATTATACACTATACCATTTTTTTTGAGGGGAGAGAAATAAATTAATACTTTTATTTAGCAAGGATGATGATATATACATTTATGTTACAAAAGATTTCTATTTCAGATAAATGCTGTTCTTCTAAACTTTCTGTTCGTCAAAGAAACCTTAAAAAATATACTCAGCTGTTTTCAACATAATAATAATAATAAATGTTTTTTGAACAGCAAATCAGAATGTTAGAATGATTTCTGAAGGATCATGTGACTGGAGTAATGATGCAAAAAATCAGTTTTGAAATCACATTTTAAAATACATTTGAATAGAAAACAGTTATTTTAAATAATAAAAATATTTCAAAAATATATATTTTTTTGTACTTTGGATCAAATAAATGCAGTTTTTTAAATATATTTATTTCGATTTCTAATTTCTGCTAAATATACAGACAAATGTTTCCTCATTGTTAGGAATGTCGAAATGCAGCTGCCCTTGAACATTGCTTTTTCAACTCAGACCTTCAGACAGTTGCATGAGATAGGGTGTTGTGTCCTTAAAAAGTCAAATGCTAAACAGATGAATAAACAGTGTTATATTTTTAAATCTATAGTTATTTTCAATGCCACACGTAATAATGATCAACCCAGGGCATGTGACAAGCGAAACATGTGAACTAGTTTTTGAAATACCCCTAATTCTTTACTGAAGGTTGGGCCAGTGCATGGCGCATGCTCAGTGCGAATAGGGAGTGTTGGAGACAGCCAACAGTGCAGGGAAAGGCAAGACGGGTGAAAAGAGAAGCCCGTCTTCCTTTCGAAAAGGAAAAAATACGTTAACGGCGCTTCGTTGTATGTCCTCGCTTCACACCCGGCCATGCCAACGACACAGCGATGTATTATTACTGCAATCGGAATAAAATGAGCGCTAGTGCAGCTGGGCCTGGAGTGGAGAGTTGCGGGGCCGGGTGTCCGCATAGCGCCAGCCGCTGCTGCGGGGGAGGAGGCTGCGGTGAGCCCGTCAGCGGTGACGGAAGCTCGGCCGCTGCGGCTACAGCCACCAGCGCTGCCCCAGTGCGGAGCTCAGACAGGGAGAGCAGCGTAGCCGAGGCCCAGGCGTTCCGCGAATGGGACGATGCCACCTCCGGCGATGCGGATCCGGCCCAGAAAATGAACGAGGAGGGATTTTTTACGAACGGCGCTGCTGATATCACACGGGAGGGAGACGAATGCGCGGATTCGGGGGAATACGGTGGAGGACACGGGCGATTTTGTAGACAAAGCACTGGAGCGGGCGAGGATAACACCATTAATATTGATCACGGAGGAGCTGGTTTGCGGTGTTTCATGAGCGCTACGACAAGGAGGGACGAGCGCAGAGCTAGTGTGAGACTGCCGCCGGTGCGCACCGCGAGAGCCCGACGAGGACACACGGTGCACGCCGAGAGCGACCGCGCGATGGTGACAGCCGCTGCAAGGTGTGGTCACGGGAATTCCGAGCCCGCGGTCATCAAGCGCCGGGGATGCAGTTTCACCCGAGCCTCCAAGAGGGTGTGTTTCTCGGGCACGTACTGCGGCAGCTCGGACACCGCGGCCCGCGTTGGTTCCAACGGTGAAGCTCACTTGAAGGGCTCTGCGAGCAGTTTCAGGCGCACGTCCCTACGTCGTATCCACTGCGAAAACACGACCGGGGCCCAAAAAATGAATTTCGCAGCGTGCCCGCCTGATGAGAGTGCCCAGCTGCCCACATGCAGGACTGCGAAGGGGCGCGTCAGACTGTACAGGGTGCGCTCCTTTCTTTCTAGCTCTGCCAACCATAACAACGGGGTCAGCGGAAATGGTGCCCCTCACAATAGCCTCCCACCGCAGCCCTCCCTCCAAGCCGAGCCCGACCTACATGAGTGCGTAAAAAAGCCCCTGTGTGCCCTCTCTATTACTTCTTCTCAGTCTGAGAGTGGGCCTCCTAACGGGAGAGAGCCAGAGCCACAGAAGTGTGACGGTACAGGTGTGGGCATTGATGCACAGGGGACTGAGGGCCCCAGCACAGAGCAAATAGAGGCAGTGAGGGGTGAAGCCGAACGCAGGCAGGCAGAGCTAGAGGGCCGTACCGGCCACCTCTGGAGGCGCCTGCAGGCAGTACAGGTGAAGCAGGTGGAGAGGCATGTCACGCAGCAGCTGCACGGCCTATACAGGAGCCTGGGGTTGAGCTGCACCAGAAGGCCCAGTGCTGCATCCAGAAAGTCGGCCGAGCTGAGCAGGCTGGCGCGCAGCTGCAGCGAGATCCTCCGGACTGCAGAGAGCGCCCTGGACTCGGACCACACGGCCAGCAGCTCCGGAGGTGACAGCGACAGTGAGGAGGATGAGGGATTGGAGAGAGGGGGCCGTCGCTTTAGACCTCTGCCAATAAAATCAATGTAAGCTTTTTACACTATGCTTAACCCCAGGTTAAGACCACTTAACCGTGAAGAAGCCCTGAAACAAGATAACCCAGGGTTAAAAGAATCATCCACTCAAAAATGAACATTCTGTCATCATTTACTCACCCTTGTGTCGTTCAAAACATGTATTATTTTTTTTCTACTGTTCCAAAACAAAAGAACATATTCTGAAGAATGTTTATAACCAAACAGGTTTGTTTCCCCATTGCCTGTTGTATGGACAAAAAAATACTAAATGGGAACTGAAATGGTTTGGTTGTAAACATTCTTCAGAATATGTTCTTTTGTTTTACAATGTAGAAAGAAATTAATACTGGTTTGGAACAACACAAGGGTAAGTAAATGATGACAAACTTTATTTATGGGAGGATTTTTTCTTTACATTTTTTTTGTTGCCATTTCAGATGTTAAGTGCTTGGCCTGCTTGTACATACATGCATGTACACCTACACAAACATGTGTACAAAAGCTTCAGATGAGTCATTGCATGTTGGTGTTTCCTTTTGAATCACCACTGTACTTTACAATGTACATGCTGTACTGGCTGTTAATTCAGTTGGTAACAAAATGGGTCAGAAGCAGCATCATCCTCAATGCTTTTAGGACCTCCAAAACAGTCCACTAAGGCCATGTTTTTGCATTCCTGTAGCTTGAAAAGTAGTGCATGGGCACTAGCCAGGGAATGCATAAACTAATAAACATATTCCTTCTCTGTTAAAAATAAAGGTTCTTTATTGGCATTTATGGATCCATGCGGCTGTTAACTTCCATGAAAACTCACCATTGAATTTCACTAATAATGTAATATGTAAAAACCTTTACGTTTATATCACGTTGTTTTATGCATATACTCAATATTTAGCTGCTTCTCTTTCAGTGTGACTAGCAAAGAATGGCAGTGGGTGGAGAGCAGGGCGTGGCTTGGCAGCCGGTGGGTGTGGCTACAGACCCAAGTATCGGAGCTTGAGTATCGGATCCGTGCGCTGACAGAGCTTTACACACATCTTCGACAGGGAAAGGTATTCTGGCTGTCCATGTGTATATTTTTGTGTTATAATGGGTGGTTTGATTCTTCTGTATTTTTTATGTTTTGTCCAGGTTCGGTCCTCTTACTCTATTCCTGACACACCCCTCAGAGCATCAAACCCCTCCCCCACGTCACAAAACTGCAAGTCAGTGGATGATTAAACTTGCATGCAAACACACACTGGTCGATTTTTGGATTTGACATTTAATGTACCATTGCATTACCCCCTAGGTTGTCCTCTGCTGGTGATCCTAACAGGAAGTGGCAGACGGAAGACACTACCACTCCACAAACAGTGCCCAGTCCACCTTCTTCTGCCGCACGGGTTCGACCGCTACTCCGGCAGCGACGTCACAGACTCGTTCGTCTGGAAGATTGCACAACGTTGGGTTCAAAGGTGAACACAGTCTCAGAGCTGACCTTGCTGCTTCTTTTCTGTTATGTGAAGTAACTTCTTATTATTGGCCGCTCTTGAGAAAAAAAGGAATCACAATGCTGAATTGTTGAATTTGTGTGTCCCTCTCAGGCGGTTTCGTTACAGTGTTGGTGTGAGCCTCCAGCTGTGTGTGTGTTATGTTGTGGTGCTCCTTCTTGCTCCCTCTCAGATAAGGAGAAAGGTCTGTGGATGCGTCAGACCTGGCTCGATATGTCCGTTCACCCTGTCCTTTCAATGCCATCAGGTGAGATCTGTATGTTCCCTCTGTGTAATCTCAAGATTATTTGTTTTCTTTGTAAGCAAAGCTTTCTGTTATTTATATTTAGTTCACCTATATTTAGCTTGTATTTCAACAGCACAAATTGTACAAGGCTGTTTAAATAATCCTTTAGGTCGATGTCCTTGAAAGAAACCTTGAAAGTTATCCTTCTGTGTGGCTTTGACACTACCGTGGCCCTGAATTTTTGGTGGAATTTTCTTTCTTTTTCTTGTTTTTTTTTTTTTTTTTACAGTTGAGGTCATAAGTTTACATACACCTTGCAGAATATGCAAAATGTTAATTATTTTTCCAAAATAAGAGGGATCATACAAAACGCATGTTATTTTTTATTTTTTTATTTAGTACCGACCTGAAGATATTTCACATAAAAGACGTTTACATGTCCAGAAGAGAAAAATAATAGTTGAATTTATAAAAATGACCCCATTCAAACATTTACATACATTTGATTCTTACTGTGTTGTTACCTGAATGATCCACAGCTGTGTTTTTTCAAAACCTTGTTTGTCCTGAACAGTTAAACTGCCTGCTGTTCTTTAGAAAAATCCTTCAGGTCCCACACATTTTTGGGGTTTTCAGCATTTTTGTGTATTTGAACCCTTTCCAACAATGACTGTATGATTTTGAGATCCATTTTTTCACACTGAGAACAACAGAGAGACTCATGCAACTATTACACAAGGTTCAAATGCTCACTAATGTTCCAGAAGGAAAAAAGATGCAGTAAGAGCCAGGGGTGTAAACTTTTGAACAGAATAAAGATGTGTACATTTTTCTTATTTTGCCTAAATATCATATATTTTGATTTAGTACTGCCCTACAGAAGCTACAAAAGATACTAACATGTTTTCCAGAAAACAAAATAAGTTAAATTTACCCTGATCTTTAAATTTGAAAAGTTTTCACCCTCTTAATGCATTGTGTTTCCTTCTGAAGCATCAGTGAGTGTTTGAATCTTCTGTAATAGTTGCATATAACTGAGTCCCTCAGTTGTCCTCAGTGTGAAAAGACAGATCACAAAATCATACAGGCATTGTTGAAAAGGGTTCAAATACACTAAAATGCTGAAAAATCAAATAATTTGTAGAACATGAATGATTTTTTTTTAAGAACAGTGGGCAGTTAAACTGTTCAGGACAAACAAGGGACTCATGAACAACTGTGACTAATCAAAAAAAAAAAAAAAAAAAAGCACAGCTGTGGATCATTCAGGTATCAACACAGTATTGAGAATCAAGTGTATGTAAACTTTTGAACGGGGTCATTTTATAAATTCAACTATTATTTTCTCTTGTGGACTATATGTAAACGTCTTTTATATGAAATATCTCATTCAGGTCAGTACTACATAATAAAATAATATGCATTTTGTATAATCCCTCTTATTTTGGTAAAAACATTTTGCAGATTCTGCAAGGTGTATGTAAACATTTGACCTTAATTGTAAATGTAGCAAATACTCATAACATTTACTTGTTTTTACCTTAATGCTTTAAATTTCCTCCATTGCAGATTCACCCCTTGCACTGCATTGTGGGATGCGCCCGCTGGCCGGGCACCATTCTCATAATTCACTACAGTGTACAGACATGTCATCGGCGTCCTCTTGGCCGGGGAGGCGGGGCCAGGGACGAGTTGGGAGAGTGAGGAGGAGACTAGTTTGTCCCCGTCCGCCCAGTACACTGCCTCCTTTATTTAACACACCTGGTGGGTGAAATACATATTGTCACTTCTATCAACATACACACACATTGTAGTATACTACCATTCAAATGTTTAGGGTCAGTAAGATTTGTAGTATTAACAGTAAAAACATTTAAAGTGTTACAATTAAATGCTGTTCTTCTGAGCTATCTATTCATCCAAGAATCATTGAAGAATTTGTGGAAACACTTTGCCGCCTTGATAAGCATGAGACATTTGATATTTCTAAAAGATTTAACAATTTTTACCGTTAACAAAATAGCTTTTGTAGGTGGTTCTGGGTGCAGAAGTCAGAGGGGTGTGATTATTCCCAACTATCTTCATCCACGAGCTCCAGATTTGCCCATTCTGCAGACAACACCGCCAACAACAGACACACCCACTCAGGTACATCTGGTTAAAAAAGCAAAATGTCAGCAGCTCACAATTCTGTGTGTTGTGAATGGCTTACTAAATCAATCTCTTGCTCCTCAGCCTTTGAGAAGGAGGAGAGCAGAAAGCTCATTTGACATTGACAACCTGGTGATGCCTTTGGGCCTGGCTGGACTAGGAGCACGAGTACAAAGATTACAATACAAGGAAATTATCACCCCAAGGTAGGAATAATATATCCTGACCTACAAAACCACTACAGTGAATATGTACATACTCAAATATTACAAGAATGAGCGATTACATAATGACTATTTAGTTTTGATGACTTGGACTTCCTGTGGTCCTTCTGTCAGATAGCCATTGTGCAAAGTGGCTTTGGTTTCAAGTAATTTCCCATTAATTATTCAAACACAGTGCCAAGTATCCACTGTTTCCTCATGTCCCATCATTTATGAAGTAGTACAGGTATATTCCAAACTGGAGCCAGGCTTGCAGTGTATTTACATTATATTATAAGGAAGTTTAAACAGTGAAAGACAGGAGTGTACTAGGATTTTGCTATGGGATTTCCGTGGCCGATACTGACGGATCAGGGTAAATTGAACTTATTTTTTCTTCTGGGAAACATGTATCTATCTACTGTAGCTTCTGAAGGGCAGTACTAAATGAAAAAAAAAAAAAAAAGACATCAAAAGTTTTCACCCCCTTAATGCATGTTTCCTTCTGAAGCATCAGTGAGCGTTTGACCCTTCCGTAGTAGTTGCATATTCAGTTGCACCCTCAGTTGTCCTCAGTGTGAAAAGATTTATTTCAAAATCATACAGTCATTGTTGGAAAGGGTTCAGGTAACAACACAGTATTAAGAATTAAGTGTATGTATGTAAACTTTTGAATAGGGTACTTTTTATAAATTCAACTATTATTTTCTCTTGTGGACTATATGTAAATGTCTTTTATGTGAAATATCTTATTCAGGTCAGTACTACATAAAAACATTTTTTGTTGTTGTTGACATGGCTGTCAGTAGATTTGGGATTTTGGGATGTGAGAGAATGAGAAACTGTCACGTCTGTTAATTGGCCAAGCTAGCAGTTTTTTTGGCTGATGCTGACAGTCTTAAACTGTTGGCTGATATATTAGTCTAGCACTATCGTTGATGAAACATGTGTAACTGTGTCATGTGTTTAGCTGGAGGGAGCTGGACTCTTTCTCAGGGGTCTCTAAAAACCAGGAAGGGGCACATGCCCTGTTGTTCAATTACAATAACACACAGCACCAGCCCAATGGGGAAGGACTGGACAGTGAGGAGGAAGAGGTGTGTGCCTTAACAAGGTTTTCTATTTCATTACAGGCTTTCTTATTAAAACACCTAGTATTTTCTCGACCATTCGAAATTATCGCTGTATCAGTATGTCTGTACTTGTTTGCAATGTTTGTATAGGTGGAGGATCTCTCTGACGCTGTGTTTCTGAGCCGCCATGCAGTGTGTGAGAGCAGAGAGAGGAGTCGGTGGGGGAGCTGGGCTCGCAGACGTCGCCGGGGCAGGTGAGAGAAATCTGTGTGTGAAAGAGAGGCATATGTGATGGAGAATATTTAAACGGGTGTCAGAAATTAGAATAATTAAACATTTCCAAAGGCTGTATATTTGGAACATTAAACTCAATTGGATAGAGCAAGCTTAGCTTTTAGGGCACATTCTTTAACATATTAAAGGGATAGTTCACCAAAAATGAAAATTACCCCATGATTTACTCTCCCTCACTTCCCTCTCCATCCTAGGTGTATATGACTTTACTTTTCTGGACAAATACAATTGTAGTTATAATAAAAAATGTCCTGGCTTATTCAAGCTTTATAATGGCAGTGAATGGCTGCTGAGATTTTGAAGCCCAAAAAGTGCATCCATCCATCATAAAAAGTGCTAAACATGAGTCCAGGGGATTAATATAGGCCTTTAGAAGTGAGGCGCGATACGTTTGTGTAAGAAAAATATCCATATTTAAAACTTTGTAAACCGTAATACCTTGCTTCCGCTAACTGTCGTACATGCGTTCACAAGAGAGTGGCGTTCCAGCGGATGACGTAGGCGTAGCATAAGCTCTGGTGACAGTATGCTAGTCTTTTAAGAACCAAGTTTTGTTTACAGCAAACGAAAACCAGTCTCCTCTTGGCTTACATCGAAATCCTCCAACATTTTTCTTTACCACTCCTCATTTTGTATTTCTAATTAGTGTACTTCTAACTTTATGATGGATGGATGCACTTTATTGGACTTCAAAATCTCAACAGCCATTCACTGCTATTATAAAGCAGGGAAGAGCCAGGACATTTTTTATTACAACTCTAATTGTATTCGTCTGAAAGAAGAAAGTCGTTTACACCAAGAATGACTTGAGGGTGAGTAAATTATGGGGTAGTTTTCTTTTTTGGGTGAACTATCCCTTTAATCCACAAGGCTTATTAGGATAAAACAAATTCCAAAAATAAATATAATATAACCGCGAAAAAAAAAAAATATATATATCTAAAAATGTTTTTTAAAATTTTTTTTATACTTTATATTCAGCAAGGATGCAAATGAATTGATCAATTGTCAGTAAGGAGATTCATAATAATATTAAAATTTTTATTTCAAATAAATGCTGTTCTTTTGAACTTTCTATTCATTAAAAAATCCTGAAAAAAGGAGCTAGATTTCTGCTAGAATTAATTTTTACTATCACACCAATAAATTATATTTTAATATACATTAAAATATAAGAAAACTGTCACTTTAAAAATAAAGTGACAATAATATTATTAAAACAATATTTTTACTATATTACTGTTTTACTGCATCAAATAAGTGCAGCCTTAGTGAGAAAAAGACTTATTTTAGAAACCATAAAAACATCTTACAGACTCAAATTTCTGCTGCAGAAGATAGAAGTAGATTGCATTGAAAAATTATTTTACCATACTTTATTTGTGCTTCAAGAATGAAGGTTAAAATTTACGTATGTATAAAGGATAGTTTGCTGCTGAAGCTTACACTCTCAATTAATATGTGGCCATAAAACAGTGGGTAGTTTTAAAATAGTTTTAGATGAAGTATAGCATGTCAAACTGCAGGACGCTGCGGTCACTGCTTGAAATTTCACTCTCTGCTCGACTTCCTTCCTCAGATCTTCTTCCTCCTTCCATGGGGATGGGAAGAGCTCCAGGGGATTGGAGCAGACACCTGGCTCTCCAGATTCCAGGCAGAGTCATTTTGCAGAAGGAGACGTCTCGCCACGCAGCCCCTTCTGTACTGGAGCGGAGGATCCCTTCAGCCAGGCTGAGGATGAACAGCAGGTGTGTGTGTGCGACTGAGGACTTAACGTTCTGTTCAACTTCATTATTGCTGTAGCCATGGCAATTATTTAGTTGGAAGAACATCTTGCAGTTTTCTATTATTTGAGTTTTCTTTTGAGGGCCATTTGTGAATCTTGAAAGATATATATGCTTATATTGTGAGAGGATACGAATGCATCTAATGCATCTAATAAACCTCAGTGTTTTGGAGTGTAATAACCGCAATGAATCATCATCCTCTACATTTGCAGGCTGAGCTCCCATGGGAACGCCGGTCGTTCCCCTTGCAGGAGTCAGAACTTCAATGGTTGCAAGAAGAGGAAGAGGCGGAGCCTGATGAGGACCCGTGCACCGCCAGCGGCCGCAGCCAAAGCACGGACTCGGGCATCTCTGTGGGCAGCCTGGAGCTCTCCCCGAGGACCCCTCAGCCCCCTCAGCAGCACTCAGGCACAGAGCGAGCCACCCCTCACACACTGTCCTGCAAACCAGCCACCCCGACGACAGTCTCTACAGCTCAGGATTCTCCCACACTTCCTCTTTCCTTATACTCAGCCTCTCCGTTATCATAGCGCATCATTTGTCCGGTCGTTTTTCTGCTCTAATACGAAAACGAAATCAAAACCACAGGTCCCAATGCCACTGACCCCGTCAACCCATTTATCTAACCACGAGCACCTTGCGTCCTTGTTCCCTGAACCCTCTGGAGCCTTACATGAAACCACAGAGCCTATTATTTATAATCTTCCCTCAAACCCTCACTCATTCGCCCAATAACAAGTGCATCTCCACTGACAGCCCAGTTTCCCCTTTGAGCATCTCTGGTCCTTCCTCATACATCCTTTCAACTCTTTTTCACCAGCCTGCCCCCGATACAGCTGCCGCTCAATCTGACGCTACTGTAATGAACAGATGGCGTCTGTTTTTCCATTGTTTATTCATTTTTTGGACCTGTCTAAAGATTTTCTTCCAGCTATGTCAGTCAGTCATTTTGCGTTTTAGTTCAATTGTGTTAACATAGGGCGAATCCAAATTGAAAGCTCTTGGTTATTGATCTCCATATAAAGGCACTACATATTACCCTCATTTTCTGTGACTTAGTTACCTTATTCATGTGTTGTATCGTATGTATTCCGCAGAGATGTATGCGTACTGCCGAAGAATCATAGCATTTAAAGTCTGTTTCACGCTCTCTGGATGCTACCTGTGTCTGTTCTCCTTTCTTTTGAGCTCAACACAAGAAGTATTCTTTTGATTTCCGTGTGTGTGTGTGTGTGTGTGTGTGTGTGTGTGTGTTATGTTAAAGGAAGAGTGATTAGTTCTTGTGTTGATCAGAGAGTATGATTGTGTGTGTGATTTAGACAGGTCTGCTGTACTGCTGCATTAGGGGGTAGCGTTGGTGAATAAAAACATCATTTTGTAGGAACACATGACAAAACATGAGAAGATTAAAGTAAATGGAAGTTCTATGCGAAACGCACATGATGCTCTCAATGCAAAGACGTAATAAAAGGAATAAACACGTAAATGAGAACTGCTTTTGCTTGTTGCTTATTTACTTTCCTCGTTTATAATTTATGTGCCATTATGGAAGCACATTTCAGCATAAGAGAAAACCATGCTTAGGTTAAGCATAATTATGACATATACCCCCAGTTTCACAGACGAGGCTTAAACCTAGTCCCAGACTAAAATGTAAATCTGAGCTGTTTCAACTGAAACAAACTTGCACAGATTTATCTTAAAACCTGCCAGTGCCTTTGTTTTGTCTTAAGATGCACACCAGTAATGTTTTTTCTAAGGCACATTTATAAAAAATTACTTAAAAGTCCTAATTGAACTATGGCCTAATCCTGGCTTAGTCTAAGCCCTGTCTGTGAAACCAGGCTCTAAAGTAATAGTTATGAGGTAACATTTAAATTCACATAGTAAAGTCTTGAGTTAAGTTTAATTTTTTGCATATTAATTATCTTATGGTACATGTTTCAACTTTATCTCAATAGAGTATTTTCATTGGCGCATCACCAATCGGCCGTTTTGGTGGCACTGAACGTAAACAATGCCACTGAACCAAACAAAACTCGCATATTTTAATGATTATTACTGTTGAAAATGATCAATTTTTGTCATGTTTTGGGCTGTACTAATGGGTATGACTGGGAAAAACATTTGGATTACTACAGACTGCCAAAAGTTATAACAAATCAAGGAGAAGAGTACAAAAAACTGTCTAAGGAACAAACACTGTTTGTGGTTGGCCAAACTTAACCTGGATTTCCAGGGCAAGAATCTTGACGAAATTTGTGTCGGTCAGGTAGGTGAAATACTAGGCTAACACATCTTAACACGGCTCATATGTATAATTACCATCTATTAACTTTAGTTTGTCAAAATATTGCACCATTTCCTGCCTACTAAGTCCTTCTCTATATGATTTAGCAGCTTCCACACGTTTGTGTGTGTGTGTGTGTGTGTGTGTGTGTGGTTTAGACAGCATAAATTAGCAGAACAACGTATTTGCAAAGTATTACGTGCAGTCCATGCTGTTGTTTACATCCAAGTATCTCCAATATGGTCGCGCATCCAGGTAACTAACCAAACCTTGTCTTAAATTCAAACCCTCTATTAAGATTTAGCCTATGCATAATCAGTTTTTTTCTTACGTGTTTAAAATGGGACTAAAGGGACAGTCTTATTTATATCATTAAAAAAATATTTTTTGTCATTGTTTACTTACCCCCATGGAGTGCCCACCTATTCGCAGTACTTGGCTATTCTCGGCGTCTTGGTACATTAAAATAGGATGTTGATTTTAAATGGCAAGACACAAAAGTAACATTAAAGTATACTTTCATTTAAAAGTATACACTGGTTGACAAAGTACTGGTTACGTCTTCTGAATAGATGACAGCTTTCTGTATCTTGAACAAATGAAAACAATTATATGTGTCCGCGGTTTTAAACACAACGCGTCGGTCACGTGACACAGGAGAACCAATCCGTAAATGTTACTTGTAAAAATTTTTTTCTTTTTTATTCCTCCTCTAACATGTATAAACGTGAATACATCGGTTTGCAGGTTTGTTATCTTTTTATACATTTTAAAGGATTAAATAATTACACATAAAAGCTCTTTTGAAGGGAGTTTTGATATTACTTAAATGCAACATTGTACAAAATAAGGAAACATCCCACTGGGCTATGCAATCACTGTAATGCACAAGAGACAGTAAAACATATACTATTAGAATGCAAAAATTATGAGGATGATAGGGTAGAATTAAAGACACAAATCAAAGAACAAAATATGACACTTGAGTATATATTATTGGGAAATACATCTGGGAAAGTGCACAAGGTATTAATAAATTACTTAAAAAATACTGGGTTAATTGAAAGAATTTAAAATGCATATGCAATCCAAAGAAGTCTTTTTTTCTCTCCTTTTTGATTTAATTTAGTTTAAGTTAGTTTCACGGTCCTCAACGCCATACTATTCTACTGCCCACACTCCAGTCTAGTAGGTGGCGGTAATGCGCCTTCTAAGTGAGGTGCCAACCGCCATGAAACCTGAAAGAAGAAGAAGAAGTTTTGATATTACACTGCGGGACAACAGCGACCTCTTTCCGTCAGTCATCGAGTAATGACAGACTACTAGAGTAATGAGAATATCCGTTACAATAGGTGGCGCTCATGAGCTGAAACGATCTGTCACACCCAAATATCAAACCACGAGGCGGAAGTAAATACATCGCATGTAATACTGGTGAGTAAACCAAATAAGAGATGTTTGTTTAAAATTTAGTACTGAAAAAACAACTCGTGTACTATTTAGATATTATACTGGTGCTTGTTTTGTAAAATGGACAGCGCTATTATTGGTTTATGCATAACTTGTGCAGACAGACACTTCCTTATTCAGTCGCTCCGCAATACATAGACAGTTATAGCTTAATATCTCTGAATATCAAGTGAAAGAATAGCCATTAAAAATAAATACAATATTGCCGTTAATCTCTCTAAACGTACTGAAAGCATATTATTTGACAAGGTTAAACAAGTAAAAAAAACATATTTTAGATAATTGTTGTGAAGTATTAACTTTTCAAAAGTTTGTAACATTGAAGTAGAGACAAAAATAACTTGATAATTTGCTTAACTTAAAATGTCTGAAGTACATAATAATGTAAATGTAAATGCACATTTATTGACATCTAAGTAGATCTACAAAAGGAATTCTGCAAGAGTGGATATGTATTTTTTTTTATGAAATTATGACTTGTCAATCATCTTTACTTTAATCTGACATTTTTCTTTCATTATATATATATATATATATATATATATATATATATATTTTTTTTTTTTTTTAATAGGTTGAATTCAGGTAAATAAGGCTATGTAATATTTGTCTACATTTTGCAATATTAAGGATTGTAGTCCAAAGGACACATTACCAGATAGTAAAAGTTGTAGCTGAAGTAGGTCACATTTAATCAAGTGATTACATAGTAATGTTTGATCATGCCACAATGTCTGAATCTCTATGTCAGAAATATTAATTCCAGTCTCTCCAGGTTTTCCAGATCCTGTCAGAAGGTACAGTTGAAGTCAGAATCTGCAAAAGGTTAATTATTTTACTAAAATAAGAGAGATCATACAAAATGCATGTTATTTTTTTTATTTAGTACTTACCTGAATAAGACATTTCACATAAAAGACGTTTACATATAGTCC
The DNA here is from genome assembly GCF_049309525.1 of Garra rufa. Classification (NCBI taxonomy): domain Eukaryota; kingdom Metazoa; phylum Chordata; class Actinopteri; order Cypriniformes; family Cyprinidae; genus Garra; species Garra rufa. Next base: position 29,028,608 of record NC_133377.1, read on the forward strand.
AGAAGAAAAAAATAATAGTTGAATTTATAAAAAAGTGACCCCGTTCAAAAGTTTACATAGGCTTGATTCTTAATACTGTGTTGTTACCTGAATGATCCACAGCTGTGTTTTTTTTGTTTAGTGATAGTTGTCTAGAGTCCCTTGTTTGTCCTGAACAGTTAAACTGCCTGCTGTTTTACAGAAAAATCCTTTAAGGCCCCATAAACTCTTTGGTTTTTCAGCATTTTTGTGTATTTACACCCTTTCCAACAATGACTGTATGATTCTGAGATTCATCGTTTCACCCCGAGGACAACTGAAAGACTCTTATGCAACTAGTACAGATGGTTCAAATGCTCACTGAAGCTTTAGAAGGAAACATGATGCATTCAGAGACGGGGGTGTAAACTTTTGAACAGAATGAAGATGTGAACATTTTTCTTATTTTGCCCAAATATCATATTTTTTCATTTAGTACTGCCCTTCAGAAGCTACAGAAAATACTTAGATGTTTCCCAGAAGACAAAATAAGTTACATTTATGATCTTTTCTTCTGAAGAGTCAGTGAGTGTTTGAACCTTTCTTTAATAGTTGCATTTGAGTCCCTCATTTGTTCTCGGTATGAAAAGATCATACAGTCATTGTTAGAAAGGGTTCAAATACACAAAAATGCTGAAAAAACTAAGAATTTGTGGGACATGAAGGATTCAGAGAGAAAAAAAAAAAAAGTAAACTTTTGAACGGGGTCGTTTTTATAAATTCAACTATTGTTTTCTCTTGTGGACAAAAACAATAAGGTTTCTGTTTGTCTTGCAGTATTTCTGTGGCATCATGGGGGTTCACGGACTTACAAGTTTTGTGGAAGGGAATCGTCAGTTCTTCACCGATATGAGACTGCGAGACTGCCGCCTTGTGATTGATGGATGTAGCCTGTATTTTCGATTATATTTCAATTCTGGATTAGATCAAGCACGGGGTGGAGACTACGACACATTTGTGGTGCTGGTTCGACAATTTTTTGCAGCACTTTCCGAATGCGCTGTGCAGCCATTCGTCGTGTTAGATGGCGGAATGGACCAGACGGACAAAAAGTTCAAGACTCTACAAGACAGAGCCCAAAGCAAGATCCGAGATGCTCACTCTCTTTCCAGAGGATATCCCGGTTGGGTTCTCCCTCTGCTTGTGCGTGAAGTCTTTATACAAGTCCTTTCAGAGCTAGGCGTGCCTTTTGTGCAATGCATTTCTGAAGCTGATTTTGAAATAGCCTCTCTTGCCAAACACTGGGGATGTCCAGTTCTGACTAACGACAGTGACTTTTACATCTTCGACCTCAAAGGTGGCTACCTACCTTTTTCATTCTTCCAATGGAGTAACGTCAGCGGTAAGGCCACGGAACGCTACATCTCTGCATGCCATTTCAGCGTGAGCCACTTCTGCTCGCATTTCAACCACATTAACAAGCAGCTCCTCCCTCTCTTTGCTGTTGTCATCGGGAACGACTACACACCTGCTAAAATAACCGAGATTTTTTTCAGCCGCGTGGAGCTCGAAAGAGTACCATCCGGTCGGAAGCATGGACGTAGTTCCAGTCCTCGAATCGAGGGCTTTTTGCTCTGGCTTTCTCAGTTTGCAAACCCAGTAGTTGCTCTGGAGGAAGTCCTGGAGATTTTGGGTGGACAAGGGAAAGGAAAATTACGTGCACAGCTCTCTGCAGGAATGCAGGACTACCAGCTTCCTCAGAGTAGTAGTTTGGCTCAGTACTTCTCAAGTCCCCAACCTGCACTTCCAGATGCCCAGGGGCTCCCGGCAGCACTGGTTTGTCAACCCGAATGGCTTTTAAGGATGGTTGCATCAGGTAAGCTGTCGTCCTTTATTTTGGATGTGCTTGTACACCAGAAGGTTCTGCTAATTGCGCAGGTGGAGAATAGTAACCTGCCTAGCAGCCATACAACCTCATTGAATATCCGGAAGACCATCTACAGCCTTCTGCTTGAAAAGGCAAGACGGGATGGTCAGACGCCACAGGCGGTTAGTCAGAGAGGAAGAGGAAGGGGAAGACCATCTCAGGGTAATGGAGGACAACAGTGTGATGTCCCACGTGTTGATGAGTATGACAGACAAGTTCTGAATCTCAAGAAAAACACAGTGGAGGCTCACCGACCCAACTGTGTGCCACAGCTTGATCTTGCAGCAATTGACAAGGTGAGAAACTATTTCTGCATGGAAATAATGTCTGCATATGTGACCCTGGATCACAAAACAAGTCTTAAGTAGATACATGGGTATATTTGTATCAATAGCCAAAAATACATTGTGTGGGTCAAAATTATCGATTTTTCTTTTATGCCAAAATTCAGTAGGATATTAAGTAAAGATTATGTTCCATTTAGATATTTTGTAAATTTCCTATCGTAAATATATATCAAACCCTTTTTTGATTAGTAATATGCATTGCTAAGAACTTCATTTGGACAACTTTAAAGGTGATTTTCTCAGTATTTTGATTTGTTTGCACCCTCAGATTCCTGTTTTTTAAATAGTTGTATCTTAACCAAATATTGTCATCAATGGAAAACTTTTTCATTGAGCTTTCAGGTGATGTATAAATCCCAGTTTCAAAGATTTGACCCTTATGTCTGGTTTTGTGTTCCAGGGTCACACATATGTTGTTCCACTAATTGCCTTTTTTTATTTTAGGCATCTACACAAGTAAGACTGAAAATTTTGTTGGGAACACTGGGTGTGATGGACCACGTTTTACAGCCGTTACCTCCTCACCTTTGCCTTCCAGTGTGTGTGACATATTTTTGGATGAAAAACTGTAAACCAAAGCCCAGTCAGCCTCTACTGCAGGCCATATTGTTGGGACTGGTATACGGGGAACTCAGCTGGAGAAAGTCCCATCCTAATGGTATTTTGGATGCCTTTTTTATGCATCATCTGTTGCAGATTTTTGGTTTAAGACAGAAAAAATATACTAAGAAATTGATATAAATTGTAGATAGTTTATTCACATCATAATACATTCTATCAACTTGACGTCTTTGGTTTTTAGAGCTTTAATCACCTTAAGTCAAATTGTTTTGCTCTCTCTATCATGCAGACCCACTATTTGGCAGCAAAGCATCTACTTCTGTATGTCAGCGATTATCTCGTCTGAGGGTCAATCCAGGACAAAGGAGGGGCCTAGATCTGGGTGTGGCCCATTTGCTCAGCCAATGGCAGTCATGTATGTGGGTGGCGATGTTCCTGAACCAGTTACTGTGTTTACCACTACCTGAACCTCAATGTGCCTGGTAGGGTATGACTAGTAAAAAGTTCTCATCTTTGCTGTTTTAAATAAATGATCACCATCTTCATTTAACATATATGCCCTAAAAAGATTACAGCATATTTGTATGTAATATCTTTGGACAAAACAACAACAACTGCTTATATACACATACATATGAGCCATTCTACAGAATTGGTTCTAAGTCAGAGTTGGAAACGTCTTGGAAAATTTTGTATGTATGCAAATTGTATAATATCCAAGGTACACATTTCTAGTAATTGTGCAGTTAATTCTCATATTGTGTTTTTAGAAAGTTTTGGAATATTTATACGTAATTTAAGTATATTATGTATGTTTATTAAATCATATTATATTCCTCTCTGTGTTTCTCAAAGGGTTTTCAGTGGGACTCTGCTGCATGGTCTTGAGGCTGCCATAAGAGGGGGTCAACAGTGTGAGTCTCTGCTTGCAGGGGATGCTGTTGCTTGGCAGCTCTACTCCATCCTGCTAGAGGCATTGACGGGTCCTCCAGTATCAGCAACAGCAAACGGGGGTAGAGGAGAGGGGCAGCGACAGGCACAGCAAAGAGGGAGGGGCCAGGGGGGGAGAGGACGGGGCAATGAAGGAAGAGGGAGGGGCAATAGGGGAGGAAGTAGGGGCAACAGAAGCAGAGGAATGACATCTTCAGACAGTGCTTTGGACAACAGGTTTGCATTGTTGAACTTTGATGACTCTCAGCAGTGGTGGGGTTGAAATAAGAGATTAGAGAATTTCAGATATAGCTATGTTTTTAACTACGTTCTTATGCGGCCTTTCACTTTATAGAAGCATGATGTGGCTGAGGATGTGCCATTTTTCCCATAAGAGCAGCTGTTTACTATGAAAATGTTTTACTACGAGAGCTGTTATATATGCACTAGGTTTACTTGCACTGAATGTATTTTGCAGCTACATCATGAAAATGGTCTGTTTAAATTAGCTTTTTATACTATTTAATTGAATGAACTTTTATGGAAAAGAATGTAGACTTTGTATATTATCAAATTACTCTATTGGGACCAATGTTTTGTTGCTCTACTCCCTTTTTTATGAAATATTTAATGGTACTTATTGTAATTAGTATCATTAATGTTTTTAACGGGATCTGATTCCTCTCCTTAAAGGGACAGTTCACCCAAAAATGAAAGTTTTGTCTGTAATTACCCTCATGTTGTTCCAAACCAATAAGACCTTTGTGCATCTTCAGAACACAAATTAAGATATTTTTGATGTTTTGACATTTACAATTGAACCAGTGATGTTACACAGACTATTTTAACGATATCCTTACCTTACTGGGACTTGAACGTAGTAGTTACATTGCTGTCTATGCAGGGTCATAAGTGTTCAGATTTCATCCAAAATATCTTAATTTGTGTTCCAAAGAAGGACAAAGGTCTTACGGGTTTGAAACTACATGAGGTTGAGTAATTAATGACAGAATATGGTGTAATTGTGACTGAATACAAAACTTAAGTGTCATTGTGTTTCAAAACAGCAAATAATCTCTTGCTTCTTTGCTGTTGCTCTCCAGAATGAATTCAGACTGAAATTAAGAGCCAAATTATTAAGTGCAGCCTTATTGGAAAGTGTCATTGTGCTCTAGTGGGTGTCAGTCAAGGCACGTCCTTGAGACTTGTCCTAAGTTTTATATCTCTTGGCAGAATTTTAGTGGGTACATTTTCATATAGATAAAGTTTAGTTTTCATTTATATTTATATATCTATATATGTATTTGTTTCTGAAATGTCTGATTGCATTTTACCATGAAAAGTTGATGACTAAACAAGACGCTAGTTAATCAGTAACACACATTAACATGTGAACACAGCAAAAAGCTAATTACAAGCAAAAGTAATTGAAAATGAATATGAATTGTCACTTAATTTCAATCTTGAGGTGTGTTGAATGTAATGACTTCTCTCTTTGTCCTGGCATTTCAGAATTGGCCGTTGAATATGAATTATGATTCATCTTTGTTGTATTAAAATGCAAATCCACATACAGTTGAGGTCAAAAGTTTACTTTTTTTTTTACCAAAATAAGAGGGATTATACAAAATGCATGCTATTTTTTTATTTAGTACTGACCTGAATAAGATTCACATAAAAGACGTTTACATATAGTCTAGAAGAAAAAAAAAGTTGAATTCATAAAAAATGGCCCTGTTCAAAAGTTTATACACACACACACCTGTATAATCCACAGCTGTTTTTTATTTTTATTTATTTATTTATTTATTTTTTAGTCCCTTGTTTGTCCTGTACAGTTAAATTGCCTGCTGTTCTTCATAAAAATCCATCAGGTCCCACAAATTATTTGTTTTTTCCGCATTTTTGTGTATTTGAAACCTTTCCAACAATGACTGTATAATTTTGAGATCCATCTTTTCACATTAATGACAACTGAGGGACTCATATGGAACTTTTACACTCTAACACTCTTACACACTTTTACTTTTGCTCCAGAAGGAAAAAAGATGCATTAAGCCAGGGGTGTAAACTTTTGAACAGAAAGAAGATGTGTACATTTTTCTTATTTAGCCTAAAATCTTTTTTTTTTTTTTTTCATTTAGTACTGCCCTTCAGAAACTACAGAAGATACTTGCATGTTTCCTTCTGGAGCATCAGTGAGTGTTTGAACCTTCTGTAATAGAGTCCCTCAGCTGTCCTCAGTGTGAAAAGATGGAAAGGGTTTTAAATACACAGAAATGTAGAAAAACCAAAGAATTTGTGGTACCTTAAGTATTTTTCTGAAAAAACAGTGGGCAATTTACCTGTTGAGTACAAACAAAGGACTCATGAACAACTATCACTAAACCGAAAAAACAGCTGTGGATCATTCAACTATTAAACATCTTTTATGTGAAATATCTTATTCAGGTCAGTACTACACTGTAAAACCTAACAGTGGAATTTGTTAAATGAAATGAGTTAATTTAACTCAAAAATTTCTAAAAGTTATTTCAACTCATTACATATTAGTGATGTAAACTCAAACGCGAATTAGGTTAAGCAGAACTCATTTTAAATAAGTTACTAGAAATTAATTCAATCTATTATTGCCATACACTCTATGTCTATGGCCGATCACAAAATATTTAAAATAAATATAAACTTAATCCATGATTTCTAATATAGTTTTTCGAGAATCACGTTTGTATAATAAAGGGTTCTAGATAAAAAATAACATGCATCTTGTATGATCCCTCTTATTTGGGTAAAATAATTAACATTTTTTTATAATATATCACAGTAAATAAGGTTTCAACAGTGATACAGTGATCATTTTTCTTAAGCAGCAAATCAACATATTAGAATGATTTTTGAAGGATCATGTGACACATAAAAATGAAATGCACCCTTGGTGAGCAAAGGACAAAAAACTGACCCTAACTGTAGTGTACATAGACAAAACATTGTGCTAATGAGCTTACTTCATTTCTAGACTCTAAATTCACAAGTCACCTGCTACCTAATAAAATTTGCAAATGTTTTCACATTGAGATTTTCGGATGTTGTGGTCTTGCTTGACAGATGCACCATTTTGTCGTTCTTGTTCCGAATTATTTCTGGCCACTTTGTTGGCGTATGGTAGGCTATTAAGTAAATAGTGGTAGTACGGGGGTCTAATCTTGGCATGAGGGGCTGGAGGGGGTGGATCAGATGTCAGATCCCTGACTGTAATAGCAGTCGCGCCTGGAGATTCCCGCAGACTCCGTGGGAAGCATTCTTACGACTTAATAACACAGCCACACTGACAGACAAGACCGAGACAGCAAAAAATAGGGTGTGAGAAAAAGAGAGAGAGAGAGAGAGAGAGAGAGCTGCTGGCATTTCAAACTGGATGAGAGAGGGACTGAGCACAGGAGGGCGGGCACCGGCTCAGATCTGTGTATTTTTGACACACTCATATAGGAACATGGCCATGAGCAGGATTGGGATACAGCTGCAGTTTCTGCTTTACTCGGTGTCAGCCTACCTTTCACCGTACAATCTGGAAAATATCATCCCGATTCCTACAGGTATGACAGCGATTGAGAGCGCGAACGCGTGTGCGCGAAAGTGAGGGATTATTAATTTGTGATTATGAGAGCGATTTTGTGTTATGTTTGCCTACTTATGCATTTATGTATATTATATGTAATACATTTTGTTGAGAGATAGAGAGACAAATTATATCAAATGAACGTTTTAATGAATTGTTACTTATTACATTGCATTTACATGCAGTATGGTCCAAACGTTTTACATTATTTTATCTTCTATTTTTAATGCAATTGGAAATTATATTTTCAGCAAAAGAGTTTGAATAACAAGTTGAACTCAACATTTACATGAATTCCTTATTATGTTAGGATGTTATGTGCCTTTTTTGGTTTATTTATAGCTGAATGAGTTCCGTAAATTTGTGCAAAATGTAATGTATAGATATTCACAATTTATTATAACAAATGTTTTTTCATTAAACGTAAAATTACTTAATTAAAATTACATAAAATATTGAGAGGCTTGTTATTCCTATATTTGCATTATCTATGCTGTCATGACCTTTATAAAATGTATACATATGGTAATTTATACAGCTACTATCCACCTTTTTTCCGTACGAGTGGGCGTGGCCATTTGTAAATTTTATGGGTCTGGCTTCCGGTCTCATCCGCGTCCATTTTAACTGTACAAAACAGCTGGTTTTGCTGCTTGATATCGCAAATGTGTGTTATTTTAATGTATTATCTTAACACTGGTTGGTAGTGCAAACAGTTTTACCGTACATTGTTATTCTCCTCATTATAGCAGATAGTAAACCGGAAGTCTGACCCATAGGCGGATACGTCAGCATGTCATTTATTCATGTTCTATATTTGCTGAAAGTTTTTGCATGTGTTTTTTTTTATATATATATTGGGCTTTTTATGCCTTTACTGGACAGGACAGTAGAGAGATGACAGGAAATCAATGGACAGAGAGAGGGGAGCAGGATTAGCAAAGGACCTCGAGGCGGAATCGAACTCGGGTCGCCGTGAGCACAGTTGCGCTATATGTCGGCGCACTAACCACAAGGCTATCGACGCCGACAGTTTTTGCATGTTTTATCAGGTTTCATACTTCACAAGTCTAGTTCATGTCTCATGTTGAAATCTATCCACATTTTTTTCAAGTGTGGCCACAGCCATTTGTAGATTTTATGGGTGGCTTCCACTCTCATCTACGTCCAGCTATTTTTAGCTGTACAAACAGCTGCTTGATATTGTGAATTGGTGTGTCTTACCATATTATTTTGATGTATTAGCTTAGTTATGAACACACTGATTTGTAGTGCAAACAGTTTACCCTTTACTGCACTTTGTTATTCTTCTCGTTATTTCGTTATAGCGAATAATGAACCGGAAGTCTTGCCTATTAGCTTACTTCCACATTGAAGAAACAGGTGGATAGGCTGTGTTGTCATTCATCCATACTGTATGTATCCATTCTCTAATAAGTGTTTTTGTCAGTAATGAAAATTGCATTTTGATTTCTCCTATCGCTGTTTAAAGCAGCTAAACCGCTGTGCTATTTCTCAACTCTTGCCAATAAGATTATTGACTATCCTCAATATCTACTTGTCACCTGGTTGATCATGTATTTTATTCTTTAGACCGGGATCCAAATGAAATCTTGAAACGGTTTGACCCTTGTTGTCTGCTGACCCCGCCTCCCCCACCTTTGTTCCCGCCCCCTCCTGGTGTCTGGAAAAGAGAGCCTGTGAGTGACACGATATTAGTATACATAATTTTGACAACATGTCTGTTAATCTGTTAATCCATCTGTTTTTCAAGACCTTGCCTAGTCGTGTGGAGGTGACTAGAGCAAGAGATGAAGACGAGGAGCAGGTAAAGGAACTCTGTGTGGCGGGACCACCAGGACCTCCTGGACCCGTTGGACCACAGGTAAAGAACAGAAAGAGATACCGAAGTCCCTCCCCAGACCACTAAGCGAGAAAAAATTCTCCTCATATACAGTCAAACCAAAATTTATTCAAACACTTTCAACATAAAATATGACAAGAACTCAGAGTTAAACTGTGTCAGAGCAGATTCATCTTGATAATGTCAGATAACTTTGATAGAAAGGGATGTAATGAATTACAACTGTTAGTATGACAATATTTCAACTATCAATACTTTGTGGCCAATTACCAAGCAATGCTTAAATTTGTTCAGTCTGTGGTGTAAAACGGTTGCATTAGCAATTAAAGAAAAAACTCTTCAGCAAAACATGGTCAGGTCAAAGTGTCTGAATAATTTTTGGTCCCAAATTTGAATCAGTTTTACTGTATGAAAAATCTTTGGGTGTAATATGTCAAAGTTTACTTTATTTTGCTGTCCTCACTTACATAAATTAACTATAGTTTCCTGCACCCACTAGTAAAAAAATATCAAAAATTATATCTGGTGTCTGAATAGTTTTTGCTTTGACTGTATGAATTCAAGGTTTTTCTTTGTTTTAGGGTCACAGTGGCATCCCAGGGATGGAGGGACCCAAAGGAGATAAGGTGAGATTTCTAAACATCTGGTTAAGAGGAATTAGTTGTGAAGCCTTTTATGAAACTGGATTGTTTGTCTTTTCACTTTAGGGTGACATTGGAAGACCAGGGTCAAAGGTCAGATTCTCATCTTTGATCTTCTAATGTATTTATTCATTATTGTGCACCAAATGCATGAATGATTGCAATGATGGGAAGTCAGGGATGGCTTCCATTCTTCATAGAGCTCATGGAGCAGAAGTCTTGATTCACAAATGTTTTTCATATCATTTCTGTCATATAAAATGTCTCTGTTTATGACAAGGCAGGTTGCATTTTGCACTCCAGTACGCTGTTTATGACATGCTCTCTTGGTGCATGTAATAGTTTTACAGGGTGTCAAGCCATGTGCTGTTTCATTGGCTGCAGTCCACTGCAGTTCTGCCCTGTAATATTACTTAGTGCTGAACTCAGACATTAATCTCAGTCCTGCACTGCTGCTCTCAGTCAAAACACACACAGCTATTAAACTGCACTGAAGTCTTATAAGCCCCTCAAGCAAAAAGAGGGAAGGACTTTAAACGTTTTATGGGAGACTGCAAAAATAATTTTCTTGATTTCCAGTAAAAATATATAAACATTTACCTGTAAAATCATAACACTTGTTTTCAGAGATAAATATCTTTTAGGAATATATCTATATTGTTGCCATTTTTTGTTAGGAAAATGTGTTTCTACAGCACAGGTACGCTGATAAATAAAGGTTCTTTATTGGCATCAATGGTTCTATGAAGAACCTGGAACATCCATGGAACCTTTCAAATGCATAAAAGGTTCTTTAGATTTTTAAAATGGTTTCAAAATGTGTTTTTTTAGGAACGGTTCTCTGAAAAGTTCTTTGGGGAACCAAAATTTGCATCACTGCAAAAACGCCCTTTTGAAACCTTTATTTTTAAGAGTGTAGGGGATAGAGATAGATTCTACTGTTAAAAGCAAAAGAAAGAGAGTGTTTGAATAACGAACCTGGAATGCATTCAAAAAGAACCAGAAGGATTAGATAGGCTAATGTATTAAAGGAATGAAGAGTACTGCTGAGAGGCAGGGATGCTGAGTAGGTGCTTTGTCTTTGATTAAAGCTGCTTTGTACATTCAGCACTTTAGCCGCGCTGCCAGATCTGGCTGGGTTGTGGTTGCGGTGAGTGTATAAAAGCAAAATAGCACACAAATATTTCCTCTCTTTTTTTGTAGGGTCGTACTGGGCGTCCGGGTTTGCCTGGGAAACCAGGTGCTCCGGGGCTACCTGGCCCAGAGGGACCTAAGGTGGGTGAGTTTTACCTCTGCACTCCATCTGACCCGTGTAAACTAACCACATATACTGCACTAGCCTATTTACAATGACAAGACTCTCCTTTAAGTGTCTGGTCTTCATCATTAAGTAAACGCCAAGTCTGGGATCAAGTGTCCCCCTTGACTGATGTCTCTTCCATCAAGAGAAATGGACCCAAATGGATCTAATAATAGCTCATTAGAGCCCTTATGACTGTTTATATATGACCTCATTGGCAGGGAGAGAAAGGAGACCCGGGGCTGATGGGGATGCCAGGAATGAGGGGACCACCTGGACCTAAAGTGAGTCATGTTCTTCAGGTGTACAACTGAAGTATTGGAGTCTAAGTAATGCTTTAATAAATAACATTTGATCTCAACTCTTGATGAGAAAAGACAAGGTAATAGGTAAATAATAATTGCCTTCTTTTCTGTCCAAGGGCTTGGCAGGCTATAAGGGCGAGAAGGTACTGTAATCAGCCTAAATGTTTCTTTTTCTTTGTGAAATTATGGAACTTAACTTTAAATTACATAACTCTTGCTATGGTTTCAGGGAGCACGAGGGGATTCTGGACCTGGAGGTCCAAAAGGAGACAAGGTTAGAGATGAAGGTTGCAATCAAATTAGTCTCTAGAATTTGGGGTTTTTGGGGATAGTTCACCCAAAAATGAAAATACTGTCATTAATTACTCACCCTCGTGTTGTTTCAAACTCGTAGGACATTCGTTCATCTTTGGAACACAAATTAAGATATTTTTAATGAAATCCAAAAGCTTTCTGACCCTGCACACTGTAAAAAGTTTTCACCAGTTTCAACTTAAAAACTTAAGTATAGCAGCTGCCTTAAAATTTTAAGTTAAATCAATTTAATTCATTTAAACTCACAAGTTAAATCAACTCATTTTGATTGTAATAAGTTAAAATGACTTGTAGTTTTAAGCTCATTTAACTTAAAAACTTAAGGCAGCTGCTGAACTTAGGTTTTTAAGTTGAATCTGTTGAAAACGTTTTACAGTGCATAGACAGCATTCCAACAAAATGCATTTCCAAAGCAACCCAGAAGTGCCTTGCTGCGCTGCTTTGCTAAAGGTACATGTTTACGTCTTCTTTGATTAAAAATAATGGCTAGTGTGGTGGCTGCGATATACATAAACCTACTATCATTGGTTGTCATTATTTAAAAAAATACGCTTTAGTCACATAACATTGGTTAAAGGAATTCACAGATAATTTACTCACCCCTTGTCATCCAAGATGTTCATGTCTTTCTCTTTTTAGTCATAAAGAAATTATGTTTTTTTGAGGAAAACATTTCTCTCCATGTAGTGGACTTCTATGGTGCCCCTGAGTTTGAACTTCCAAAATGCAGTTTAAATGCAGCTTCAAAGAGCTCTAAATGATCCCAGCCGAGGAAGAAGGGTCTTATCTAGTGAAATGAATGTTATTTTAAAAAAATTGGAATTTATATACTTTTTAACCTCAAATGCTCGTCTTGTCTAGCTCTGTGTGAACACTGTGTATTCCGGTTCATGACAGTTAGGGTAGGTCGAAAAATTCCATCTCATTTTCTTCTACAATTTCAAAATCATCCTACATTGCTGTTTTACCTTTTTTTGTCAATGTCGACGATTTTGAAGTTGGAGGAGAAAATGAGATGGGAGCTTTTCGACATAACCTAACTGTCGCAGAGCTAGACAAGCATTTGAGGTTAAAAAGTATATACATTTTCAATGTTTTTAGAAAATAACCCAATGTTTGACTAGATAAGACACTTCATCCTCGGCTGGGATCATATAGAGCCTTTTGAAGCTGCATTTAAACTGCATTTTGGAAGTTCAAACTCTTGGGCACCATAGAAGTCCATTATATGGAGAGAAATCCTGAAATGTTTTTCTCAAAAAACATAATTTCTTTACAACTGAAGAAAGAAAGACATGAACATCTTGGATGGCGAGGGGGTAAGTAAATTATCTGTAAATTTTTGTTCTGGAAGAGATCTTCTCCTTTAATGGAAACTACATCATTTTGCAACAGTTTTTTATCGACATTTATAAAATATCGCAAAAGTTTTGCGCAAATCTAATGAAAACGCAACTCATGTGACATCAGTGGTTCAACCGTAATGTTACGATGCTACAAAAATACTTTTTGTGCGCAAAGAAAACAAAAATTACGACTTTATTCAACAATTTCTTCTCTTCCGTTTCAGTCTTCGACGCACATTTGCGACAGTACCACATATGCAAAGAAATTGTTAAATAAAGTCATTATTTTTGTTTTCTTTGCACACAAAAATTGTTCTCGTAGCTTCGTAAGATCACAGTTGAACCACTGATGTCACATTGACTACTTTATCGATGTCCTTACTACCTTTCTGTGCCTTGAACATGTCATTTGCGTTGCTGTCTATGCAGGGTCAAAAAGCTCTCCGATTTCAGTGTGTGTTCCAAAGATAAACAAAGGTCTTACGGTAATTAATGACAGTATTTTCATTTTTGAGTTACCTATCCCATTAATAGTGTTACAAACAGCAACTCAAACACCCAAAACATCTTAGCAACCAAAGAACCAAAATAGAACATCTAGAACAACCTAACAACCCATAGCTTCTGTTCTAGATCACATTGTGAATATCTAGAATTGAAATGTAAACTCACTCATATTCACTTTTGTATCTGGTCTGCTCTCTTTAGGGAGCTAATGGACTGCCTGGCATGCTTGGACAGAAGGTATGATGTGACCTTTTAACCATTAAAATCAATCTCATGCATGCAACGCTAATATGTTTTGGATGTCACTGATCTGACTCGCTCCTTCTCTCTGAACCTCCCCCTCCTCGTCACTCCCCCAGGGTGAAATGGGACCCAAGGGTGAGTCTGGCGTCCCAGGGAAACGTGGCCCTACAGGACGACCAGGCAAGAGAGGCAAACAGGTGAGGACATGCAGCATTCTACCCTACATCAGAGCACCAGTCTGTTTTGATATTGAGACCTTGAGTCTTGGAGTGATGATAAGGGAGTGGATTATTGGCGGAAGAAGCTTCGGGCATATTTAAAACCCACATACCCACACGGTTAACCTGTCCTGCCCAGTCGGGGTCAGTCTGTGGCTGTGTGAGTGTGTGTGTGTCATTTCGTAAGTAACCTGAGGAGCTGAAAATCTCACCGTGCTGGTAGCTGGATTTGGACCAGCAGGGCCTCTGATGTTGGGTCCATCCC
>NC_133377.1:29043450-29101152 GCF_049309525.1 Garra rufa
AGTCAAAATAAGAAAAATGTACACATATTCCGTTCAAAAGTTTTCACCTTCTGGCTCGTAATGCATTGCGTTTCCTTCTGGAGCATCAGTGAGCGTTTGAACCTCCTGATGCATATGAGTCCCTCAGTTGTCCTCAGTGTAAAAAGATGGATCTCAAAATCAGACATCATAGTTGGAAAGGGTTCAAATACACGAAAAAGCCGAAAAAAACAAACAAAGAATTTGTAGAACCTGAAGGATTTTTATGAAGAACAGCAGGCAGTTTAACTGTTCAGGATAAGGAACTCTACAGTATTACAGGTAACAACACAGTATTAAGAATCAAGTGTATGTAAACCTTATTTCTATAAATTCAACTATAATTTTGTAAACGTTTTTTATGTGAAATATCTTATTCAGGTCAGTACTAAATTAAAAATAATGTGCATTTGTATAATCCCTCTTACTTTGGTAAAATATAAAATGTGTATGTAAACTTTTGACTTCAACTGTAAATGCAGCCTTGTTAAGCATAAAACACTTGAAAATTAATATTATTGTGACGACCTATGTGCGTCATCCCTGAGTTGAACTGGAATTGTGCTGCCTTCCAAAGGAGCTTGTGGTGGGCGTGCTTATCGAGGACACCTGCTGTTGGTTTCCGGTCTCTTCTCTTAAAAAGGGCCTTATGAAAATTGACTGCGGGCGCGGCTGCATTTTGGACTTTGCTCCGTTTGTTTTCTGTTTATGCTTTTGCATCCCACATTACTACAGTCCATCACACTTCATGCATTCACCTAACTTTACACCACTGATTCTTGACAATCTCATGTTATATCGTTTTTTTTTCTGTATAGTTCTATTTTGTTAATAAATTTCGTATATTTTTGGCACTTTTGTGTGTGTCCCTGTCTTTGTTACGTCCTTTTGAGCCATGGGGCGTAACAAATGGGGGCTCGTCGTTTTTTGTTTGATAGTTTGCGAATGATTGAAATATTTGATAAACTCATTTGTTTGGTCGAGTTTTCGCTTTTGATTTCATTCATTTGTTTGAACGCAGTTTGAGATGTTTGCTCGTGACGTTTTGAGGGAAATCCTATTTGAATAATTTGACGTCACTGCGCAATTTAGTTCTGTGTTTAGGGACACACCTGACAGTGATTTGTGCAGCTCGCAATGATTCGATCGCCGTTCGAAGTCGCAGACGGGTAAGTAACTGTTGTGCAAATTTGTTTGTTTTACTTGGAGTTTTTCCCGGATAGGTTAAGCGACTTGTTTCCTTTGAGACAAGTCGGTTTTGTTGTTTTTGTAGTGTTGTGGTGAAAGCGGGTAGTAGCGGTTGTCTCGGGAGCACCTCCGTGGTGTTGTGAATTGTCGCTGGTTTAACTAGTTGCAATTTCACCCATTGGGTTCGTGTGCTTAATTTCCCCCCGCCTGTAACTACATGAAGATTAGGGTCTACTAAGTTAGATTATTTGGGAAGGTAGATAGGGGGAAAATTCTAAGTGTTTGTTTGCACAATTAGTTGCTTGCATTCTGTGATGCGTTTATGGCGGATGTAGAAAAGTTTGCTAAATCACCTTCACGTGAATCATTAGATAAGTGCACAAAAGAGCAGCTTTTAAGAATTGCGGAGTTTTATGAAATTACGATTAGTGATAAGAGATTGAAAGAGAGTACTATTAAAATTGAGTTGGAAAATAAATTGGTAAATAAAGGAATTTTATCATCTACAATGGAGCAAATTCAGGACGTACAAGCACAAAACTTATCTCCCTCACAGTCTGTTTTAACTTTTGACCAACAAAAAGAGTTGTTGTTATTGCAAATAGATCATGAGAAAATGAAACAACGATCTGAACAGAGTAAACTTGAGTTAGAGAAGGCAAAAATGGAGCTGGACTATTTAAAGCTCAAACTTTTACAGGAAAGTAAGGTGAATACTGATAGTTCACTAGAATCTGGTGCTTCTGGAAGTTTTCCACTGCATCAAAATTTAAAACTTGTTCCTAAATTCAATGAACATGATCCAGATGTGTTTTTTTCTCTTTTTGAACGTGTCGCTGAGTTACAAGGGTGGTCCAAAACAAACTGTGTATTGTTGTTGCAGTGTGTGTTAGTTGGTAAGGCACAATTAGCTTTTTCTGCTTTAACTATTGATGAGTGTAAGGACTATGATACTGTTAAAGCGGCAGTGTTGAAAGTCTATGAGTGTGTGCCTGAAACTTATCGACAACGATTTAGATCATGTAAGATGATTCCAGGTCAGACCCATTTGGAGTTTGTGCGGGATTTAAGACTACATGTTACGCGTTGGTGTGCATCCCTTGACGTTAAAACCTTTGATGATTTGCTTGAGTTGATTATAATTGAACAGTTTAAAACCTCTGTTCCGGAGCAAATTGCAACGTATGTTAATGAACACAAAGTTCAGTCTCCTGAAGAAGCTGCGTCATTGGCTGATAACTATGTGCTTACTCATAGGAGTACTGCTGCTGTTTGGCAGACACGGGAGGAAGCTGGCTTAGCTCGTTTTACAAATACCACTTTACAGTCTGATCGCACATTCTCAAGCCAATTTGATCCGTCCAAAACTTGTAACTATTGTCGGGGAAAAGGACATTGGAAAGCTGACTGTTTGATACTTAAAAGTAAAAATGAACGCGTTGAGATGGGTAAATTTAAACCTGCTGCAATGGCCAATTCTGTTCACTTATGTGATACTGACACTGATATTAAACTTTCTAATGATTGTTTGTCTAGTTTTGCTCCTTTTATTACAGAAGGGCGAGTGTCTTTGTTGGATGGATCTATGGAAGTTCCCATTAGAATCCTGCGGGACACTGGAGCCGTGGATTCATTCATTTTAGAGTCCACTCTGCCATTTTCCTCGCAATCTGAAACTGGTGAGAGCATGTTAGTTCGAGGAATGGGATTAAATACGTTATCAGTGCCTTTACATAAAGTGAAACTTAGCTCTGATTTAGTGACTGGTGAGGTTGTGGTAGGACTGCGTCCTGTGTTACCAATTGAGGGGGTTCACCTTATTTTGGGTAACAAATTGGCAGGAGGTCAGGTTTGGCCTAGTGTACCGTCATCTCCTATGGTTTTGTCCAAGAGTGAGGTTACTCAAGAAGTTTTAAAGGGAGATCCTGTAGCTGTTGCAACTCGGGCTATGGTCAAGAAGGCTGAATGTGTCCTGACCGATGAAACCAAAGAAGTGTCAAAGGCAATTGTTTCTCTTCCTATACCTGACTTGTCTGATTTGTCTTTTCCGTTCTCTACAGATGAATGGAGTAAGGAACAACATTCAGATTCTTCATTGTCTGAATTATTCACTCTTGCATTTTCTGACAGTGACGTATCCGATGTGGCAAGAGCGTACTTTATTCAGGACGGACTCTTGCTGAGGAAATGGAGTCCTCATGGCCAGGATTTTGTTGGTGATCCTATTGTCCAAGTAGTAGTTCCCACAAAGTTTCGCTCTATGGTTTTAGAAGTGGCTCATGAAAAATCTGGTCACCTTGGGGTTAAGAAAACCTATAATCGGGTTCTACGTTATTTTTTTTGGCCACGATTGAAGCGTGATATTTCCGCTTATGTTAAACAGTGTCACACTTGTCAACTTACTAGTAAGCCGAATCAGATCTTAAAGCCAGTTTCATTAAATCCGATTCCAGCGAACTGTGGACCCTTTGAACATGTTGTCGTGGATTGTGTGGGTCCTCTACCATGTTCCAAGTCAGGAAGCAAGTATTTGTTTACCGTTATGTGCTTTGCTGCACGTGAAGTTGTACAAGAAAGCACTGGATTTAGTCCTAATGACTTAGTTTGTGGTCATAAAGTTCGTGGGCTTTTGGCAGTACTTCAAAATTCTGTAAAAAGTTCAGATTCACCACAAAATTTGCTTGCATATGTCGATGGATTTTGTCAGAGGTTGATACAAGCAAGAGAGTTAGCCAATGTTAAGCTTGAAAAGCAACGGCATAAGATGAAACGGTTGTATGATCGTAAAACTGAACGCCGTGTTTTTGAGCCAGGAGATCAGGTTCTTGTGTCACGTCTCTTGCCGACTTCTCCTTTTGAAGCGAAATTTGAGGGCCCGTATGTGATAAAGCGTAGACTGAGTGATGAAAATTACATAGTGGCGACTCCACATCGGAGGAAGTCTACTCGCTTATATCATGTAAATTTGTTAAAACCGTACTATGAGAATTCTAAGCCAAATGTTGATGGATCCGTTCATTCAGTTGTACTTGCGACGTCTGTTTCAAACTTTTGTTCAGGGGAGAAAGAGTGGGAGAAAGAGGGTTACGAACCTGATGATAGTGTTTTACATGGGCGATTAAACAATACCGAATCTTTGGAAAAACTTGATGCTACTCTGGTTCACTTGTCACCTTCACAGTCTGTAGATTTGATTTCTTTGTTACAGAGTTTTCCAGAATTGTTTGGAGACACGCCAACACGTACTGACTGGGCTGAACACGACATTGATGTGGGTAACGCCCCACCTATAAAACAACGTTACTATCGAGTATCACCAGAGAAACGAAAGCTGATGGAGGCAGAAATCAAATATATGCTGGAAAATGATATAGCAGTTCCTTCGAGTTCAGACTGGGCATCGCCTTGCTTGCTGGTTGCAAAGTCTGATGGTTCGGTGGATGCAAGCCAAGTTGGTGCAGGGGCTGTGCTTCAACAGGCCGATGAGGAAGGTGTGATCCATCCTGTCAGTTTCTTTTCTCGCAAGTTTAATTCCTATCAATGGAATTATTCCGTAGTGGAAAAGGAAGCTTTGGCTCTGTTTTGGGCTTTTTGCAACATTTTGAGGTTTACGTTGGTTTGGGTCAACCCTTTGTGGTCTTTCCGGATCACAACCCGTTAACGTTGCTGAATTCTTTCCATTGCCCGAATCAAAGGCTTATTCGTTGGTCTCTGTTTTTACAGGCTTACTCCCTTGATATTCAACATGTCAGAGGATCTGAAAATGTTGTCGCTGATGTCCTGTCGCGTGCTCCTCTGGGTAATTAAAGTGCACTTAAATTTTTGCTAATTTTTTTTTGTATGTTACAGGGTTTCTTGATAGACCCCTGTCTTAAGGGGTGGGGTGTGACGACCTATGTGCGTCATCCCTGAGTTGAACTGGAATTGTGCTGCCTTCCAAAGGAGCTTGTGGTGGGCGTGCTTATCGAGGACACCTGCTGTTGGTTTCCGGTCTCTTCTCTTAAAAAGGGCCTTATGAAAATTGACTGCGGGCGCGGCTGCATTTTGGACTTTGCTCCGTTTGTTTTCTGTTTATGCTTTTGCATCCCACATTACTACAGTCCATCACACTTCATGCATTCACCTAACTTTACACCACTGATTCTTGACAATCTCATGTTACATCGTTTTTTTCTGTATAGTTCTATTTTGTTAATAAATTTCGTATATTTTTGGCACTTTTGTGTGTGTCCCTGTCTTTGTTACGTCCTTTTGAGCCATGGGGCGTAACAATTATCTATCCCAAACTTTTCTAAAAGTACTGTAAATGCATATATACACTGGATATGTTTTATTAGTGTAAATGTGTCAATAATTTTTGTATTCTGGCATAGGGATCTGATGGAGAGAGAGGTTTTCCAGGGCCAGTGGGTCCCATTGGTCCACCTGGACCCAGGGGCCACCCGGGACCTCCTGGGGTACCTGCATCAGGTGAGATAACATATATGTGAATCACATTTGAAAACATCTACAAATCCAAAAAAGATTTGCATTCTCTCTGAAAAGACACATTCTGGTCTGCTCAGCAGAGATTTTAATAAGTAAATCAGTGCATTATTGTTCTAGCTTAATCGTGATATCTAATGGTTTGTCTCATGATGGACAGGGCTGTTTGTAGTTGGAGAAAAAGGTGAGAAGGGATTGCCTGGTCCTCCTGGCATCTGCGACTGCAGCTTCCCTTCTCTTAGTCCAGCCAGTGCACCATTACAACACCGTAACAAATATGACAAAGTTCCAGCGGTAAGATGTTTTTTAAATGTTTTTTTTTTTTGCAACACTTTACAATAAGGTGTAATTTGTTAACATTAGTTATTGTACATGTACATGTACATGTACAAACAATGAAAACATTTATTACACTGTTTATTAATCTTTGTTAATGCTAGATAATAAATCTATAGTTGTTCATTGTTTGTTCTTGTTAGTTCATTCCATTAACGAATGTTAACGAACACAACTTGTGATTTTAATTAGTCCCTTAATTGAGCTGTTTTCATTGTGAGAAATTCTAGGTGATTCTGGGTTTTAGTATCATTCTCGGTAACTTGATATACACACATTGTTCCCATTCAACAAGCCAAATTTGACATAAGATCAAATTGAATTTGCCTGTTTATAATGGAAGCAATAAGCCTGTTTGTTCAGTCTTTATATCTGCTTCTTGATCAGTTTGTGTTTCCTGGTCAGATATTCGTTGTGAGCAGTGAGGAAGAGCTAAAAGGTCTCCAGGAAGATAACGCACTCGCCTTCAGGAAGGATCAGAGGTCTCTTTACTTCAAAGACGAAAATGGATGGGAGCCCATTCAGGTACAGGATCGTTTTGAATACACTGCTGTGAAACATAGAGCCATATTGGAATATCTTTGGAAACAGGAGCATGTTGTATTTTAGCTGATGCCGCTCCAGGCGACCGAGAGAATGAGAGACGGGAATGGAGTCTGTGGTGACAGAAAGGTGCAGGAACTCAACGGGGAAGAATGCGACGACGGAAACAGGGTTGTTACGGATGACTGCGTAGGTGAGTGACATAAGCCCAGAAACAACCACATGTAGCTAAAATAAACATATGCAAATGCTTAAACATAGAATTAAAGGATTAGTTGACTCCTGAATTAAAGTTGTCTGATAATTTACCCACCCACATCATCCAAGATGTTCATGTCTTTCTTTCTTCATTGCAGAATTTAAATTTCCTGATGATTTATTTACCCCCATGTCATTCAAGATGTTCATGTCTTTCTTTCTTCAGTTGAAAAGAAATTAAGGTTTTTGAGGAAAACATTCCAGGATTTTTCTCCATATAGTAAATGTAAATGGGGATTGGCAGGTTGAAGGTCCAAACTGCAGTTTAAATGCAGCTTCAAAGGGATCTACATGATTCCAGCCGAGGAACAAGAGTCTTACCTAGCGAAACAATCTGTCATTTTCTAAAAAAAATTACAATTTATATACTTTTTAACCTTAAATGCTAGTCTTGTCTAGCTCTGCGATGCGTACTCTGTGCACTCCGGTTCACTACAGTTAGAGTATGTCGAAAAACAGGTTTTTCTTTCTTCAATCGAAATGAAGGTTTTTGAGGAAAACATTCCAGGATTTTTCTCCATATAGTGGACTTCAATGGGAATCGGGTTGAAGGTCCAAATTACAGTTTCAAAGGGCTCTATGTGATTTCAGCTGTAGATTAAGGGTCTTATCTAGCGAAACGATTGGTCATTTTCAATAAAAAATACAAATTTATATCTGTTCTAACAACAAATGCTCATCTTGGAACGTTGGAAAGGTCACACGCGTTAGTT
Organism: Garra rufa; assembly: GCF_049309525.1. Taxonomy (NCBI): domain Eukaryota; kingdom Metazoa; phylum Chordata; class Actinopteri; order Cypriniformes; family Cyprinidae; genus Garra; species Garra rufa. The sequence continues at coordinate 29,050,992 of NC_133377.1, forward strand.
CTTCTCATGTGTACTCTGGTTTAAAAAGGTAGTGTCGGGCAAAACGCTCACTCAATCTCATTTTTTCCTCCAACTTTAAAATCGTCCGACATTGTTGTTTTACCTTTTTCTCTAAAGGGCGTTTGACTTTCTTGGCATATTTGCTTTGTAAACATTGGGTCGGTTCTTCCGCCTACGTCACACATGACCTTTCCAACATGAAGTCGGGCTAATGCAAGATGAACATTTGTGGTTAAAAAGTATATACATTTTTATTTTTTGTAGAAAATGACAAAGCGTTTCGCTAGATAAGACTCTCATTCCTCGGCTGGGATCGTGTAGAGCCCTTTGAAACTGCAGTTTGAACCTTCAACCCGTTGATCCCCATTGGAGTCCACTATATGGAGAAAAATCCTGGAATGTTTTCCTCAAAAACCTTAATTTATTTTCAACTGAAGAGAGAAAGACATGAACATCTTGAATGACATGGGGGTGAATAAATCATCAGGAAATTTGAATTCTGGAATCAACTAATCCTTTAATTAGTAGTATATTTATCTGGTTTTGATGATTATTTGATTGGAGAGTTTTATATGTAAAAGCAAGACTCACACTTTCTTGGCTTAGTCTGTTGTACTCTTATCAGCCCTTCTTTCTCTTCACTCTTCACTCACTCCACTTCTGTCTCTTTCCTGTTCTTTATCTCTGTCTGTGTGTAGGCTGTAAAAAGGCATACTGTGGCGATGGATATCGTAATGAGGGTGTGGAGGAGTGTGACGGGAAAGACTTCGGCTACCAGACCTGCAAATCATATCTGCCAGGGTATGCACACCACACACACACACAGAAACACATTCACCTGCACATGTAAAATTATTGGATTTGGGAAAACTTTTTTGTAATCAACAGAGTTTTTAAGATTAACTTTCTTTATGATTTTTTAAAAAATTGTTATTTGTTATTTTATTTATATTATGAGGTAATAACAGCAGTATGCATATTGATTATGTATGTCACGTCACAAGACACCCAATATGATGAAAGTTAAGGACTCTCTCTTACCTTTTTATACAAATAGCACCTTTGGGCAGCTCAGGTGCACCGACTCCTGTTTCATCGACTCAACCGGCTGTAAATACAGGACCTGAGGCCTACAAAAGTTACACATTCACACGGACACACACACAGAAATGAGGGAGACCCTGCTGAGATCAAAAGCATTTAGCAGATGATCCGAGAGGATTTGGCTGTTCTGTCTCCACCGCCTCTCTCACACTAATCTAGACACACACACGATATAAGGTTCAACTCAGTGGATACGGCACTATTTGTATGTTTTAAATGGCAGCTGAGCTGGAGAATGAATGTTTTAGGAAATGAGCTGTGTAATGAAACGAATGTATAATATGTTTATATGAAACTTATTTATTTGTTTGGTATTGAAAATGCATGATTAGGTCTGTGCATGTATATCATGTTTTTATTCTCAAGAAACTAAGCAGTATTTTCCTGGTATGTGCCTTGAAAGCATGTATTATAAAAGCAGTTGTTTATTGTATTTATTTATTTATTTTTTATTTATTGAACTGAACTTTAATGAAAATATGCCTAATAATTCTCTGCTTGATCTTTTTTTCACCAAAAAAAAAACAAGTATGTCTGGTAATGTTTATTTGGGTTAAGTAATAATTTATTCAGTCAGAGCAATAAATTGCCAATAAATTGCAAGCATGTCCAGTGGGTGGCACTGTTTTTTTTCAGTGTCTCACATGTGTCCTTCCTCTTGATTCAGAGCTTTAATACAGCATTTCATACTGGCACAGATTTCAAATACAGATAGATGTAAAAATGAAACACAGAATGAGAGAAAACAAAAGTATTTTTCTTTGGTGTGTTAGAAAGTCTTAATTTGATGAAGAGTTAGTAACACAGTAATTCATTTAGTTTTTCATCTATAGCTTCATCCATTTCAATTATTTATTCTCTTCACCTTAGGCCTAAAACACGGTTTCACTCTTAGTGGTTAACTTTCTTCCCTTTTACAAAAACTGATGCCCTTTATTTGAAACTAATGTCAGCGAGACTTCTCAAATCTGTATGCACAGATTTAACACTTTCTATATTTAGTTTAGCCATTTTTTATCATTTTTATTCTGTTAGTAGCAATATTTTGCCCTTTTAGTCTATTTAGGGTATGTTGACAGCTGATAATATAATCAATAAAAGCCTTGTCAGGTATAAGCAACATTATTAGGCATTATATATTTGTTCCAGGAACATATTAAATGTTAAAACACTTATTGACTGAAAAAATTAATTAGATAGGTAAACACTTTTTTTCAGTAAGAATCAGGGGTTTTAACATAGCTGAAGCTGTAAAAAAAAAATAATTCTGGAAATATGGATGGCAAAAAAACCTTCTAGAATGTTTTCACAGATAATGCAGTTGAGATTGATAAAGTGGTGCTCGAGTGAGTTGATTTGACCTACAAATTTGGCTGCTGTTCTTCGCTGACGATGAGAATGATGCTTAAAATCTCCTGAAAAAGTTAGCACCAGACTTTATATTGTCCCATTTCATCTTAAATGAGTCCTCATGGCAGGAGGCTGTGGGTTGACTGTGAAAACACAACAGGAAGAGTTCATTTTCAATAAGACAGTGTTTCCTTGTTTTTAAATGAAACCAATCAACTGAGGAACTGATAAAACTATTTTCAGTTTTGTATGCACAAATTGTTTCATCTTGGATCTGATAACTGGATTCTGAAACAAACTGTTTTCATTGAAATAGAGTCTTGTATACAGTATACACTACCATTCAAAAGTTTGAGGTTAGTGTTTGTTTACTAAGGCTGCATTTATTTGATCAAAAATACAGTAAAAACAGAAATGAGGTGACATTTTATTACATGGTATAGACATGGTATATCTATAATAAGTATTTATATTTGGACTATTTTAGACCTGCTTGACTCATCATATAAACAGTGTATTTTTAAAATAACTTATATTTTCTGTTTTTCTGTTCTTTTTTCTATTCTGATGTTTGCTGCTCAAGAAACATTATTGAAATATGTAGGTGAAAACCCATGAAAGTAGTTATTTTAAAAATCCACATTGTTTTATACATATATTGGACTATGGGGCACGCCATTATTTCTGTGATGTTAAATGGTTGCACTTGGTGAGCACCACCTGTTGCTATTTTTACCACCACAACTCTGAATACACAACTTGGAAAATAAAATACTGATACAATGCCACATTGTGCAGATTTTGGTTGTTATTTTCAGTTGAAGTGCAACAAGAGAAGCGATATAAGTCTTCACTGCTTTCCTAGCGACAAAAAGAGGAGAAAAGAATTAGGAAGATGCCTGTGGACGAATAAAACTTCCTAAAGACCCACATTTTTGTTCTCTCCACTTTAGCCCTGATGCCTTTGGGGCTTTTAGTAGACCACCGCTACTGAAAGAGCTTACAAATGGCAGAGACAAGAAATGCTAGATGCCATCCTGGCAGGATGTAAACATCCCGATGCTTGTCATGACGCCACAGCCACTGAAGAAGTTTCTCAGTGTGGATTTCACTCGATATCCGGGAGCATTTAGACATCGCCACCTGTAAGCTCTTTCAGTAGCTGTAGTCATTGTATCAGTAATTTATTTTCCGAGTTGTGTTGCAGTAAAAATAGCAACAGGTAGAGCTAGTAGCTCATTGAGTGCAACCATTTTGCATCATTGAAATAATGGCGCCCCCCATAGTCCAAAATATGTGTAAACCAATGTGGATTTTTTGAATAATGTAAATCTTTCATGGTTTTTTTCTACTATATATTTAATTAAGAGACATCATTTATGTTGTATTAAGCCATACGAGTCTACAAAATAATAAATACATTATAAAAAAGATAATATGCATCAAGTCTGTCTAAATGAATAGAGGCATCATTGTGAGCACTGTCATTGAACAGAAACTTCACCTTTCCTCACATACACTCTCACACACAAAGAGGCTGTTGTACCTCTGTTCTCCTTGCTGGGGTAGGTACGTGGGAAGGGCCTGAACTCTTCAGGAGGGGGGAAGTCCTCAATAGGATGGAAGTGAAACTTCGATTCAAAGTCATCTGAAAAGCAGACAAAGACAGAAAACAAAAATGCTAATTGCAAAGTGCAAATCACAAATACACAATTAGCAAATCATATTATTACTATAGTTCATTTCTAGTGTAACTGCTTGTTGCTGTTCATCAGATGGCAATAATAGGCCATTTGGGCCTTTAGCTTCTTCATCACTGACAACCTGCAGTCTCACCTAAGCTGTGAAGGTGTCCGTTGCGCACTGAGCTGGGTGGAGCTGACAGTGGGAGGGGAGGAGGAGGTGGGATCCTACTGGAGAGTTCAGTGTTCGGAGATCGAGCAGGGGGAGCAGGGGGAGGAGCCATCCGTGGAGCACCTGTCAATACAAAAAAAAGTATTTTTCAATGTTAGTTCATTAAGTTAACAACTCCCTACTGGAAAAACAGCTGAAACTAAAATGGTTTTGTTCCCTTTTTAGCTGGGAGACCTGCTAAAAGGCAAATCTTGCTTAAACCAGCTAAGACTAGACAACCAGCATAGGGTGGTTTTAGCTGTTTTTTTTTTTTTACTAAATCAACTGGTTATAAGTTGTTGTTTTTTACTGAATCAGCTGATTTTAGCTGTTTTTTTACTAAACTGGACATGAGTAATGGCTGCTGAAAAATCAGCTTTGCCATCACAGCAATATATTACATTTTAATATATTCAAAAATTTGTATATAATATATATAACAAAGGTAATTACTCATCTACCTGCAAAACGTGGCACTGCAGGGGGTCTTCTACTGGGGGCGGTACAGGGGTAAGACGGTGGCAAAGGTGGTACGCTGGGCCTGTATGTGGGTGAAGGCACTGGAGGCAGTTTCTGAGGTAGCGGCGGAGGTGCTGAGGAGGGGTGACTGCATGCAAACGAAGCAGGAAGAGGGGGAGGAGGTGGTGGAGGAGGCCCTAAAGGACTGTCCTTCAATTCTAACGGCCCCGGAGAAGGCGGCAGAGGGAAGAAGACTCCGGATAACCTGTTAGAGAGCGAGGACGAAGGTGGTGGTGGTGGTGGAGGAGGAGGGTAGAAGACCCCAGATGACCTGTCAGGGAACGAGGATGGAGAGACTGATGGAGGCGGTGGAGGGTAGAAGACCCCAGATGACCTATCAGGAAGAGAGGATGGAGGGACTGATGGTGGTGGTGGAGGGGGCGGAGGATAGAAGACCCCAGATGATCTGTCAGGAAGCGAGGACGGAGGAACCGAGGGAGGCAGTGGAGGAGGCGGAGTCGTAGGCATGGGAATGGAGTGTGATTGGACGGGTAACCAAGTTGGTTTGGCCGTTTGAGGAGGAGGGGGTGGGGGCGGACAGGTAGGGAGAGGAGGCGGTCTACTACTGGGGCGCTCCTGAGGAGGAGGAGGAGGTGGAGGTGCAGAGGAAGGAGATGTAGAAGACAGTTTGAAAGAAGGATGTGTAGTTTGGCTTGGAGAAGTCGGGGGTGTGTATGAGGAAATAGGCCGAGTTTTAGAAAGTGAGGAGGCTCTTTCCAAAGGTCTGTGGGAGGGGGAAAGATCAGGGGCGCTGCCTCTGAACCCATCTCCCTGTGATGGAGGGTTCCAGAGGGGTTGCTTCAGGCTGGCGGTAGAGCCGGAACGAGACACTGAAACACAAACAAGTTGTATTAAAAAGTATTTAAAAATTGCCCAGCACTGAAAAAGCACAAAGCACGAGAATCAATAGATATGACTTCAATACCTGGATTGTGTTGTGGCTGTTTGTCTCTTTGTCCGACTGGTTTGAGTACAGGAAATCCCCCAGCAAATAGTCCACCCAGACTTGGACCCACTGCAGACGGAGCAGATCCTGCTGTGTTTGTATTGTTTCCAGCAGCCACATTTCTTCCACTGTCATCCACACTATTCACTTTAGGTTCTGCAAAAATACATACATCACCATTATGCTTACTGTGGTTTCACCAAATAGAACATGTTCCTGGATCTCACTCAGATTTTAGGTTAGATTTAGTAACGTGTGGTGGTAACAGCCTCATGCAGGGGGCTGTTTTTCAGTGGCAGGGACTGAGGTACTCGTCAGAGTAAAAAAAGCTCAATACACCAAAATATAGAGAGAGCCTTAATAAAAACCCAGTCCGGAGCATTCAGAACCTAGCACACAGCAAGAGTGGCTTATAGACAACTTTGCAAATGCCCTTGAGTGGCCCAGCCACAACCTGGGCCTGAACCCAATCAATGCCAGACCCCATCTAAGCTGACAGAGCTTGAGAGGTGAAGACGTGAGAAGAATGGAAGATAATTGCCAATGTTAATGTGCAAATCTTGTTGCATCATACCCAAAAAGACCTGAGACTGTAAAAGTGCTTCAACAAAGTACTGAGTTGATGGTATGAATACTTATACATAGAGTGTACATTTATGTGGGAAAATGTCATTTAAAACAGTTTAACATAACAGCAACATAACAAAAAGTAAAAAAAAATGAAGGGATATGAATTATTTTGCAAGGCACTGAACATACATAATCTAAATTATAGTTATGAACTACAGTTGTAAACAAAAATAGAAATTAAGAGATCCTGTAATAATAATAACCTTTCCCAGGACCAACAAAGATATTGCCCAAGAGCATCCTACTTTCAATCACAAAAGGCTAGCAGTCATCAAGAGAAACAGTGATGCATAAACAGGAACTGTAAGCTGAAGTGAGCCAATGACTTTTTAATGACCACGGCATGTCCTGAACACAGAGAATACTGCTGTCCTTTGTAATAAAGAGGAAGATGAAGAGCATTGTCACCCCCTGATTTCTGATTAATCCTCACTCCAGAACTTCCTGAGGTCTTGACCCTTTATCTGCTGCTGTGCATTTCCATATACAGATAGAAAGCCTGTGTGTCTTTGTATGCACGTGAGTGCTTTGAAGTGTGAGAACCCAATGGCTATAGACCTTGAGTTCAAATATAGCTCTGCCACTGATAAGTCCTTACAACTTATCAGCCATTCAGACTTTCTCTGACGCCTTGTTTTCTCTTCATACTTACTCTATTGTACTGTTTCTCAAACTCTTCACGAGAGATTAATTTAATACAGGTTCTCATGCTGACACAACACTCCCATCAACAATAAACAATTGAGGAAAAGGCAATACTGGTAGCTCTGGTTACATTGATAAACAATATTCCAGTGTTGCTAGCAGATACGAATTTTGGACTGCCAAATCTGATAATCAGGAAATGAACCTGAAGTAGTATCAGTTTAGTATTCATATTTCCCATGCTTGCAAACATGGATTGTTGCCAAGTGACACATTTCACCTGATCAGGTGTTAAAGAATTGAGCTTAAGTGAATAATTTAGATTGGGACTCACTGTCAAAGACTGGTGCGCTTCGGTCATTGACCTGTGTGACCTTTTTCAGCCTCGCTCCCTTCTGAATGTCAGACAGGAGTGCATTGCGACCTCCACCCTCAGAACGCTGGATTTTAGGAGGGTCTGTCCGTGACTGTAAAAGAAAGAGTGAAAAATTGTTAATGTTATGCAGTTCTAATGAGTTTCACTTTGCTATTAGTTTTCTCTGGTGTATTTATCGCTGTATCCATATACAAACAACATGAGGGTGAGTAAAAAAAAAAGTCATACAGGTTTGAAACGGCATGAGGGTGAGTAAATGATGCATAATTTTCATTACAGGACTAATGTTGGTTTCAAATTTTAACTTGTTCAAAGCTGTCATTTGTGTGCACTTGCATTTAAACAGAAAGCCAAATCTGAACATGTGACACCTGTGCCGTATATGCCTCTGAGTGTAATTTTATCTCTAATTAATAATGCAAATCTAGCCAGGTGGTTGCCAGGAGGAACTGCGTGACGGAAACAAAGAGAAAGACAGACAGAGAGAAAGCAACGGACAGATGGAAAGAAGAAAGAACCATTATACACACCTTCTAATGAACTATATTACAATAATAGCTGTCAGTGAATGTGTGTGTACGGATCTCACTTGTGCAGGAGGTGCAGGGGCTGCAGGGGGTGGAGGTGGGGGTGGTGGAGCTGGGGGAGGTGGAGGAGGAGGGACAGGCATCACTCAGGTACCTGAAAAAAGTCACATATTAAAATGCAGACAGTTGTGACCCTTGCCCTCTGGATGACACTATTTGACCTCTCTATTTGACCTCTCAGGCAGATATTTAAATGATTATAATTAATATATATATATATATATATATATATATACTCAAAGATAACAGCTATAAAAAATTCTATTATAATGAAACTAAATTTATAGTTTAATTGTACAGTTGAGGTCAAAAGTTTACATACACCTTGCAGAATCTGCAAAATGTAAATTATTTTACCAAAATAAGAGGGATCATACAAAATGCATGTTATATTATATTTAGTACTGAAATGAATAAGATATTACATATTAAAAAAAACATTTACATATAGTCCACAAGAGAAAACAATAGTTGAATTTATAAAAATGACCCCAAAAGTTTACATACACTTTTTGTTACCTGAATCCACAGCTATGTTTTTTGGTTTTGTTTAGTGATAGTTGTTGTCAGTCCCTTGTTTGTCCTGAACAGTTAAACAGCCCACTGTTTTTCAAAACAATCCTTCAGCATTTTTGTGTAGTTGAACCCTTTCTAACAATGACTGTATGATTTTGAGATCCATTTTTTCACACTGAGGACACCTGAGGGACTCATGCAACTATTACAGAAGGTTCAAATGCTCACTGATGTTTTTTTCTTATTTTGCCTATAAATATATAGGCTCTTAATGCATTGTTTTTCTATCTGAAGCATCAGTGAGCGTTTGAACCATTTGTAATAGTTATACATGAGTCCCTCGGTTGTTCTCAGTGTGAAAATATAGATCTCAAAATCATACAGTCTTTGTTGGAAAGGGTTCAAATACACAAAAATGCTGAAAAACCAAAGAATCTGTGGAACCTGAAGGATTTTTTTTGAAGAACAGCAGGAAGTTTAACTGTTCAGGACAAACAAGGGACTTATTTACAACTATCACTAAAAAAACACAGTATTAAGAATCAAGTGAAGTGAACTTTTAAACAGGGCAATTTTAATACATTCAACTATTCTTTTCTCTTTTGGACTATATGTAAATGTCTTTTATGTGAAATATCTTATTCAGGTCAGTACTAAATAAAAAATGTATGCATCAGTATGATCCCTCTTATTTTGCTAAAATAATTAACATTTTGCAGATTCTGCAAGGTGTATGTAAACTTTTCACCTGTTTAGATGGAAATGATTCACATTCCTACATTTAGATTTTATTTTAAATCTAAATGTATTTTGTAAATGCTAACTTACATTTGGAGCTCCAGCTAAACACAGTGTTAAAGAACACCAAGAACTTTTCAGCACTTCACTGTGGTTTCGACATGACAAAGCGATCTCCCTACACCCCCTCTCTCTCCACAATTCTACAGTACATGTTCCTCTTGGCAGGAAGCTTGTCCATCACAAGATGCACCCAACAGGAACCCTCCCTTCTTTTTTAGGAAAAACAATCTCCTGTTTCCACAATGGCCAGTGAGAGTTTCCAAAGATCATCTTTTGAAGAAACTGCATTTAACCCTGAACTAGGGCCTTTTCTAACACATAAAACCCTGAACTTGACTTTTAAAAGGAACATGCATACAAATGATCTCAGATCAGAATAAAGTGGCAACCTTATCAAGAGCCGGAGGGCTCTGGAGATAACAATGGAGCCTGTTGTTTGAGAAGTAGAGCTGCCTGACTTCTGGCAAGCCCAGCAGCCAATCAGAGCTATTGTGTGAGGAAGAGAAACCCGCTAAATACAGCTGAGAAATGTAGAAGGAATTTAGTTAATATGTTAATTTCCAGGAATGTTTATTCTTGCAAAATAGAAAAACATTATGTTATTGTGGAGAAAAGGACAAATGGACAAGTTCAAGTATTAGGAAATTCTAACATGAAATTCATTTCATGTTTGTGAATCATTAAATGGATAAATTCCCAATGTTGTGTAAGAGTCACATCAAGAATTCAGCTATTCATGCTTTGGCCTCTTTCATGATACGACTGTCCAAGATCTTGTGGGTTATATTTCATCCAGCAGAATAGCTCTTAACAACTCCCTGTCTTTCCCTAGAGTCCCATTAACAGCTTTCCCATGGAGATGTTGACACACAAGGTTGTGCTGGTCCACCCATGTGGAAACATTTTTATCCACCTGTAGAGACATGCTGTATAATATCTGGCTGATGCTAATCATAACAGGTGTGAATCATTTGTATTCTGTTTTAAGTTTATATCTTTTCACATATTTAAATATGTGACCCTGGACCACAAAACCAGTTGTATAGGTCAAACTTTAAAATTGAGATTTATACATCATCTGAAAGAATGATACTTCACTTTCCATTGATGTATGGTTTGTTAGGACAATGGGACAATAGGACAATATTTGGCTGAGATACGACTATTTGAATCTGGAATCTGAAGGTGCAAAAAAAAATATTGAGAAAATCGCTTTAAAGTTGTCCAAATTAAGTTCTAAGCAATGCATATTACTAATCAAAAATTAAGTTTTGATATATTTATCATAGGAAATTCACAAAATATCTTAATATCCTAATGATTTTTGGCATGGAAAAATCAATCGTTTTACAATACAATGTATTGTTGGCTATATACCCGTGCTACTTAAGACCAAGTCCAGGGTCACATATATAACCTTCAATGTTAAGTACAGTGTAAGAAAGTTAAATGATTAAATAATGATTTAAATGAATAATACAAATAAATAGGTTTGTTTACTTAAAGGAATAGCTGACCTAAAAATGTCAACTCTGTCATTTATTCACCCTCATTTCTTTACAAACCTGTATGAATTTCTTCCTTCTGTCGACCATAAAAGAAGATATTTTAAGAAATAGTCTATCGCCAATGGCTAACAAAACTGTTACCAACATTCTTCAAAATATCTTATTTTCTGTTCCACGCAAGAAAAAATAGTCATAGCCTGGGTCGATTCTAGAGAGAAATTCTCAGAATTGCCATTATGAGGTGAACTATCCCTTGGAAAGTCAACGTACAACATTTTAACCAGTAAAAATGCATGTACTAAACTGTGTCTTTTGAAAAGTTGTGTAATATGACAAGACTGTATACATTTAAAGCTAGTTACTGTCAGTGCTGTGTGTCAATGACGCTTACAACAGAGTCCAGCTGAGGACGCAAACCGTCATATGCTAAACATAACGGTGGTGGTTCAAATGTATTATGCAAAACCTGGTTTACCCTAATTTAGTTTTCAAAAGCAAGCGTTTCTTTACCTTAGCGGGCTGAAAAGCTGAAGTTTCGTGGGTTTTTCAGTTTCTCCGGTGAACGCAGGGAAGTTGTCAGAGGCCAGCCGGGGCGCGACGCTGGGTCCGCATAGCGCGCGTCTTTGACCACGAGATACAGTTACTGACCGCGGCTCGTGTTATAATAAGGAGGACGCCGGTGACGTAGGGTTTCACGACAACTATTCGCGTCTAATTTCCCGTTAAGTACGTACAGTATAATTCGCTGGTTAAACTAAACACTTGAAAAAAACTGTAAAAAAGAAATAATATGACCTCTCCACAAAAAAAAATCCGCTAGAAATGTTCATTTATAACACTTCCTCACACACGTTCCATATGCTGTGCTCCTTTTCTCAGTTTAGTATGAAATGTGTATGTGTGAACGGAACCAGACTAGTGTACACGCACTCTGTAGTCCGCCTGTTGCGTCTAGGGCGCGCGCGCAACGGGAGCGCGCGCAAACGACAACACAGCAGGCGGCACGCATGAGCCTGGCTGTTTCATATTTTGTATTATTTACAGTTCTAAACTCGAGTGTACTTATTAAAATGCACGTAGAGCTGATGTGTCAAATTTCTATAATAAAAGCTAAGACTTTTACACAAGGTTTAACATCATATCTATTTTTTTTTTGGTGCTTCAGGTGGCTGTACTCTATGCTGCGTGCGACCAGAACGCTCTCTAGTGGTAATTTTTGACGACACTTCGTTTGTGTGTGTAGTGTGGAGAAGCATGGCTAATTAAAGATGACCTTCAAACCAGATTTAGGCTAATCAGAAATAGGGTAAAGAGAATAGCTGAATATTTTATTAAGTGGAAATAAAATCAGTGTCAAAGTGCGTCAAACAACGCTAAAATGCATCTGATTCACTGAGAACAGTGCAGTCGTGACTCACTAAGTCCATGAAAAGGATCTAATATTTGTGACCATGGACCACAAAACCAGTCATAAGGGTCTGAATAAATAAGCTTTCCATTGATGTGTGGTTTGTTAGGAGATTTGTCCGACATACGATTTGAAAATCTGGAATCTGAGGATGCAAAATCAAAATACAGAGAAAATCATCTTTAAAGTTGTCCAAATTAAGTTTCTAGCAATGCATATTACTAATCAAAAATTACATCTGATATATTTATGGTAGATCATTTACAAAATATCTTCATGGAACATGTTCTTTACATAATATCCTAATGATTTTTGGCATAAAAGAAAAATTTATCATTTTGACCAATGTATTTTTGGCTATTGCTACAAATATACACGTGCTACTTGTGACTTTTGTGGTCCAGAGTCACATTTTCCACCCTATTGAGGAAAGACAGTGTAGTCATTCTGGCTGTCTCTGAGAAACTCGTCTTCTAAGGGTGAGGAATGTTGTGACACAGGGTTGATGAGGTTAGAGATGACAGCCTCAGGCGAGGTGACGAGCATTAGCACACACTGATGGGGTTTTAAATACCGTAACTCTAATAATGACATATTGCTGTCTGTTTACCCCACCCATAACAAACACTCACATACACGTAAGCACATTCAGGGGCAACAAACAACTCAGCACACACAAATGAATGCCTTAGATGCAAAATCGTCTGTTTATTTAAAATCTGATGTAGTAACACTTCCTTCCCAAAGCTAAATTTAGCAAACGACTACTGTACACTCCAAATTGTTTCTGATTGCACTGTGTAAATCTTCATTATGGGCACAAATCTTTCGGTGCATCTGAACATCTGCTACAGAGGCCTATTTCTCTTACAACCAGCTTTACTTATAATAACAGATTCAATTATTAGATCTCATAGTTTAATGACAGTTTTAAACCCAATTATCAGGTTTAATTCTAATTTAGGATAACTGTAAAGTACCAAATTCAACTTGATAATGTCTTCAATAATACACTCATATAACTACTGTAAACACTGTTTGCTAAACTAACAGCTTAGTCTTGACATCTCTGTTGTATCTTTACTTATAGATTTTTAACTAAACATTATAAGAATATAATCTTTGGTTTGTCTAATGAAAATGTACCACTACTGCTTTTGCAATGGAAGAATGCAGCGCTACTATCAAGGTGTCCTGGATTCAATAAAACACACTACACAAGAAAACGCATGGCTTTGATTTCTGACATGTTGGATGCATGACTATCATGGCATATACGGTAATAATCTGATTTTGGACGGAGAGGACCACCACCCTAACCCCCTTAAACAATCTGTGACATGCATGCACAAGCATTAAAAACAAGTCATGATAAGGCTGTGCTTATAGCACATTGATTACCATTAAAAATAATTGCTGATAAATCCTTCTGATGTACAGTCCTTCATAAAATATTGCAGTAACACCACAAAACAGTGCAAATTATGTATGACAAAGCTCTAAAACAGTTGTATCCTTCACAAAAATAATTCTGCTGAATGTCCAATAACCCTGTTGGGATTGTGGTTTTAGCTGGTTAAGGCTGGTCTAGCTAGTCTTCCTGGTCTCCCAGCTAGACCAGTTGTAAAGTGCCCAAAACCTTTCTAAAACCTGCAAAAGACTAGCCTGACTAGGCTAAGAAACCAGTTACGTTTCTTTTTCGGCAGGGAAGTGTCATTTCCAGCATTTGGAAAATAAAGCTTCTGTGATATGATTAACTTACTCCAAAAAGCCATCCTCATAACTTCATATAAGTGCATTCATGAGTCAAATTGAGTTCAACAGTGTCAGGAGGTAGTGCCGTATTTAGTGCTCTTCCATCGGTTTGCAGTCAGCGCGTTGAGTGGACTTCGGTTGATCTGGCTGCAGCGGGATTATCATCATCTCCGTGGTTCTGCGGAAGACTCGCTCGCGTCTTCCGTTTCTCTTTGAAGCGTCCGGAGCGGGACACGGTGAGATTACGGCGATTGGAGCTCTCGTTAAAAGTGGGCTGAACAGCGGAGTCGTCATATGTTTCGTCGCTCGGTAAGCAGTTGTCCGCTTCCTTCGTTGGACGTTTCGACGAAGTGAGCCGTTGGTCCGGCTCAGCGGAGGGATGCTGTGTGGACCCTGCTGAAGGCTGATTCCGGAGGTCCTGTTCCAAGTTCGCCGCCGATTCTCTGGCTTGCTTTCTCCTCTTGCCCACGAAAGACCTCCACCAGGGAGCTGTTTTCTCAGTCATTGTGAAAACTAAACAGACAATAAATAAATACAGTAGTTACTACTTTAACATTAGGTTAAACCAGGGAGAACTATGTTGTAGCTATTTTTAGGTGTACCTACCATTTAATTGTAATCTATTAACCCACGCTTATGACGCTATGACGTAAGAACAACAATAGACACAACACGTCTATTCAAGAATAACAACAACACAGTGTAATCTGAGATTGGTGTGTAATAGATTAGGTTTAATATGCTTTATTGAAATAGGCTAGGCCTATATCTCCACCCTTCTCTGGATACATTATGTTATGTTAGAAATGTAAACTTTGTGTTCATGTTGGTTTCATTCATTATGAATATGTACCATTTTCTTCCAAAGTTCTGGTTTAATAAGATATTTGTCATGAGAGTTACATATAGGCCTGGCCTATAGTTTACTTTTCTTAAAGATCTTTTCTTTCTTGTAGTATTACTCTAAAAGAGTCGTCCATGTTTTTTGATTTTGTCACATGACAACAAAATGGCTTCTTGCATGTTGATGACACCATTGATTGATTGATTAAACTTGCTTTACAGATTTTTCTATAGAAATTGCCTAATAATAAATCACAATGAAGTATTTTTCCAAACTGTTTTATCATTTTTGTTGTTACTGTTGTTGTTTTTAAATGTCAGTTACACCACCTCTGACATATTTCTACTGCCATACAAAAATCAAAATAACCTTTAATTAAGACATAGTATATGGACTTATATGTGTATTTACGTCAAATTCTGTATGAATGCCATTTTATTTATGAATAACTACATTTGTACAAAACAAATGAGCTTCACGTCATACAAGACAAACAACCTAGGATATTGTCCTGTGATGCAGAACAGGTTTACAGCGCCATAAGCTCAAGAGAGTCTTTAACAGGTGATGATTCATGCCACAACAACGAACCTGATCATCAGCCTGAGCGACTCACCTGCACAAAATTGATGAGAACAAGATAAACGCAGCCCGAGGTTCCTCTAAATGAAAGAAAGGTGTGTTGAGACAACAGAGACGCTGAATCCTCAGAAGAAATCACGGTGCGTGAAAATCATCTTTCACTCCCACATATCCGAAGACTTCAATCACTGAGACGCAGCTCTGCGCATAACTCGACTGAATAGATATATCTCAGTCTGTGAGAAAACGTAACATCATCCTTTGCCCAACATCACCTGGAGGAGGTTCTGAATATGCCACGCAAAATTTGAACTTACGTGAAAGACTTTATAGTGCCGTCGCAGTTTACAAGAGTACCTGAGATTCCACCTCCGAAACTACCATGAGTGCACCTGTCCTGTCTTCTGATTGGTCGAAAGGCCCGGGGATCGGTCACGTGAGGAGAATTCAGGTAATTCTACTATGGCGGTAGGCTGGGCTTGCGGTTGCCCTGGGAACGAACATCGAGTCGCTCTTTCTTCGCTGAAACTTTTTTCTTTTTTTTTCAAGGTGGGGAGCATTCTTGTGTGATCTGAACAAACGAGCCCAACCCTCCACTACTATGTCAATGTCTATTGATAGACGGAACGTCGCAATTAATCGAGGCTCTAGCTAAAACAATTTCATATCGGGCAAAGTCAGCTTCACACAGAAGAGCAGTGTTCCCACTTCACCAAACAGTGGAGAGATGCAGCATGCCGGTCTTAAATGTTGCAGAAATGACAATAGAAACATTATTCTGGGCTGTCATTCTTATGAATATAGAATGCAGTGTGTAGGCTATGAGCAGAACACTGACTTGTGTTAGTTTGACTGCATTTTACAGTGAATGGACAACTAATGGTTTGACAACTGTGGTGTGAAGCTATATTTCACTTTGGTTGACTGCATTAGAAAGGATATTGAGACAAAGAGCTGAACAATCCCAAGGCCTCTGTGTTACTCATATCACTTTGATCAGTTTAGATTACATTTGTAGGCAGTCTCAGGGTACTGGCATTCTTGGAGGGAATCCCTCGAGGTCTTGCAACATTTTGTCACTCCCAGCTTGTTCTGAAGCAAGAGTTTAGCGATAAACGGAAATGTGGACTGACGCCAGTTTCTACTGTACTATTGGCCAACAATGTTCCAGTGCTTTCACCACACACATGCAGGTACACGGTGAACCATCAAGATTCATACACATTTTTTATTAGCTTGAAGTATCTCTTTCAGTCTCTGTTTGGGTCTTCCTCTCTCGTTCACAAAGACAATCACAGATATGCAGTACATTGTATATAAATCACAATTATTTAGGAAAGATAAATATGTTTGAGCATACAATGCATACATTTCCACAGTGATGTTTAATGTAATTTGCAATAATGCTGCTTTAATATAAATAGATTAATATCGAAGCTTTAATATAGCATAACATTGGATATCAGTTGCGATATTATTGCTGAAATGATAGACTGCAAACTGAAAATCTGCTTGCTTACATATACATACACTCACACGCACTGTATAACTTTGAAGGCTTATATACATATATAATAGATAGATAGATAGATAGATAGATAGATAGATAGATAGATAGATAGATAGATAGATAGATAGATAGATAGATAGATAGATAGATAGATAGATAGATAGACGGACGGACGGACAGATAAATAGATATTTTTAAATAGATTTTTTTTTTAATTGTTATTATTATTATTTTTTTAGTTGCTGAGTCTCTTGTTGGTCCTGAACCGGTAAACTGCCTGCTGTTCATCAGAAAAATCCTCCAGGTCCCACAAATTCTTTGGTTTTTCAGCATATTTGTGTATTTGAACATTTTCCTAAAATGACTGTAAGGTTCTGAGATTCATCTTTTCACACTGAGGATAACTGAGGGACTCATATGCAACTATTGCAGAAGGTTTAAACGCTCACTGATGCTTCAAAAGGAAACACGATGCATTAAGAGCTGGGGGTGAAAACTTTGTGAATTTGAAAATCAGGGTATATTTACCTTATTTTGTCTTCTGGGAAACATGTAACTATTTTCTGTAGCTTCTGAAGGGCAGTACTAAATTAAAAAATAGGATATTTAGGCAAAATAAGAAAAATGTTCACATCTTTAGTGTACACCCCTGGCTCTTAAAGGAGTAGTTTACTTTCAAAACAAAAAAATAACAGATAATGTACTAACCCCCTTGTCATCCAAGATGTTCATGTCTTTATTTCTTCAGTCGCAAAAAAATTTTTTTGAGGGAAACTTTTCAGGATTTTTCTCCATATAGTGGACTATGGTGCCCACGAGTTTGATCTTCCAAAATGCAGTTTAAATGCAGCTTCAAAGGGCTCTAAACAATCCCAGCCATGGAATAAGGGTCTTATCTAGCAGAACAATCGGTTATTTTCTTTAAAAAAAAATTACAATTTATATACTTTTTAACTCCAAATTCTCATCTTGTCTAGCTCTGTGTGAACTCTGTGTATTCCAGTTCAATACAGTTAGGGTATGTCGAAAAACTCCCATCTCATTTTCTCCTCCAACTTCAAAATCATCCTACATTGCTGCAGAAGTACAGACCCAGTGTTTACAAAGTTAACATGTTAACATGCAAAGAATATCAAACATCCTTTACAAAAAAGGTAAAACAGCGATGTAGGGCGATTTCAAAGTTGGAGAAGAAAATAAGATGGGAGTTTTTCAACATACCCTAACTGTCATAAGCTGGAATACACAGAGTTCACGCAAAGCCAGACAATGAGAAACACAGACACACATACACTCTTTTGTACACATTTTATTGCATTATATACAAAATATTAAAGCAACACCTGCAAATAAATGATGTTATGCCTTTTCTCAGGACTAACTTTACCTTTCAGAGGCACTTGACTGGTGTTGAGGTAATTTTTCATGGATGTATAATGTCACATTCTCTCAAATATGTTATATTAACAGTAAACATGTTCCATTAATTTTGACAACCAGAAAGTATATCTAACACTACTTATCTTATTTTTGAATTGCTTCTTATTTTGAAACCTTAGTTAGACAGACAGAGAGAAAGATAGAAAGGAAGCAATATAGATATAGATTTAGTGAAAACATTCAGTGGGTTTGTTTGTATTTCGGCTCTGGTTTCCTCAATACTCAAAGACTGGTATGTCGCTCTCACTCTCAAGTAAATGTTTTACCCCTAATCACATACCAGTATTGGGTGCACAGTTTATGTATGTGTTTGTTAGATTAATATCTCTCAAAAAATGTATATGTATATATATAATTTTTCAATATTTGTCGAAAAACCCTTACTATAAGTGCATATATATACAGTTTTGCTAGAAACATGTTTTGCGCAACTCTTTCTTTACCTGGTGTTGGGTGCATATTAACTGAATGTAATGTGGCTAGCATGTGGAGTATGAATGGTTTCGATCCCTGTGGAAGAGAGGGAGTCCCCCAAGAATGCAGCAGGGCTGGTGACATAGATATTTCACAAATCCTTCCTGTACAGCCTCTTTAACATAGTGTTGAATGATACTGTGGAAACCACATTCCTGGATATTTCCTCTTTTCTAATTCTCACTCTCGTTCTTTCTCTTTGTTTGACATGTGCACTCAAAAATTGAGAAACTGTTATGGGTGACATTCCTCACTGTACCCGGTACCACCTCACAGGGAGCAGAGACTATTTCAGATGGCATTCCTTGGCTTAACTTCCCGTGTAGTTTTCTGGTGCATAGAAACTATAACTGGAGTTGCATTCCTGACCATTCCCCCTCTGACCCATCCAGCCGTCTTCTGAAACCAAGAGATTTCCATCTGTCTTTCATATGACCCCAGGATGACCCTGCAGGCCACCCAGCAAAAAGCCTCTGCTCAATCTTTTCAAAAACAATATATAAGTAAATCAGCATTCTAATGGAAACGTTCTGATGGATGTAATTAAAAGTCTATCTATCTACAGTTGAAGTCAAAAATTGACATACACCTTGCAGAATATGCAGAATGTTCATTATTTTACCAAAAGTTTGTTTGTTCCAAACACAGAGTTTTTGGTTTTTCATCATTTTAGTGTATTTGAACCCTTTCCAACAATGACTGTATGATTTTGAGATCCATCTTTTCACACTGAGGACACCTGAGGGACTCATATGCAACTATTACATAAGGTTCAAACACTTACCGATGCTCCAAAAGGAAAAAATCTACAGATAATGTATTCACCCCCTTGTCATCTAAGATGTTCATTTCTTTCTTTCTTCAGTCGTAAAGAAATTATGTTTTTGAGGAAAACCTTTTAGGATTTCTTTCCATATACTGGACTTCTGTGGTGCCCTCGAGTTTGAACTGAAAATGCAGTTTAAATGCAGCTTTAAAGGGCTCTAAACGATCCCAGCTGAGGAAGAAGAGTCCTATCTAGTGAAACGATCAGTTATTTTCTAAAAAAATATTACAATTTATATACTTTTTAACCTCAAACGCTTGTCTATACTTTTCAAACATGCACCATGCAGCACTGGGCTGCATAATGCATTGCTAAAGTAACAGGTGCATCATTCAGTGTTTGCTTCTAGGTGTTTTATTTCAAATGGACTATCAAAACAAAAAGGCCTTGGCTGAAATATGGTTAATATGTCATCTGTGTCTTTCTGTGTGGCCACTCCCTCTCTCTGTCTTTTCTCTCTCTTTCTCTTTTAGCATGAGAGAGTAAGAGAGGACAGAGAAAAACAGCCTGTTGAACTGGTAGAGTGGGTCTCCTCATTCAGAAACACCAATTTATCTCACTGTACAATGTGCTTACTCTGTGAATGTGTGAGTGTGTGCGTACGTGTGTGTGTGAGTCATCTGTATTTTTGCATGATCATGCGCTAGTGTTCAGCTGTTGTACCTTGTGTCTAAAAATGAATGAGAGTTGGATATACAGTTGAAGTCAAAAGTTTACATACACCTTGCAGAATCTGAAAAATGTTAATTATCTTACCAAAATATGAGGGATCATACAAAATGCATGTTATTTTTTATTTAGTACTGACCTGAATAGGATATTTCACATTAAAGATGTTTACATATAGTTCACAAGAGAAAATAGTAGTTTAATTTATAAAAAAAAATGAATCTGTTCAAAAGTTTACATACACTTGATTCTTTATATTGTGTTGTTACTTGAATGATTCACAGCTGTTTTTTTAGTGATAGTTCATGAGTCCCTAGTTTGTTCTGAAAAGTTAAACTGCCTGCTGTTCTTCAGAAAATCCTTCAGGTCCCACAAATTATTTGGTTTTTCAGCATTTTTGTGTATTTGAACCCCTTCCAACAATGACTGTATCATTCTGAGATCCATCTTTTCACAACTGAGGGACTCATATGTCATATCAAACTATTACAGAAGGTTCAAATGCTCACTGATGCTCCAGAAGGAAACACAATGCATTAAGAAAGATCAGGGTAAATGTAACTTTTTGTCTTTCGGGGAACGTGTATCTTCTGTAGCTTCTAAAGGGCAGTAATAATGAAAAAAAAAAAAAGCTAAATTAAGATAAATGATACACATCCTCATTCCATTCAAAAATGTACACCCCTGGCTCTTAATGCATCGTTTTTCCTTCTGGAGAATCAGTGAGCATTTGAACCTTCTGTAATACTTGCATATGAGCCCCTTAGCTGTCTTCAGTGTGAAAAGATGAATCTCAAAATCATACAATCATTGATGGAAAGGGTTCCAATACACAAAAATGTTGAAAAACCAAAGAATCTGTTTTTTCTTGTGGACTATATGTAAACGTCTTTTATGTGAAATATCTTATTCAGGTCAGTACTAAATAAAAAATAACATGCCTTTTGTATAATCCCTCTTATTTAGGTAAACATTTTTTTTTTTACATTTTACAGATTCTGCGAGGTGTATTTAAATTTTGACTTTAACTGTAAGTATATTGGAGGTATGTATTTACAGTATTTAAATATACTCTGTCATGAATCAAATAGGCAAATTTGTGGACCTTGGTGGAGAACATGGTCATGCAACTTGAGTGCTGTTGTTATTAATACATTCTGAAATTAATCATTTTCACTTAAACTTAAAATTTCTCTCAAATTGAAATGCTGGTAATACCACTTGTAATGAAAAAAAAAAACATACAATTGAAGAAAATGTAAAAGTTTTTTACCCATCTTTATTTAGAGACCTAAGGAAGGAGATCTGCATACTTTTTACATTGTCCTGTCATTTCCATGGTAAGGCCATTGTCATTTAAATAGCTGTTTTCGCAACAAAAACACAGCTGCTCTTGTTCAAATGAATAATTATTGAGTTTGGAAGCACCACATAAGGCACAAACATCATCGGCAGCTGTTTATTAACATTTTTTATTCTTACAAAACCTCAATGATGGTCATAATGTTTCGTCAAGCTCAACCACGCTAATGTATACAATCCACAACAACCAACAGATGGCGCTGCTCGCATTTACTCAAGCACTGGCCAAAGTAACAACAACATCTTGAAGCTTGTGTTCTTTTTGATTCTTATCAGCATTATTTAAACTCAGATTTGTTTTAGCTAGTCTTAGCGTGCGTGTGTGTGTGTGTTATCTAGAAAGAGTAAAGAGATGAAAGGAATCATTTGGTACAGCGCAATGATGTGGAACATCAAGCTCACAAGAGCTGCTTACATTCCTCTTTCTCTTTCTCTCTCACACACACACGCAGTCAGTTTCTTTCTCCCCCCCGCATCTCTCTTGGTGTAAATGTTTTTAATTTTTTCCAGATGTAACCCTTTACACTGGCAACACTTAGGAGAACAACTGATACTTCTCTCCAAACCATCTGCGGCTGACCATTACAAGGTTGATGGTTTGTTTCTTCCACGCCTTACAAACGGTACAGTATTTGCGTAAAATAAAAACAGCGGTAAAGTGTTTAATACCGCCATTAAACGTAATATTAAATCACTGTGACCAGTAGGTGCTGTGATGGTTACTGGTGTTTTATTGTTTACCGACCACTGTGACATAAGAGGCAGAAATGTGTTTTATCAGCCACAGTTCACAGCCACTTAGACCATTGAAAACTGGGGGGAAACTCTTGGAAGAAATTGTGTAGTTCCAGCTTTAGGTAAACAGACTTTAAGTAGCGCCATGTTTATTTGTTGACAGGAATTAAAACGAGGCTGTGAGGAGGGATAGAAGTAGCACACAAGTGCGTTCAGTAGATTGTACTGTTTAGCTCTATGAAACATCTTTTATGAAAACAAAAAACAAAAGAATAGACAAAAACAAAACAGTTTTGATAATCGTGAGTTGCAAAAATAACATACTATTCACCTTTATCCACCTTTTCTTCTATAAGAACAAGCATGGCCTTTTGTAAATTTTATGGCTCTGGCTTATTCTGTCTTATCCATGTCGAGCTATTTTTAGCTGTCTAAAACAGCTTGTTTTGCTACTTGATATTGTAAATTGGTGTGTCTTACCATATTACTTTAATGTATTTTCTCAATTATAAACAGACTGGTTTGTAGTGCAAACTGTTTTACCATTTAGGCTACTGAGTGTTATTCTTCTCATTATTTCCCTATAGAATGTTTTCACGACTCGTCATCAATCGGCCATATTGGTGCCACTGAACCGAACGAAACTTGCATATATAGTTTATTATTGCTGCTGAAAATAGTCAGTTATTGTCATGTTTTGGGCTGTACTAATCGGTTGGAACGGATTTTTTTTTTTGGAGTACTATAGACTGCCAGAAGATATAACAAATAAAGCAGAAGAGTGCAAAAAACTGTCTGAGGAACAAAAGGCATTTGTGGTTGGCCAGACTGAACCAGGATTTCCAGGGCAAGAATCCTAACAACATTTGTGTTTGTTCTTATTATTTCCAGTCAAGTAGGTAAAATATCTAAATAAGATAATATTTAATATTTAATCTAATATCTTAAAGGGATATTTCGAGCATTTAAGACATGAAGTTGTATGCAATCCTTATCAGCACTATAGTGTATACACACTGACCCACACTGCGTTCACCTCCCTGGTCAGAGTTCTGGCCGCTGGAAGTTTTTCAAGAAAGTAGTCACGGTTAGTTTCCGGGGCCTCAAAACTGTGCGTTTTTACGTGAAAAAAATATATGTGTTTCAAAGCTTGATTAATTTACATCACAAAAAACACTCCTAACAAAAATCATACCTCAGTTTTAATCGGCACTATATTCTTTCCGTTTCCATCAATCCGCGCTGCTGTCAGTTCGCACGTTCCGATCAGCTGTTGATAGCGCGACTCACTGACAACATGTCTGACTACGAAACTTCTGATGATGAAACCAATTTTAGCACAATGTCAGACGGAACAGACGATATATATATTTTTATATTAGACCTCGTTTCACGTGATTTCCACAGGAGTCTAAACATCAGATTGTTTACTGTACAGTTTAGACATGGGATCTCCAGTCCTCGTGAGCTACTGTCTTGCTGGTTTTAGTTTTTCTCTGATGCAACACACCTGACTCAAATCAACGGGTAATTAGCAGGCTTGTACAGAATGTCTCATTTGAGAAAGGTGTCCTGTCATAGGAAAACATCGAGCTGCAGGAATGTAGCTCACGATGACCGGAGTTGGAGATACCTGGTTTAGACCTACCTGTATGTGACTTCAAGCACACTTATAAACACGATGATACCGACACACGTTCCGCATAGTTACAGACAATAACAAATATAGCAAAGCATCATATTTTGTTGTGTTATATAGATTCAATTAAATTCATTAGTTATGACATTTGCCGATTTTCTCACCACATAGACAGTCGATTATTGTCAATGCTATCACTGCCCCGGTTAGAATATTCTCAGTGTAACGTTACCCTAAAAACCGACGTTAGCTTCAAAATAAACCTGTCGTATGCGACATTAAGTTAGTAAATAGAGCTTACCCGTGGTACTGGTACAGCAGAACTCTTTAAAATCCGTTTTTTGATTTTTCCTCCTTGGTTGGGGATGTAATCGTCTTCGCTGAAGTGAGCACTGCACACACGAAAATCCTTGATACTGGATATTTTAGCTCCCGCAGAGTAGCCGATGGCAACAAGCCAAAGCTGTCTCATAACTATATCAGAAACAGGAAAACGATGGAATCTGAACGGCGATCCCTGCACATTCTTGTGGACACAACCTGGGAATTTACAAGTTCGCACCATTGTTTATTTTCTACTTTTTACGTCGTTGTCATTCGAGTGTGTAATGGAACAGCTGATCGGAACGTGCGAACTGACAGCAGCGCGGATTGATGGAAACGGAAAGAATATAGTGCCGATTAAA
Organism: Garra rufa; assembly: GCF_049309525.1. Classification (NCBI taxonomy): domain Eukaryota; kingdom Metazoa; phylum Chordata; class Actinopteri; order Cypriniformes; family Cyprinidae; genus Garra; species Garra rufa. The sequence continues at coordinate 29,075,797 of NC_133377.1, forward strand.
ACTGAGGTTTGATTTTTGTCAGGAGTGTTTTTTGTGATGTAAATTAATCAAGCTTTGAAACACATATATTTTTTTCACGTAAAAACGCACAGTTTTGAGGCCCCGGAAACTAACCGTGACTACTTTCTTGAAAAACTTCCAGCGGCCAGAACTCTGACCAGGGAGGTGAACGCAGTGTGGGTCAGTGTGTGTACACTATAGTGCTGATAAGGATTGCATACAACTTCATGTTTTAAATGCTCGAACTATCCCTTTAATACTGCTTATACATATCTTTACCACCTATTAACCTCAATTTTTTTTAAACTATGGCGGCCTTTCCTGCTTACTAAGTCCTTCTCTATATGATTTAGCAGCTTCCACAGCATAAATTAGCAGAACAACATATTTAGTAGTACATTAACTGTGCAATCCATGCTGTTGATTTACATCCGAGTATCGCCAATATGGCGGCGCATCCAGGTAACTGACCAAATCGTGACGCAAGTGCAAACCCTGTATAGTGGATAATGAACCAGAAGTCTCACTCTTATGGTGCGTTCACACCGGACGCGACTTGCGCGGAAAAAATGCGCTATTCGCGCGTAGTTGAACGCTTGAACATTTGAGTTTACTCGCGCCATTCGCGCGGTAAAATTCGCGTCATTCGTGCGTGACATTTTCTTCACAACAGACGCGAATTCGCGTCAAAGGAGGGGCTTCTGCCACTCCTCAGCGGGAAAGTAGTTGTAAAATAGGTGAATGAGCTCAATTTGCCAGCTTTAGCTTGCTTGTAGTCTCAATATGTATGTATATGTAGGTCAAATTGAGTAAAGAGCGTTTTTTAAAACTAACCAGATTGTCCGACCTCTTCACTCACTTTATTCCTAGCAAGATCCCTTTTATTCCTGTTTCTACAAAAGTCCAAAGATGTATCGTACAGCTCTGAGGAACCACAGACAGCAACGGTGATTTTGTCCGCCATTGTTGTTTCGGATTTCTGCCTCCGTCACTACTAGAGCAAGCTCCTGATTGGTTAACGCGGCGCGGATTTTCGCCAAAGTTCAGATTTTTGAACTCGAGGGTTTTGCGAGAATGGTGCGGCAATCGCTTGAAACGCTCAATGCACGCCGCGCTATTCGCGCGTTTCGTGCCGCCTCATTTGCGCGTTTCGCGCCGCAGGATGGCTATTCGCATCTTTGCATTGACTTAACATGTAAATCACTCGCGCTTGCCGCTTCATTCGCGTCCGGTGTGAACGCACCTTTAGGGTCATTGCGCACTGAGTCCAAAATGTTCCCACGTTAAAAAATAAAGACAACCTCACATTGTGTTAATCATGTTTACACACTGCCTCCGAAACTTTCGTCCATCATAAAAAATTTGGATCAGGTTCAATTTTCTGCATTTTTTGATCTGTAGCAAGCATTTTGATAGAAAAAGGTGATGAATATGGAAAAAACGCATACAATTTTTTTTCGGACTTAAGTGTGCAATGACTTTAAGGCTTACTTACGCGTTACAATGTGTGCCATTGTAAAGACTGAAGTCTATCACTTACAGCCTTGTTTTCATGGCCATTAAATTCAATATGGCTCTGATCTGGTCTGATTTGACCAAAGTCTATTACAACATCAGGATCTAGATAGAAAAAAAAAATGGATGGTACACACTAAAAATTTTACTCTCTCACACTCATGTCATTTCAAACATGTATGGCTTTTATGTGGAACACAAATTAGGATTTAATTTTTGGGGGAAGTCAGTGGATTCAAAATAATTGGACTCCACAGATTTTCCAAAACAGTTCAGACATTCTTCCTTTGTCATTCTTTTTTTCATTTAGGTGTGGAGCTGCATAAGGGGGATAACTGACCCTTTGCAGGAAGTTTGATTGACAGGCGATCTGACCAATAACGTTAAATCTGCAATTTTTGTCTGACAAAAAACAGACAGGTGAGTGGATTAACATCGGTAACTCGAGCTTGAAATATGTTGTGTATTGACACATTTCCTTTGTTGACACAAGATGTTCATTCATGTTTATTTCATGCTATAACTAAAGGAAAGGAAACGAGGAAAGGAGGTGAAGTGAGGCCAAGTATGGTGACCCATACTAGGAATTTGTGCTCTGCATTTAACCCATCCAAGTGCACACACACACCGTGAACACACACCCGGAGCAGTGGGCAGCCATTGCTGCGGCGCCCGGGGAGCATGGGGGATCGGTGCCTTGCTCAAGGGACTCACCTCAGTCGTGGTATTGAGGAAAAGATGTCTAGTAAAGAGGAAAAGATGATGTTCATGTGCCACTTGAACATCGAGCCACAAAACGGTATTTCACGAGTTCCCTCTTACTGATAATAAACTGAGTGAAAGGTTGTGCGTGTTTGGCGTGCTGTCCGGGAGAGGGCCTCGAGCTCGGTGGTAATTGCCGAGCCCGGGGCTCTCCCCCGCCCAGGGGGAGGGGTCCGAGCTCAGCACTGGCCCGAACCCTATAAGCGCTCCCCCTATAGGCTGAAGGTGAGGAGACGGGGTGGAGGATGGGTTTGACGAGACAAGAGATGAGGAAGGTAGGATTGTTGTGTTATTTATAGGGATTTTCCCTGTGTTGATTAGATAGGGAGACTGATTACTAATGATGTATTGGCCGTGTTAATTATCTGCGCGAGCTCCTCCCGAAACGCGTTTATAAAACATCACTTATTGTTTGGATTTCTTAAAAAAAATTACAAAATTAGAAAGCTGAGACTTTGTTTTATACCAAAAGTAACCTGTGCTCTGTCTTGTCTGTTGGCGCATTGTCAGTTTTTACACTGTGTGAGAACATGATGTGGCATGAGAGCGCTATGGCTTGTCGGACATAGCAACAGTAACAAAGGGGTCAATTATGGCATAAATTTCGATTTTAGAGTGAACTACCACTTTCGGGATCAACTGCCATGATGTTAAAAGATGTAAATACAAACTCACAGTAAGCATTATAGTGAAAAAAACAAAACAAAACATTTTTGCCTTTCTCAGTGGGATGTCAGTACCAATAAGATTTGTGCATTAAGTCCACAGATGTACACAGACTCATACTGTGCAAAGGGCAGTAGAGAGTTAAAGTCTGTGCAGCAGATCTAGGTTAAAGAACTTAATGACCCAACCAGCTGCTGCTCATGTCAACCCCTCAAATCTCTCTTTTCCTTTTTCTCCCCCTTTTTCTCTTGTTCTCACGAATTCTGATACAGAGATATACACAGTTGCAAGAGCTGAAAATCCTGAAGACAGACAAGAATGTAAAATAATTCACACTTCAATTTATCACAAAGATAGAGAGCAAGAGTACAACAAATACCCATATGCATCTGTATGCCATATTGTATTGTTAAACATGGTTTGGAAGTTTATCATCTTGCATTTGGTTTTTAGGGTGAATGAAAGATGCTAAATGAGTGATGTGTTCATGGAAAGCTGTTGTTCATCAATAAGGGAGCATGTGTTTCCAATAGGCAACCTCCCTGCTTTCTCAGAGAGGGTGATCGTTACTAAGAGACATGCACCCCCACGAGAGAGAGAGAGAGAGAGAGAGAGAGAGAGATTAAAAGAGATGTGCTTGTGTGTGTGTATGCACATGTTTGTGCTGTGAGTTGTAGCAACACTATGCAAAGGTGATGTCAGAATATGTGACCAAGCTAACAATTTTTGTGCTGGGATCCCAAAAATAACCATAAAAGAACATTGTTCTTATTAGGTTCTTATTAGATTGTCAAACAAAAGCAGAGGGGATTAGAAGATGATTACAGCAACCTGAAAAGAACATTTCTAGAACATTAGGTATTTGCTTCTAAAAGAAATAACCAAGATTGAACCATGTGTTAACATTTGGGGAATGCTCTGTTTTTTAACAGCATTAATTGCAAGGTTAATGTACTAGTATACACTGTAAAAAGTTTGCTGTAAATTTTACAGTAACTTACTGGCAGCTGGATGCCAGTAAGTTACTGTAAAAATGTTTACAGTATTAATACTGTAAGTGCATTTACAGTACTAAAAGGTCTTTACTGTAATTTCATTTACAGTATGTTTACTGTAATTTCATTTACAGTATTTTTACTGTAATTTCATTTACATTATTTTTACTGTAATTTCATTTACAGTGTTTTTACTGTATCTTCAATTACAGTATTTTTACTGTATTTTCAATTACAGTATCAGTACTATAGAGTTTATTTTCATTTATTTTAAACATTTTTTACCTGTAAAAACAATCCAATTAACCTACAGCACTGTAATTCAAGATTTTTACCACCCCAACCCCATAAAAATCACAATAACTCATAAGCATTAGTTCTGATAATATTCTTTTTAATTGTTGAACATTTTCTTTTTAAAAGTACAGAGACTTTGTATCATGGCAAACATACACATACTGAAAAGCAAAAATAAGTAAGTACACTACCAGTCATAAGTTTTTGAACACTAAGATTTTTTTAAAGAATTCTCTTCTGCTTACCAAGCCTGCATTAATTTGATCCAAATTTAATTTATTCCTTTGATCAAAGCTGAATTTTCAGCATCATTACTCGTCTTCAGTATCACATGATCCTTCAGAAATCATTCTAGTATGCTGATAAACATTATTTAATTTTTAGATTTTTCAGGATTCTTTGATGAATAGAAAGATATTATTTAGCAAGGATGATTTAAATTGATCAAAAGTGATAATAAAGACATTCATAATGTTACAAACTATTTCTGTTTCAGATAAATGCTGTTTATCTGAACTTTCTATTCATCAAAGAAAAAAAAATGTACTCCACTGTTTTTAGCATTATAATAATTTCAGCAACATCATAATAATAGTTTTTGAGCAGAAAATCAAATTATTAGAATGATTTCTGAAGGATCATGTGACTGCAGTAATGATGCTAAAAATTAAGGTTTGATCACAGCAATAAATTACATTTTAAAATATATTCAAAAAGAAAACAGTTATTTTAAATAATAAAAATGGTTCAAAAGTGTATTGTTTTTGCTGTACTTTGGACCAAATGAATGCAGGCTTAGTGAGCAGAAGAGACCTTTAAAAACATTTAAAATCTTACTGTTCAAAAGCTTTGTCTGGTAGTGTAAATAAAATAAAATCATACAGTAAAAATGTGTTTGTGTTGTGTTAAATTTTAGTAGTTTTGAGTCAAAGTTGACAAGCTCTCTGATGAGAAACGGCAGAATGGGATTCAGGCTGATGCTTGTTGTTTGCACCCTCTTTCCAGAAGTCCATCTGATCTGTGACTGTCAATGCATTTGCTGCCACAAAGGTTGACTGTCTGAACAAACCTGCAAGCACAAGAAAAACAGTGTTTAAAGAATTTGCCTCAACTGTCAAACTTGGTGCTGTATGCATTTAAAAAAAAAAATGATATACTACATACGAACGCAGTAGTAAGAAAAAAAACTGAAGAAACTTTTTCTTGAAATTTTTTATAAAGAATTTTATGAATGGGTCAGTAAGTCACTGATTCTAGGTGTTTAAAAAAGGTAAATTCATTCAGTAATGAAACACTGCTGTGTGCAGAGATGCACAACATGGCTTTGTTAAGAACCGTTTTTACTAAATGGAGCAAAAAGACAATATTTTCTTCTTGATTTAAAGGAGAACTCCGGTGTGATTTTGACCTACAGTGTATTGAATCATGATACCGACTGTAAACGCACCTTGCATATCTCATCTCGTCTTGTCCACTGCTGTCCGAAATCTGGGGTCAGTTATCCGATGCTCACAACAGGTTGTCAATGAGAGTCAATAGGGCATCGAAGAAGCCATGTAAATAAATCACTGTTTTACGCCATTTACGAGGCACAAAGTAGCTCCACACTTCATTGGTAGACTTCCAAGGGCCCTGACATTTAAAACGAGACATTGAGAACTCAGAAAAAGCACCGGGAGTTTATTTACAAGTAGATTTATACAGACAGTAACTGCAAGAAGTTTAGCGGCCGCCGCCATCTTAAATTTAGTCACGATAAGTCGAGTGTCGAGCACGAAGGAAACTACAACCTGATAAGTTGATAACCTGATAAATTCCTTGGTGCTCGACACTCGACTTATCGTGACTACATTTAAGATGGCGGCGGCCGGATTTTTTCTTGCAGGAACTGTCTGTATAAATCTTCTCGTAAATAAACTACCGGTGCTTTTTCTGAGTTCTCAATGTCTCGTTTTAAATGTCAGGGCCCTTGGAAGTCTACCAATGAAGTGTGGAGCTACTTTGTGCCTCGTAAATGGCGTAAAACAGTGATTTATTTACATGGCTTCTTCGATGCCCTTTTGACTCTCATTGACAAGCTGTTGTGAGCATCGGATAACTGACCCCAGATTTCGGACTGCAGTGGACAAGACGAGATGAGATATGCAAGGTACGTTTACAGTCGGTATCATGATTCAATACACTTTAGGTCAAAATCACACCGGAGTTCTCCTTTAAATCACTTAATATTAAATTCTTGTTTATTGAATTTTGTTGCCCTGACACTTAGTAAAGTCTGCCACAGACCATGCTAAATGCTAACCAATCTGTTCATATAAACATTCTAAACAGGTGTGTGTTTCCTAGAAAGTCTGTGCATATAATAGGCCTACTATGATTAAAAATCTATATTTGTTGTTTTACAGTAACAATAATCTAAATTGACAGACAGTAAGATTGCTATTATGAATTTAAAGGTTACAGTAAGTTAAAGATACCTGCATTTTGCTGTTTAAATGCTGGTTTAATAGAAATAATTTTAATGCGCATGCAAACTCAATCTTGATGGTAATAAAAAACATTCCCAGGAAATAAATACCTTACAAATGTGTACTTTAAATACAATATAACTTGCTTAGGATAAAAGCATCTGAAAAATGCATGAATGTAAATGCAATGTAAAACAAAATATGTTTTAGGTTACCTTATTCTGCATGTCTGTAAAATGGACAGCTGGCTGTGTGATGATTCTGCTCTTGATGGTCAGCATCCAGTTAGTGCTTGGAGAAATCTCCTGCAACAGACAGTGTCACAACACCCTTTTAGTGTTACTATAGTTTATGATCAGAAAAGACAACTACTGTACAGTAATACAATTTACATTTTTAATAAAATAAACATTTATAATATTAGCAAAACTTGCTATATTAATATATTGCTAGCCCGTTACTCTCTTTAAAATGTTAACCCGTTCTGTGAGTTAGTGGAGAACAGCAGCCTGTGGCTAATTTAGTAACGTTAACATCAGTTAAGTTGACGAAAGCAAAAGCTTAACGTTACCTGTTGTTTGCACTGCGACGACGGCAATCACCAGAAAAGGCTCCAATACACCTCTGATGCAGACGACATGACCACGAGACCACAAACTTGAAAATAAAACACAAAAGAAGCACTTAACCGCGGTGTTTCAGCTTTACCTCAGTGTTTCATGTTAGCGCGCTGTTTATGTCACGTCTGTCACTGAATTTAGGGACCGTCTATAAAGTTACAAACGACATTGATACACACATTTCTTACTTAAACATCATTTGAAGAGAATTACCTTGCCAGCTATAAAGAAGCAGCGTTGAAACGATATTATGCCGCTCTGTGACTAACGTTGAGTTTGTCAACTTCGGCTTATGGACATTATTAGCTTACCAGTTCATGTTATCGTCGATACTATGGCAGTCATTCACAAGAAGAAGATCCAAAATACACCTCCGACGTTACAGACGACATCCAGACCAGAAACTTGAAAATAACAAGCAAAAGAAGGGCTTGAAAATACTATTTAAAATCTCCACAGAAAAAGCGGTGTTGCTTAACGCACTTTACGTTACCTCAGTATTTCACCTCAGTTCGCCGTTAAGCTTGAGTAACGTTAAGGGCTCGTCAGACGAGTTAACTTGCATTAAAGGGCAGCACAATATACAAACGCGTTTCTCGGTTTCACTAAAGTTTATTTCGACTAATATATGTCACCTTAAGTTACTCACCAGTCCATGTTTTCACCGTTATGGCGGCGCCCCGGCCGTCAGTCAGAAAAAAAGGCTACCGACTTGCAAAACACGATGAATATTGTTAGTTTGCTGTTAACAAGTGAAAACATCTTAAAATTGTTCAGTTTATCATAAAACAGAAATAATATACTAACCTTTTTGTCAAGTTATTGGTGCAACATTTCTCCTTTTGTCCTTTTTACCGCCACTTCCTCTCAGCAGGAGAGAAAAAAAATCGCCCTTGCCATTGGTCAATTTTTCGCGGGCAAGTTCACTACTGTAAATTTACAGTAGTTTACTGTAAACGGATTTACAGTAGTGGATAATTACAGTAGTGGTCATATATTTTCCCATAATCCTTTGCAGTTTACAGTAAAATACTGTATATACATTTTACAGTATCTTACTGTAGATATTACAGTAAAATACTGTTCAAATTACAAAAATCGGTTACAGTGTATATATTGTTCTGCTAATGTATGCTGTCTAAACCATGGAAAAAAACATGTGGAAGCTGCTAAATCATATAGAGAAGGACTTAGTAAGCAGGAAAGGCCGCAATATTTTGACAAACTAAAATTAATAGGTGGTAAAGATACGTACAAGCAGTATTAATTAAAATATTAGCCTAATATTTCACCTGCCTGACTGGAAATTATAAGAACCAACATGAATGTTGTCAAGATTCTTGTCCTGGAAATCCTGGTTCGAATGTTTTTCCTGGTCCGACCAATTAGTACAGCCCAAAGCATAACAAAAATTGACCATTTTCAGCAGCAATAATCAGCAAAATGCGAGTTTTGTTCAGTTCAGTGGCATTGTTTACATTCATTGCCACCAATATGGCCGATTGATGACACATTGTGAAAACATTCTAGATTATTTTACAGTAGGCATAGAAATACTAAAACACTCTGATTAGCTAGTTTTTATTCAGACATTTAAAATCCATGTGCGTCAATCTCTGGCAGCAAGCACTTTATTACGCATCCTGCTATTTTTTATTCTCCATCTGTCTCTTTGTTTCTTCTCATAGTCTGTTTCCCCTTGGTCATTTTTACTTTTTTTATCTTCTTCTCTCTCTCTCCCATATCTGTTATGCTCCTTTCATTCCTTGCTATCAGTTGTGCAATTTTCAAGGCTTAAGCCACATGGTTTGTTTTTTCTCCCCTTTTTTTCCTCAATCGGATGCTGTTTATTCCTTCCAGTGTAACTTGAATTAAGCCAGTTGTGGTGATTTTATTTTGTCCCACAAGTGCATTTTGAATACACACAACAGTTTTCTTCATCATGGCTTGTAGCACGTGTCAGCCGACAAATTCATTTGAGGACTAGACAGGAAATGACCCCCTGGGTGTGGGGGGTTCCTCATTGGAAACAGAGAAGATATACAAGTATGTTTGTCCATGCATTTTTCTCTTTCTGTTTCTTTCAAGACATTACCATTTAAGCATAAAACTTATAACACCAAATGTGCCAATCAGATCATTTTCTTTGTCAAGTAAATCGTTTTTTTTCTTTCTTTCAGATCTAATCAGCAGTCAGAAATAATTATCAACACTATTCACTTCAGCCCTCTTCCACGCTGAATGGTTTAAGCTAAAAGGAAATATGAAACATCTGGACCTTCCACTTAGTTGAGTGGACGTTATTTACTATGTTCTTGTTGGATTTAGAAAAGTAATGAAAAACTGAATTATTCCACGATAACTTTTCTTTGACATACTTTTTCTTTTCGCTAATACATCACACGTATAAATTCTAGGCTTTTGCAATTGAGTGAAGTCTACCCCACGCACCCAAGAGAGCTCGCTCCTCAATCCTTCCCACGACCTGGCACGCGGCCTGAGACAGAAATTTGCTCTGAAATTCCCTTTCTTTGCTTTTCTATTTTTCTCCCCGGCGGTGCTTTTTAAACAAGAAGTAGAGTCCAAGATCGAGCCCTGTGGGACCTTCGTGGGAAGAACGTTCATTTGCTTTTTCTTGCACACGTGTAAAGTAGGAAACCAAGCACTGGTTCTTATTCAGAACCGGTATCATTTTGAAAATACAAAAGAACTGAATCATTTTCCTGACGTTCGGTTCCGATTCTTAGAATGACTATTAGGAATCAGTTCTTTAAAGAGCAGGTCATGGTATTTGAAAGTGTTCTTAAATTGTGTTGGAGTCCCCTAAAACAGATTTAAATACATCTAGGGTCAGAAAACATTGTAATTTTCTCAGAATATACATTTAATATTAAAATCATTTTGCAGTTCTAAGCTTAAGCTCTGTAACCCCTTCCCTTTTCATAAGCCTACTCTGCTCCCAAGTCCCAAGCTGGCCAAGTCTGTTGTGATTGGTCTTTCTGTATACAATGCAAGCAAATTGTGCCCACAGCTAAAGTTTAGCTGCTAAATTGTAAACACTTAGGAAAACAACATTGACTAACGTGACTAACTGATGAAATGAAACAATTTGTAAAACAAAATATGTCTACATTCTTTATTATTAAAAGAAGTAATCAGAACAACGACCATCTACATTTATCGACACATTCTTAGGAAATAGTGGGTTCACAGTGGACTATCAGAACTATTTCAGTAAGACAGTAATATCGTAGTTTACCTGGAAACCTAAAGCTGTGCTAGGTATACATCACATATTAGCACAAAAAAAATTTGATATTTTGGACACTCAATTGAAAATGTACACATAACGTATTAATCATACTTACAGGTTGTGGTTAGGAGACGTTTGTTGGTCCAAATAAAGAAGGTATGGACTTATCTTTCATGGACAAGCGAGAGAAGCAGTCCCTGGTAAAATGACCAGCAATGTTACCTAGTGAGGTATATCGGTAACAGGCAGAAGATTTGAAAATATGACGTTTTAGTTAAGGTGGCTCAAAGTCGACTCTTTCTTTTGAGAGAAAATATCTTTATTTTTCATGCACTTTTTGATTAACAACTTTGCTGTTTACATTGAAGGATAGCTATGTTAAAAACTGCAAAAAAAGATATTTTTGTCGAAAACCCATATGACCTGCTCTTCAGTCTCAGCCAGTTGGTCTGTTTAAATTGGATTTATACTTTCTCTAAACGTTTGTAAAAGTCATTATAAATACTGGGTAAACAAACCATGTTAAATTTTGTTTTCCTGATTTGTTATGTAATAATTTGGAAACATACTGTTAAATAGCAGAAAATGTAATAGGAATTGCATTTAATTTCTCCCCAATTCCAATTCTTTTACAAAAAGTATTTCAAAAATCTGTAATGCAACCTAAGGAATCGTTAAATTGAATCTGAAGCACAATCTGTATATCAGATTATAAACACGAGTGTGTATGTCGTTAAGTAACTAATGTCCACATCTGGAGGGGAGTGGGGCGGGCTGATCCGTGCCTGAACTCGAAGATGACTGTAGTGTGTGTGTGTGTGTGTGTGTGTGTGTGTGTGTGTGTGTGTGTGTGTGTGTGTGTGTGTAATCTGCAACAGATGACTTCTGGGGGGATGAGAGGGAAATGTTTCCTCGGCTGGAGCCACATCAGCTCGCAACGATTGTGCATGGATATAAAGCTAAAATTCACTATGCATTCGTCCTATAGATAATCTAAATGTCTGCACTCGGGCAGAATTGCATCTGTAAAGCTTTAAATCCTGACGAGGAAGAGCTTGGCGAACCTGGACTGAAACAAAGGAATGTACTGAGTGGCTTGTTATTTGCTCATCACTGGGATGGCATATTTTCTCTGTAACTTTCTTTTGTTCGGCAGTGGAGCGCTTTTATTCTTCGCGCCTGGTTGGGCCATTTGTCCTGAGCGATGCGAGTGCCAGCAGGCGCAGCATATTCTCTGCGCAAACCGCGGTCTGCGCTCGGTGCCCAAAGCGCCGCAGGTGGAGCGCGCAGGGGACGTGCGGGTTCTTGGGCTCGCGGGAAACTTCATTCACAACCTCAGCGCGTTTGACTTTATGCGCTACGGGAACCTAATCAGGCTAAATCTGCAGTTTAACCAAATAAGGAATATACACCCCAAAGCTTTTGAGAAACTCTCCATGCTGGAGGAACTATATCTGGGCAACAACTTAATCTCCACAATACAACCCGGGACTCTACAGTCGCTGAAAAAGCTCACCATATTGTATAGCAATAACAACGAAATCAAGGAGTTTGTTTCAGAACCTTTTAGTCATTTAAATAGTTTGGTCAAATTGAGACTTGATGGAAACTTACTTGAGTTTTTAAAAGAATCTGTCTTCAAAGGGCTGACAAATTTAATGTTTCTACACTTGGAATCGAACCAGCTTCGCCATATTGACCGTAATGCGTTTGTGCGGCTCAGCAAACTGCAGTTTTTAAACCTGTCAGAAAATAAACAAACAGAACTGCGTGACATTTTCATGTTTTCACATCTCAAGTCACTAACAACTCTTCTAATCTCCGGCAACCAGATAAAGCACATTGGAAATCACGTCTTTCAGAACTTGAAGAAGCTAACAAAACTTTCTCTGAGCCACAACAAGATACCAAAGCTGGACAACGAAGTACTCAAGGGACTTGCACGCTTGAAAGAGTTCAAGATTGACAGGAACGAGCTGACAGAGATCCCGGCTGGTCTGCTAGACCCGCTTGAGCGCATTGAACACCTGGACTTCAGTGACAATAACATATCTCATGTGGACCCCGCTGCTTTCAGACACCTTTCACATCTAAAAATCTTAAAATTGAAAAACAACCGTCTTGTCAATCTCTCTGGTGGAATTTTCACCACAAATGGCGTTTTGTTTCACGTAGAACTGAATGGAAACAACTGGACTTGTGACTGTCGGATGGAGAAGCTCAAAAGTTGGATGACGCATGTGCATTCCCAGGGAAAGCTGTTGACCGTGTTTGTGCGCTGCCTTAACCCCCCGGTGCTGGCGGGAAAATACTTGGACTATGTCAGCAGCTCCCAACTTGGAAATATGAGTGCTTATTGTGAGTCAGAACCTCAGCCAATGGAGAGCCGTGGAGCGGTAGTGGAGTCACCCGTTCTCAAGGAGGACAGAGAGAAGCGAGAAGGTGAAAAACAAGGAGATGTAGGTGTCCAATGGGATGAGGGGGAGCAAGGGCTTGTGGCAACACTAGAAAGAAAGAAGAAGAGGAAACTAGTCAGCTCAAGGCCAAGACCCACAGCTGGGAAAACAGGGAATGGCTCCTTATCTGGTTTTCCGACGACAATGGCTACGTTCTTGACAGGCCACAACCAAAGCATCTTCAACTTGCCCTTACAAGACAAAGCCAAACATCATGACTCAAGAACTGAAGTGATCACTGACGCATGTCAGTTCAACCGTCACTCCATTCTGAATGTTAGCGTGGAAGATGTCACTTCCAGTACAGCAACAGTCCGCTGGAGCACAGCTCCAGACATTGGACTAGTTCATGGGAAGGAACTTCTCTTCCGGGTTTTATTTGACCGCTTCGGCCATGCTTTCCGCTTCCCACGTTATGTTTACACAGATGGATCCGACCGGGCAGTGACCCTCCAAGAGCTCCGCCCAGACTCCACCTACATCACCTGTGTGGAGAGCGTAGTGGGTGGAGCTTTGTGCCAGGTTGCCCCCAGAGATCACTGCACTGGATTTGTTACACTTTTGCCCTCGGTGACAAGCGAAATCAACCTACAGCTTGTCACAGTAGCAGCCCTTGCGGCCAATGCACTGCTCCTCCTTCTGGTGGGTGGAGTCTGGCTGGGCCGTGTGTTGAAGAGGCGGATCAGAAGCAGGAAGTCGTCTGCTCATGCACATGTACGACACATGTACTCAACCAGACATCCATTTCGCTCAACCGTGGCCACGACTTGTGTCTCTTCTGAATTCAGCGGTTATCAGAGTGGGAGACAACTTCCTGAAGACGGTGATCTCATCCAGTTCCCCGGCGACCGCTTCTTTGACAACAGCCATGCAAGACGAGATGATGACGTCATAATGCTTAGATACTCAGACTGAAGAGTAGTGTGTGTGAAAATAATAGACAGTTTTGGCCAAAAAAAATCATTGAGTAACCACTGAAACTGCAGATCTTTTTTTTTTTTTTCATTTTCATTTTTTCTTTTGTTTGATTGTCTAGGCCTCAGCTGCTGGTTGGCAGAATTGCTTGGTTTTGGAATGAATGTATTTCTGTCCTTGTAGATAATATATATTACTTATTTACCCTGTACAGATATAATGCAGTATTCCAGGCATGTATATCAATTGTGACCAAGGACCACAAAACCAGTCATAAGGGTGAAATTGAAATATATACATTATCTGAAAGCTGAATAAATAGGCATTGCATATGGTTTGTTAGAATAGGACAATATTTGGCAGAGATACAACTTTTCAAATATCTGGAATCTGAGAGTGCAAAGAAAAAACGAATTACTGAGAAAATCACTTTAAAAGTTGTCCAAATGAAGTTCCTTGCAATGCATATTACTAATCAAAAATTAAGTTTTGATATATTTACAGTAGGAAATTTAAAAAGAAAAATCAATTTTACCCAAACAATGTATTTTTGGCTATTCCTACAAATATACCCATGCAACCAAAGACTGGTTTTGTGGTCCAGGGTCACAATTGATGAGGTACAGCACATAAAATGTCTTTTGATACATTTTTATACTTTTCACTTTTTTAAAATAAATATATAGTCATTATTAGTGACTGTGTAATGGTTTCCATGTATCTTTCTTTATAATTAACCTTCCTTCAAGAAAATAACCATGGTTTTACTACAAATAAAACTAAAACTCCATGTTAAACCATGGTAACCACAAATTAACCATGGTTTTGCTACACTAAAGGATGTTTTATTAACAAGGTTCGGGAGGAGCACGATCAGATAATCAATCCATTCGGCACAGGTGCAACTCGTTTAACCAATCATTGAATTAGCGCATCATCTATATATTGCCAGCCGTCTTACCTCCATCCAGCGACAGTTTCTTGGCATCCCTCCTCCACCCCTACTCCCCACTTCTAATCTGTTTCTATCCTAAACTAGCAGGGGGAGTTCTCTGGGTCTGGCCTGTATTCTGGGCCCGGGGCCCGGAACCCTTCCCCAGGACAGCATGCCAAAATATGCTTATTACTCGCTCAAGCAGATTAGATGTAAGGGCGAACTCGTGAACCATATAGTGTGACCATGGTATTTGTAGCAAAACGGTGGTTATACAAAATGGCATTCAATACACCAAAAACCATAGTTACTACACTTTTTCTGCAATAAAACAAGGTTTAGACGCCATATTGAATTTTTACGCAGATCTTAAGGGTCAGTCAGGTTTAAGGCCTGTTCACACTAAGAACGATAACTATAACGATATGGTCTATTTATTTTAAGTGAATGCTCTTCTGCTACTTTAAATTCTAGACCTTGTGATAGCAGGATTGATTCTGATTGGTTGTCAATGTTTTTATCGTTTATCAGCAGGAAAAAAATTCGTTCTGAAAGTGATTCCAACAATATTGTTTCTCTGTGCCTTTATCATTATAGCTGTGGTGTGGCTTCCGCAATTATTTAATATTGAGAACGATTTTTAGAACTATATCTTTATTGCTATCTTTAGAGTTATCGTCCTTGGTGTGAACATCCTTTATATTTATCATTATTAGTCTGAAGGGGCCTTTAGACGCCATAGTGAATTTTTACGCGGGTGAAAACGAGGCTGTGAGGGATAGACTTTATATTCATGATGTCCCACATAATTTTCACAACTCCCAGTTTTTAAAACTTTAAGAGTTTTTGCCTACTTAAGTTTTTCCCCTCAGAAATACATTCGCTATGTTGATAAACAACAGTACAACTTATTGAATGCACTATACATCTATTCCTCACCGCCTCGTTTTATTCGTGTCAAAAATTGGCGCTGTTCTGAGGTCTATACAAAACTGCTACATTAATACATGAATCTCACCATACGATGGCGCAATAAACCACGTTTTTAACAAGACTGGAACTGCAACCCTGTATAGCCACATTTCAGTCTAGGGGTCTGCAGCCTTCAACATCAAAAGAGCCATTTTGGCCCCTTTCCTACCGAATAAAATTCATGTGGAGCCACAAAACCGGCATATAGCTAGTTTTAGCCATTTTTTCCATTTTCATCACAGAATAAGGCAGAAAAAATATATATTAGCTTCTGTACTTAATAAATGCTATGTCAGTTAGCACCATTAGTATCATTCATATACTTCATCATCTGGAAAAAGACTTGAAAAACACACATAAACCATATATTGTCGCAATTGTTTATTGTCTTCACGTTTCATCAGTTAAGGTTAATGTTTTATTTGGGTTGCCGACCCCTGATTTAGAATAATCCAGCAATAATATAATACACTAAATGCAGCAGTTGTATCAAAGCATTATAAAGTTCTTAGCATGAACGTGAAAAAAAGAGATCAAAACATATGGATACAGATATTAAGTGCTTTTAATTAAAAATGGCCACAAATGTGTACAAAAATAGATAAATATTTCAAAAAACCTGTACATGCATAAAACAGTTTAAACCTGCAGTTTACAAACATTCTTTTTTCCACATTGCCCAGATTCATAATTCCATATTACACAGAATGTATAGCCACATAAATGCTTTATCTAAGCATTTTATTTTCATCAGAGATGGTACATGCTTGCATGTCATTTCCAGGAGATGTCAGTATTGACATTTTGATTGTCACTGAGCCCGTTAGTGTGAAAGGATTGCTATGCTGCATTATTTTAGAAGAAAACTGTAAGACATTCAGAGTGCCATGAGTGCGATTAGTAATACATGATTCTTTTACTAACATTCCTTTACATGATTCGGATGTTGGCTCTGTCTGTATAAGATGAGCTGCATGTTATTCTATAAATCTGAAATTCACACGTGAAGTACTTTCTTAGGTAATGTGATACCTGATAATTCATCAAGAGGCCTCTTACAATATTTACAGCGGAGACAAACACGTAACAATCAGCTTTAGCTGCATCATCATACATTTATAAAACTAGAGATTCCTATTTACAATTACAAATTTACAACTGCCCTGATTCAATGCGTTTCACCCGGCCTTGCCATTAGTTTCAGGATTTAGCGCACACAGCTGTCACTGAAGCTATCAAAGCGTTTACACTGAAAGTGGCCAAAAACAAAACAGAACACAAATGTGCACACATACTCTATGAGTAAAACTAGATGAGTGTCCCTGAGAAAGATCGGCTATAAAAAGCACGAGGAAGAGTGAGAAGACAGAAACAGAAGTACGAAGAGGGTGAGAGACAGGTTTGAGAATAGGAAAACTAAATTTACTGAGGGTAAAAGGACAGTTTGTTTTCCAACACTGTAATGAATCACAATGAGGTAAAATCAAACATGGAAACATCCATTTAACCCTCGGCTGATTACCTGAGATGTCATGGGCCAGAAATATAAACACTTTTAATTTAATTATTCTATTCTTGGAGTAATTGAACATTTCAGACATATATGATGCATACATTCCCTTTTAGTCATAAATCCAAGTTTTAAACTCTGGATTAAATGTTTTGGTGTTCAGTTTTGCTTTTGCACTGGTGGGTACCTGTTTGGTCGTAGGTGCCCTGACCATATGGCTCTAAAGAAGGGTTGTACTCTGTGTTCTCATCGGTTTCTGTCCATGTAGAAGCATGTTATAGTTGTGTGTTGTTAGCGGGGTGTGAGTGTGGGGTGAGGTGAGTGTGTAAATTCGAACTTGATGTTGAGATGCTGTTGTGTTGGATGGCATGTTGCTGGACTGGACTTCCTGTTGGACTACCTACTCCACCTAAACAGAAATACGAAAGAAATTAATCGAAATGAGGGATTTTCAAAAGATATATAATAATACATACAATATGTGACCCTGGACCACATAACCAGTATTAAGCAGCAGGGGTATATTTGTAGCAATAGCCAACAATCCATTGTATGGGATTTTTCTTTAATGCCAAAAATCATTTGGATATTTAGTAAAGATCATGTTTCATGAAGATATTTTGCAAATGTTCTACCGTAAATATATCAAAACGTAATATGCATTGCTAAGAACGTAATTTGGACACAGATTTCAGATTTTTAAACAGTTTAATCTTTGCCAAATATTGTCCTATCCTAACAAACCATACATCAGTGGAAAGCTAATTTATGATGTATGAATCTTAATTTAACAAAATTTACCCTTATGACTGGTTTTGTTGTCCAAGGTCACATATATGTAATAAAACACACAATATAAATTTAACAAAAAAATGTTTTTTTTTTTTATTTTTTGTTTTTTTTATTTATTTACGTCCAGACTGCATTTACTTAATCAAAATATGGTCAAAACAATAATATTGTGAAATATTATTAAAACTTAAAATAACGTTTCTATTCAATATAATAAAGTGCTGTCATTCATTCTTGTGAAGCCATTGCTTCAACCTTCAGTGCCACATAATTTTTCAGAAACCATTCTATTATGCTGATTTGGTGGTCAAGAAACATTGCTCATTATTATCAATGTTGAAAACAGTTGTGCTGTCTAATATTTTTGTGGAAACTGTGCAACTAAATTTTTTAAGTCTTTTTTGTCACTTTTAATCTGTTTAATGGATCCTTGCACTACCAATCAACTACCAGTATTGTAAGAAAATAAATATTAATAAGTTTGATATTATTGTCATGATAATTAAGCATATATATTCTCTTAAAATGTTCATTAGTGTAATGTGTCCAGACATTATATTTTTAATATTCTTTAAATAAAATTAAAAATGAAAAAAATGAAATTCTTATTATTTGTATTTTTATTATTTTTTTATTATTATTTTTAAATGTCTGTAGTAAATGTATTTTTATTTAGATTATTAATAATAAATACTTTATTTATTATAAATAAGTACTTTACAGTTAAATTTGTTTTTATTTTTCAATGTACTTTTTCTTTGCATTTATTTAAATATATAATTTGGTGTTCCCAATTGTTACAGTGTAAAAAAAAAATCCTAGTGACCGAAAAATATGCATAATTCTAAAGCAATATGTAATTTTTAATTATTAATTATAATAGACCAGTTAACTGTTTGCAAACAGTGATGAATTTGTTTTGTGGGCGGAGCTTATCTGGTGGCAGAAAATGACAATTTTCAAGTAGCAGTCTATGGAAGCCATGGAATAAAATAACAAAAAAAGTTACATTTGAGTTTATACTTCAAAATTCGGACATAATTCTTGCAATTTCAAGACTATATCTCACAATTCCGATAAGAAAAATAAGAAAAATCAACTCGTCAATCTCTTTTCCCGTTGGTTCAGAATCATAAAGTTTATATCCCACACTTCTGGGTTTTTTTTTCCCCTCAGAATTGACAAACTTGCTATTGTTGAGTTAGATTGAGTTATAAAGTCTGAACCAGGAGATATAAAGTCAGAATTGTGAGATAAAATAGGTATATGTTGTGTGAAATGTTATAGGTTTACATAGTATTATTTCATAGTATAACTATATGTCTAATACAATATGTACCCTATGAACTGCATATGGGAATATTATGTAGACAAAATGTTTTGCATTCTGATTCTGACATCCAAAGGCACAACAATACATTTGTTCTCTTATTCCATGGATTTCACCCCTTTCCCTCCAATTGTTACCAGTGTTTTTCTGCCACCACAATGCTTGCGCAGCTGCAAGTGACGTAACTGTGACGTCTACTCCAAATTGGTCTATTATTTTGGGGTGAAATATGACTCAGACGTGTTCTTCACAGGTTTCATTGAAATTATACACGATTATACACCATCTACACTAGGGGTAGCTGGATTGGGGATCGGAAAAATGAACAGATCCACGGGCCGATCCAGTTTTTTTCCTCTTTATTTTTCTTCCTCCATTTCTACTACTACATTTTATTTATTTAAATTTATTTTAAGAAGTTTGATTACATTCTATTTTCGATTTGAATGCAGAATTGTTCTTTAAATAACAAATAAATAAGTATTCAATACATTACATCTGTTTTGTCTTAGTTAGGAAAGTTTGGTGCCTGTAGTTTCTTCTACATGGTGGAAGGAAGGTATAAGGTGGAAGGTATGCAGTTTATTATTAATTCAACAATGGTATCGGATCGGTTTCGGGTATCGACAGATATACAAAGCCCAGGCATCGGTATCGGTATCGGGACTAAAAAAGTCGGATCGGTGCATCCCTAATCTACACTAGTATGTGTGAGAAAGCAGGAGAGAATAAGAAAATCATTCTTACTTACTCTGCGTCTCTCTCTGTCTCACAGAAACAGGACAGTCTTTATGTGCAAGAAGAATTTGCTTCAGTTGAGTGACTTCAGTCCTGAGTGATGTCACCTCGTTCTAAGAGAAGACAAAAATATAGCAGCAAATGCATGAATCTACCATGAACCTTTGGTTGTGTTTAATACCACAAGTGTGCATTTGTAAATGTACCTGCAGCTGTAAGTTAGTGTGTGTAAGTTCCTCGGCCTTCCTCTCCAATGACGACACCCAGACCTTTCTCTTCTGTCTGCACCGTGTGGCAGCAGCTCTGTTTCTCTCCAGAAACTTCCGCCTGCGCTCATCTGGGTCTTCCTCTGCTGTCCGTCGGCGTCTGGCTGTGGTCGGCTGTGGGGGAGATTGCGGGCAGGGGGTCTGGTTTGGTGTGGACGACATCTATAAAACAAACATTATGTTAAATATTGCAATAGTTTAATTACAAACTGTAAGAATCAGAGTTTGACCTAGACCTGTGTAGGTATCGGTTGATGTGAAAGGGGAGGGGCATTCTGGTGGGAGGAGCCAGGATGCAAATGAGCAGGTGGAGAGTGGTGAGCGTGGCTGTGATGTGATTGGTCTTGGCTTTGATGTTGATGTGCGAGTCTTTGCGGTGATTGGCTGTGGCAGTGCTGCTGGTACGCGTGATGATGAGATGAGGATTGTAAATGCGACAGTGGGTGCTGTTGTGACGACATCATCTCCATCATGTGGCAAAGAGGATTCTGACTGCCATTGGAAACCGCAGGTTGGCTGTGGGCTGGTATGACCTTTGACCTCTGAAGGATTAGAAACGGGAAGAGATGGGTCAGAATGGCTTTGGGGGTCACTGTCAACGTCACTGTCAAGTAACGCTGTGGCTAATTCATGCTTATTTAAAAGGCAAGATTTGCTTTACCAACTTTTACAGGCAAGCATGTGTTTTTAATTTCTACATCTAAGGTTTCCTGTGTGTGGTGATTGTTTGCGATGGTAAGATTACTTGGCACTTTCAAGTTTTTCAAAACACAGAGAATCTACAAAGACGTCTTTGAAAAGTCAGATGATAACCAGGTCAAGCCGAAGCCTTTGAAATTCAATCCCCTCCGCTTTCTGAAGAGAATCAGCGCATATGTGTGTGCGTGAATGCTGCTTTTTTAACAAGCAACATTGCATGTGTCTAAATTGGATAACTCAATCAAGATGTCTACATTAGTTACAAAGCACTGTGGCATTATAACCCCTGACTTGTAATGTTTCTATAGAGACATCATAATTCTGTAACCATGGAGTCAAATCATTAGTATGCGGCTGTACCTGAAGGGAGGAGCATGAGCCAGAGGAGGCGGGGCCTGGTATGCCAATCATACTAGAGTTCATTGACAACTGCGCCTCCATCTGTCAGTTTTATAACATGAAATTATTATATGATGTAATAAGAAACAGAGGTATTATTTCGATTAATATTTTATTGTGCTGATTGGGTTTGAAATGCTTCCAGGTTTACTTACATTCATGGCTGATGTCCCAGGCAAAGCATTAGTCTGTCTGCTGTGCAGACAACTAGGTGCAGATCTGTAATGTCAGAGGGATTCACATTAGCAGTGAACAAAAGATTAAAATTTCATGCTAATATTATATTTCTGTACCTATGGGGTTGGAAGAAAGCAGGTTAGGAAGTTTACACAGGGCTGCTACAAAATGTGAAAAAAGTCTATAATAATTTGATGGTATTGTGACAAAGAATTGACAAATTCTGTGTAAAGATGTAATTCTGCATTAAAGAAGTAGTTCACTTTCAGAACAAAAATTTACAGATAATGTACTCACCCCCTTGTCATCCAAGATGTGCATGTCTTTCTTTCTTTGGTTGTAAAGAAATGGTGTTTTTTGAGGAAAACATTTCAGGATTTCTCTCCATATAATAGACTTCTATGGTCCCCCCGAGTTTGAACTTCCAAAATGCAGTTTAAATGCAAAATCTAAATGATCCCAGTCAAGGAAGAAGGGTCTTATCTAGCAAAACGATCGGTTAGATCGTTTCGCGAGCTAGACAAGCTAGACAAGATGAGCATTTGAGGTTAAAAAGTATATACATTGTAATTTTTATTTTAGAAAATAACCCATCGTTTTGCTAGATAAGAGCCTTCTTTCCTCGGCTGTGATCGTTTAGAGCACTTTGAAGCTGCATTTTGGAAGTTCAAACTCGGGGGCACCATAGAAGTCCATTATATGGAGAGAAATCCTGAAATGTTTTACTCAAAAAACATAATTTCCTTACGACTGAAGTAAAAAAGACATGAACATCTTGGATGACAAGGGGGTGAGTACATTATCTGTAAATTTTTGTTCTGAAAGTGAACTACACCTTTAAAGGGATAGTTCAACCAAAAACGAAAATTCTGTCATTAATTATTCACCCTCATGTTGTTCCAAACCCATTAAACCTTCGTTCATCTTTGAAACACAAATTAAGATATTTTGATGAAATCTAAGAGCTTTCTGACCCTGCATAGACATCAGTGACATGTTCAAGGCCTAGAAAGGTAGTAAGGACATCGGTAAAATAGTCCATGTGACATTAGGGGTTCAACTGTACTGTTAACAAAACTAGCAACTTTATTCAACAATTTCTTTGACACCCGTTACAAAAGTACCACAACACATGCTTACTTCCTTTCTGGGCCTTGAACATGTCAGTTGCGTTGCTGTCTATGCAGGGTCAGAAAGCTCTCGGATTTCATCAAAAATATCTTAATTTGTGTTCCAAAGATGAAAGAAGGTCTTACAGGTTTGGAACGACGACATAAGGGTGAGTAATTAATGACAGAACTTTCATTTTTGGGTGAACTATCCTTTTAAAGACTAGAATATTCTGGGTCTAATAGTATTAGAGATGGTATGGTACTGCATTGCATCAAATCTTTTTGACTTCTGTACATCCCAAAAATTTGTGTAAAATCACTTTTCAGTTCTAATCTTGACCTTTATATGAAAAATAAGAATATGGGGGTATTTTCATAATGATAAATGGTAATACTCACTGTTTATTTGAAGTGGAGTATGTGGCAGTGCATTGAGACTGAGACTGAGGCTGTGAGCTGTGCGTGTGGAGCTGGTTCTGGTTGAGATGAGCCAGAGCGCACTGCTGCTGTTGCTGAGGTTGGAAATGATGATGTTGACTCTGCTGAGGCCGTGTCTCAGTGTGAGGGTGGTTCTGACCTGACGCCTGCGCAGGAAAGTTCTAAAAGCAAGACGATATTTCGAATTTAGAAAGCATATAGGCCATTCTATAGAATTAGTGCAAACTGCTGTGCCACAACCAAAAAACACATTTAAGAAGCATTTAATTATTCAAATCCTAGATGCTTACTAAGATCCTTCTATTATCTATCGAAGCCCACAATAATGTTTAAAATATCAGTAAGCTTAATATATGTGACCCTGGACCACAAAACCAGTCATAAGGTTAAATTTTACAAAACTGAGATATATACATCATATGAAAGCTCAGTAAATAAGCTTTCTATTGATGCATGGTTTGTTAGGACAGGACAATATTTGGCCGAGATACAACTATTTGAAAATCTGGAATCTAAGGGTGCAAAAAATCAAAATACTGAGAAAATCACCTTTAAAGTTGTCCAAATTAAGTTCTTAGCAATGCATATTACTAATCAAAAATTACCTTTTGATAGGTTTACAGTAGGAATTTTACAAAAAAATCTTAATGGAACATGATCTTTACTTAATTTCCTAATGATTTTTGGCATAAAAGAAAAATCAACAATTTTGACCTATACAATGTATTTTTGGCTATTGCTACAAATATACCCCAGCGACTTAAGACTGGTTTTGTGGTCCAGGGTCATATATATAAAATCATCATTTATTGGGTACTTTCAATAGGGAGGTGGGTGTCCTGAACCCTAAATGCTACATTTAAACTTATGAAAATTATATTAAAATCATTTAATTTTTTTATTGTTGTTTTTAAAAGTATATTTTTGATTCTTTTAAAAAGTGAAGTTAGAAAAAAAATATTCATTTTATATTTTCTTTGTAAATTATGAAACTTTATGTTAAAAAAAATGTGTCACTACCAAAACAGAGTAAGTTTTAGTCCATTGGCTAACACTGGTTTTAACTACACTCCTAAATGTATGAAATATGTCCCTCTCTTTCATAGCTACAAGGTGTGAGTAGATAGGCCCCATCATGTCTGAAAAGTCTGTGTGTAACTTTAAGAAACGTCAATACCGAACACCTTTTTCTGCAATTAAGCATACTTTTTTTGGGAGTTATTCCATAACATTTAGTTTTTATATGTGTACTACTGTTCAGAACTGTGTTAGCTAACCATGTGCTGATTAGCATCTTTGAGCTAGGTTCAAAAGTATCTAAAACTGTCACTACCGGAACATTTGGTGGCATTTCAGTAGTGACATCTTTGTTTTTTTTGGATGTTATCCCATAAAATTGTCACTCCCAAAACAGTCACGACTGAAACATGTCATCATTGTTTCGATCGTGACAAAAGGGAACACATAATCCTTTATTTGGGGGAAGCAAACAAAATTTGAGTACAGTTATGCAATTTTTTATTATTTTAGTATGTTTTGGTAGTGTTTTAGTATGCAAGTTAAAAATCTGTAATGTAATGTGGTCGCTACCAAAGCATTACTGTCACTACTGGAAATGTGCAGTCACACCTGAAACGTTATGATAGTTTTTGGTTTAATGTATATTCAAACTAATGAATCCTTAACTTTGAAATCAGTCTGATCAACTTTTTGCCTTTTACAAAGAAAATAGGATTAAAAATCTCATAAATTACACTGAAAATATTGTTAAATATGTAACTGTTATTGATTTACCTCTGGAAAAAAAAAAAAAAATATATATATATATATATATATATATATATATATATATATATATATATATATATGTATATATATATATATATATATGTGTGTGTGTATATATATATATATATATATATATATGTATGTGTGTGTGTGTGTGTGTGTGTATGTATATATATATATATATTTACAATGTAGATGTAAGCAAAACTTTCAGAAAATACAACATGAGAATTAACTTCACAGTTACTAGAAAT
>NC_133377.1:29101652-29168198 GCF_049309525.1 Garra rufa
CATTCTAATAATAAATCAGCATATTAGAATGATTTCTGAAGGATCATGTGACACTTAAGACTGGAGTAACAGCTGATAAAAAAATCAGCTTTTCATCACAGGACTAAATTCTATTTTAAAGTATGTTAAGATAAAAAAAAAAAACATTATTTTATATTGTAAAAACATTTTGCAATATTACAGTTTTTTTTTCTGTATTTTTAATCAAATAAATGCAGCCTTGATGAGCATAAGAGACTTCTTTAAAGACTATTACAAGTCTTACTGACCCCAAACCTTTAAACGGTAGTGTATATGTTTTTTTTTTATTATAGAAACACTTTTATTTAGCAAGGATGCTTTAAATTGATCAAAAGTGATCAAAAGACATTTATAATGTTACAATAGATGTATAAGTATTAAAAACTATTGCTAAGTATAAATTTAGGTAAGTTCACTTAAGGCAGGTTTTTACAGTTTAATGTAGTGTCTAACCATGTTGTGTTAAACTACTGAAAACTGATGTCATAATCTCAAATATATGCCAGAACGTGTATACATTGAGATTATCGTAAAACTAAGGGGTGTGTCTGATGTTTCAGAACAGCGTGGTCCTTTTGTGGTAAGCACTAGGGAAAGAATTAAAGAAAAAGGTAGAACAAGTGGGAGGGAGTGAAGGGGAGAGCGTGATTCATTAAGTCTGCTCTAACTCAGAATGCTAGTAGCTGTTTCCTCAGCAACACCACAAAACAGGAAGTGGTAATGATGTCACACCAAACTCCAGCCTTAGCTGACTCCTACGTCTATGAGTATGAATCATTCACACACAGAGACAATGCAGCAGAGGACATGCACCCACAAGTCTCGTATGACATCATCCATGTTTCTCCCATGATATAATTCACCTTATAAAGGAACTGTGTCAGGTTCACCTTTTGTTTCACCATTTAAAGTATACACAATGCAATTGGTGATTCTTGCTAATTAAAAAAACATTAAAAAAATACATTTACATACACCTTGCAGAATCTGCAAAATGTTAATTATTTTACTAAAATCAGAGGGATCATAAAATGCGTGTTATTTTTTATTTAGTACTGACTTGAAGGTATTTCACATAAAAGATGTTTACATATGGTCCACAAGTAAAAATAATAGCTGAATTTATAAAAATGGCCCCGTTCAAAAGTTTACACACCCTTGATTATTAATACTGTGTTGTTACCTGAATGATCCACAGCTGTGCTTTTTTGTTTGTTTGTTTTTTGTTTAGTGATAGTTGTTCATGAGTTCCTTGTTTGTCCTGAACAGTTAAACTGCCCTCTGTTCTTTAAAAAACCTTTCAGGTCTCATAAATTCTTTGTTTTTTTAGCATTTTTTTGGGGCTTCGAACCCTTTCCAACAATGACTGTATGATTTTGAGATCATTCTTTTCACACTGACGACAACTTAGGGACTGAACAAACAAACAAACAAACAAAAAACACAGCTGTGGATCATTTAGGTAACAACACAGTATGAAGAATCAAGGATTGTCGTAAAAGAATTGTGTCATACAAGCTTGCAATTCTGACTTTTTTTTCTTAGAACTGTGAGATATAAACACATGATTGTGAGTTATAAAGTCAAAATTGCTAGATATAAAGTCAGAATTGTAGGATATAAACTCGCAATTCAGACATTTTTCTCGCAATTGGGACTTTTTATCTCGCAATTCTGACTTTTTTTCTCACAATTGCGAGTTTGTATCTCACAATTCTGACTTTTTTTTCTCAGAATTGTGAGATACTATCTCGCAATTGCGAGTTATAAAGTCCAGTTCTGAGGAGAAAAAAAAGACTGATATGTTCACAGAATTGTTTATATCTCACAATTCTGACTTAATAACTCACAATTGAGTTTATATAACTCAATTCTGACTTAATTTCTCAGAATTGTATTATATCTTGGAATTCTGACTTTATAACTCGCAATTGTGACTTTATTTTTCATAATTGTGAGTTCATATCTCACAATTCAGGCTTTATAACTTGCAATTGTGAGTTTATATTTCACAATTCTGAGAAAAAAGTAATAAAGTTATACGAACTCGCAATTCTGAGAAAAAAAGTCAGAATTGGGAGATATAAACTCGCAATTGCGAGTTATAAAGTCCAGATCTGAGGAGAAAAAAAAGACTGATATGTTCACAGAATTGTTTATATCTCACAATTCTGACTTAATAACTCACAATTGTCAGTTTATATAACTCAATTCTGACTTAATTTCTCAGAATTGTATTATATCTTGGAATTCTGACTTTATAACTCGCAATTGTGACTTTATTTCTCATAATTGTGAGTTTATATCTCACAATTCAGGCTTTATAACTCGCAATTGTGAGTTTATATTTCACAATTCTGAGAAAAAAGTAATAAAGTTATACGAACTCGCAATTGTGAGAAAAAAGTCAGAATTGGGAGATATAAACTCGCAACTGCGAGTTATAAAGTCCAGTCCTCAGGAGAAAAAAGGACTGATTTGTTCACAGAATTATTTATATCTCACAATTCTGACTTAATAACTTGCAATTGTGAGTTTATATAACTCAATTCTGACTTAATTTCTCACAATTACGAGTTCATATCTTGGAATTCTGACTTTAAAACTTGCAATTGTGACTTTATTTCTTATAATTGTGAGTTTATATCTCACAATTCAGGCATTATAACTCGCAATTGTGAGTTTATATTTCACAATTCTGAGAAAAAAGTAATAAAGTTATACAAACTCGCAATTCTGAAAAAAAAAAGGTCAGAATTGTGAGATACAAACTCGGAATTGCGAGTTATAAAGTCCAGTTCTGAGGAGAAAAAAAGACTGATATGTTCACAGAATTGTTTATATCTCACAATTCTGACTTAATTTCTCACAATTGCGAGTTCATATCTTGGAATTCTGACTTTATAACACTCAATTGCGACTTTATTTCTCATAATTGTGAGTTTATATCTCACAGTTCAGACTTAATAACTCGCAATGTGAGTTTATATTTCACAATTCTGAGAAAAAACTAACAAAGTTATACGAACTTGCAATTCTGAGAAAAAAGTCAGAATTGTGAGATATAAACTAGCAATTGCGAGTTATAAAGTCCAGTTCTAAGGAGAAAAAAAGACTGATATGTCCCCAGAATTGGTTATATCTCACAATTCTGACTTAATAACTCGCAATTGCGAGTTTATATAACTCAATTCTGACTTAATTTCTCAGAATGGCGAGTTTATCTTTTTTATAACTCGCAATTTTGAGTTTATATTTCACAATTCCAAAAAAAAGTAATAAAGTTATACAAACTTGCAATTCTGCAAAGTCGCAATAACATTTTTTTTTATTCAGTGGCGGAAACGGGCTTCCATAGTAATATCTTATTCAGGTCATCACTAAATAAAAAATATTATGCATTTTGTTTGAGATCTCTTTTGTTTTGATAAAATAATGAACATTTAGCAGATTCTGCAAGGTGTATGTAAACTTTTGACTTCAACTGTATGCATGATTAAATTGATTTAAAGAGGAACAGCAGCAATTTATTACAGACAACAATAATAAACTGAAATGTTGACTGTGATATCTTTTTTGTATGTGAATGAATATACAGTATTGGCTTGTGTGTAGCAGGTCACACGTCTGTTTGTAATTCTTCACATGATCCTTTGTAATACTTCAATGTCTCAAGGTAGATCTTCAAAAGTCTTAAAGATTCACTGCATATGAGTAATACTGTATTGAATCAATAAAGAATTTGGAACTAGATAAATCCTAAAACCTTTGAAATTGTTCAGGGATGTTGTTTGACCTGGCATGACCCCTCTAGCATCTGGCATCGGCTACTCAGGTCTATCCTGTTTGAGGCAAATGGTTGCATTTACATTTACATTTATTCATTTAGCAGACGCTTTTATCCAAAGCGACTTACAATTGGGAATACAACAAGTGATTCATCCTAAGGAGGCAGATCGACATAGGAAGTGCTCAAAAATACCATATGACAGGCGTTGTTAGATGAGTACGGGCTAGAAAGGGAAGATCAGGAAAGAGAGGAAAAGAATTTTTTTTTTTTTTTTTTTTATTGAGTCAGTGTCGAAAAAGATGGGTTTTCAGCAGTCGCTTGAAGACAGTAATGGAGTCTGCGTTCCGGATGGGGGTGGGAAGATCATTCCACCAGGCAGGGACGTTGAAGGAGAATGTTTTGGAAAGTGATTTCGTGCCTCTCTGTGGTGGTACAATAAGGCGTCTTTCACTAGAGGATCTCAGACTTCTGGAGGGAGTGTAGATGCGTAGTAGTGAATGGACGTAGGCCGGTGATGAGCCGGTGGCTGTCCTATAGGCCAGCATCAGTGTCTTGAATTTGATGCGAGCCGTAACCGGTAGCCAGTGCAGGGATATGAAGAGAGGTGTGACATGGGCCTTCTTGGGCTCATTGAAGACGAGCCGTGCTGCTGCATTCTGAATCATTTGTAGAGGCCTGATTGTACATGCTGGAAGACCAGCTAAAAGAGCATTGCAGTAGTCCAGCCTGGAAATGACCAGGGCCTGTACGAGGAGTTGTGCAGCATGCTCTGTTAGGAAGGGCCTGATCTTTCTGATGTTGTGCAATGCAAACCTGCAAGATCGAGCAGTTTTAACTATGTGGTCTTTAAAAGTCAATTGGTCATCAAAGATTACACCAAGATTTCTGGCTGAAGTCGATGGGGTAATTGTTGATGAACCTAACTGGATGGAGAAGTCATGTTGTAAAGTTGGAGTGGTGGAAAAAAGACAAGGAGCTCAGTTTTAGCTAGATTGAGCTGAAGATGGTGTTCCTTCATCCATGCAGAGATATCCGCCAGGCAGCCAGAGATCCTTGCAGCTACTGATGGATCATCTGGTTTGAAAGAAAGATAGAGCTGTGTGTCATCAGCATAGCAATGGTAGGAAAAGCCATGTGTCTGTATGATGGGGCCCAGTGATGTGGTATATATGGAGAAGAGGAGGGGTCCAAGAACTGATCCCTGAGGAACCCCAGTGACCAGTTGATGAGTTTTGGAAACCTCCCCTCCCCAGGCCACTCTGAAAGACCTGCCAGAGAGATAGGATTTGAACCAGCAAAGTGAAGTCCCTGTGATGCCCAACGAGAGGGTAGACAGAAGGATCTGGTGATTTACCATGTCAAATGCTGCAGATAGGTCCAGCAAGATGAGTACTGATGATTTGGAATCAGCTTTTGCAATCCGCAGGGCTTCAGTGACAGACAGTAGTGCCGTCTCAGTTGAATGGCCACTCCTGAACCCTGACTGGTTAGCATCCAATAGGTTGTTCTGTGCGAGAAATAAAGATAGCTGGTTGAAAACAGCTCGTTCCAATGTTTTTGCTATGAACGGAAGGAGAGAGACAGGTCTATAGTTGTCTATGAGTTAAGTGTTAAGTGTAGGTTTTTTGAGCAGTGGGGTTACCCGGGCCTGCTTAAATGTAGTGGGGAAAGTGCCTGTGAGAAGAGATGTGTTGATGATGTGTGTGAGCGCTGGTAGGATTGTAGGGGAGATTGCTTGAATAAGGTGTGAGGGGATGGGGTCTAAAGGACGTCGTCGGATGGCTGGAGAGGAGAAGTTTGGTTACTTCTGCCTCAGAATGGGGATGGAAGGAGAAGAGGGGAGTTTCAGCCGTGGGTGTGGTCAGTTTTAGTTCCTGTATATGTGGAGCTGAGAACTTATTACTGATAGATGTAGTTTTGTCTGTAAAAAATGTGGCAAAATCATCAGCTGTTATAGAAGTGGTGGGAGGTGGTGGAGGGGGACAGAGCAGTGAATTAAAAGTTTTGAAAAGGTTGCGTGTGTCCGGAGCATTGTTGATCTTGTTGTGGAAGTATGAAGATTTGGCAGTATGGACTTGGGTAGAGAAAGATGAAAGCAGAGACTGATACATACTCAAGTCAGATGGATCCTTAGATTTGTGCCATTTTCTCTCAGCTGCCCTAAGTTTGGACCGATGCTCACGAAGAACATCGGATAGCCAAGGGTTGGAAGGAGCAGCCCGTGCTGGCCTGGAGGAGAGAGGGCATATATCATCTAGGCAAGAAGTAAGAGTGGAACATAACGTGTCGGTTGCTGAATTAGTATCCAGGAATGTGAAGTGGGTAGGAGAGGGAAGAGAGGAGGATACTGAGGAAGAGAGATGGGAGGGTGAGAGAGAGCGTAGGTTTCGTCTAAAAGTAACAGGTAGGGGGGATGGGGGTGCACAAGTAGCAAGATGTAGGTTTAGTGTAATGAAGAAGTGGTCAGAGATGTGTAGGGGTTTGACCACAATGTCGTCTGAAGTACAATTTCGTGTGTAAATGAGATCAAGTTGGTTGCCGGATTTATGAGTGTATGCAGTGGTGTATGCAGAGTGTATGGAAGTCTGCAGCATAGGGTTTGTCCAGATGAATGTTAAAATCTCCAAAGACTAGAAGTGGGCTGCCATCTTCTGGAAAAGAGGATAGCAGCCCATCCAGCTCTTCTAGGAAGATGCCAAGTTGACTAGGAGGGCGGTAAATGACCACAACATGGAGTTTGATAGGAGATGTTATAGTGATTGTATGAGATTCAAATGAGTTATAATTGCATAGAGGAGAATGGGTTGAGTATTTCCAGTTGTTGGAAATCAGAAGTCCCGTACCCCCACCCCTTCCAGTCTGACGAGGGGTGTGAGAGAAGGAGAATTTTTTAGATAGAGCGGCTGGGGTTACAGAGTCTTCTGGACGTATCCAGGTCTCAGTCAACCCTAGGATGCTCAGGCCAGATTGCAAAGAAAATGCCGAAATGAACAGTTCCAAAGTCCAACCGTGAAAGAGAAAGGTTCAGTGGAAGAGGTGTCTATAGGACGCAGGTTAGAGAGATTGCGTCGACGTGTGCGTGTGATGTTAGTGCGGTGTGTAGAGAGCACCGGTGTAGAGAGCACCGGAATGAGTTGGAAACACATGATAGAGAAGGACAGAAAGAAGAGTGAGAAAAAGGAAAGCATTTACTAACATCTGGCTGGCTTTACATTATAACATTATATGGCACATCCCAAACAGTTGTCTGTAGGTTTATGAGCTTTTCGGTACAATTTGAGTCTTGGGAGTTGGTCGTATATGTACTGCATTTGGACAAAATTATAAAGCTTAAGAGAAAATATTGTATTTCAGGAGTAAATGTTTATGCAAGTCTATTTGTTTGAAACCAGTGCCATGGAAAATACTTGGTCATTTAGTCTCCCACGTATTTACATAGACCAACGGCAGGGAACATTTATAACAGGAAGATTTAACGGTTGATTAACAAGTGATGGTCAGCGCACGGTCACTGTCACAGGCTGATCAAAGGGACATTCCTCCTGCTCTTTGCGAACGCAGCGCCTTACATGGATGCTTGTGTCACACCTGACAGATTCCCAGTCTTGTCAAGGTGGGAGGTCAACATTTTTAATTCCATTTATAGGTCTAATGCTTACTGTATGACACTGTCAAAGATCATCACTAGCTTTTCTACAAGCTGTAGTAAATACTAATTAGAAGAAACAGTGCCATGGAACTTAAATAATTCAATAAACATAATAAAATACCAGGGGTTATCAGCAGAGAAAATTTTCCAAGGACCCCCTCATAGTTATAACAGTGATAAAAAAAAGAAGTTTTTTTTTGTTCCCCCCCCCCCCCCCCCCCCCAATTTGAACTGTTCTGGACTCTGTTTTAATGGTTAATTTAAATTGTAGTAATCAAAAAGCACTTATAAAATGTAAAAACTATTTATCATATATTTATATTTAAATATATGATATTTATTTTATTTAATATGATTTAAAATGTATTATCAAAAACGTTGCTAATCAGATAAAGGCATAAAATATTGACTTTTAAAATATAATTAAATGAAAATGTAACCCAAATTAGGCTACTTTGTTTTAATACAATAATATATTATTTTTGTATTATTACTTTGAGACGTACACTTTACTGTACAATAGTAATGTTTCTGTCAATATTTCTTCAAGTTAAACCGCACTTTTATTTTGACGGGTTGATAAGTTTCTGTGTGTGTGTGTGTGTGTGTGTGTACTTTAATATATACAGCCACTAGTCCAAATAGCGATAGTGTACAGTTACTTTCGATTTATTCATCTAAGATTTGCCAAATTCTGACATTTCGCATTATACAGTAAATTCCTTTTGCATTAAAATATATTTTGTGATTTCCATCCACATTTTCCACATTGCGGAAATCATACAGACCTAAAATTATTTTGCGGACCCCCTAGCTATGTGTTACGGACCACCAGGGTTCTGCGGACCCTACCTTGAAAACCCTGAATTAAACAACATGAATTGTAACATAAAACCCTATATAATTTAATACCATTAAATGTGAATTGTCACACAGGGAAGTCTGGGAATGTCTATTTACTGTATTTCACTGTAAATTATAACTTTTTTCACAAACTGTACTTTTAATAGTATTATACAGTAAATGTACACAAAATATAAGGTTAGATCTATATACCACTACCCAGTAAACAGGTCTTTTACAATTAAAATTAAAATAAATTTCTTCTGAAATAACCTTTTATTTATTTTTACAAAAATAAACATAAAATGTTTCAAAATAAATGTATATTATGAATATAAAAACATTAAATGATGAATGCAAGTATGAAATTATATAAAAATCTTAAAATACACTACCAGAACAGTACGATTTGTAATGTTTTTAAAGAAGTCTCTTCTGCTCGCCAAGCCTGCATTTATTTGATCCACAGTACAGCAAAAACAGTAAACTATTTTTTTTTACTATTTAAAATAACTGTTTTCTATTTGAAAATATTTTAAAATGTAATTTACGCCTGGGTAATCCACTCAAAGCGGAATTTTTAGCATCATTCCTTCAGCCACATGATCCTTCAGAAATCAATGTAATATTTAGATTTGCTCCTCAAAAACATTTATTATTATTATTATGTTGTTGAAAACAGCTGAGTAGATTTTTTTAGGTTTCTTTGATAAATAGAAAGTTCAGAAGAACAGCATTTATCTGAAATAGAAATCTTATAGAAACATAATAAAGGTATTTATCATCACTTATTATCAATTTAAGCATCCTTGCTAAATATAAGTATTAATTTTTATTTATTTAACAATATATATAATAATTAATATAACAATCAAATAAATGCACGCTTGGCAAGCAGAAGAGACTTAAAAAAAACATTAAAAATCTTACTGTTTTTTTACTGGTAGTGTACATATGAAATATATGCTATATTATACAGTAAATTTAATTTACACATAAAAACAACAACAAAGGTGTGAAATTCAAGACTAATTACTATGAAATTAATGACTCATTACTTTTGCATAGTATTAAAAGTTTTTATAAAAGATTTTTATAAACACTTTTATAAGCACTTGGAAGAGTCACACAGCCTTTATGTGTAAAAAATGATCATTTACGTTTATTAGATAAAAATGTATTTTTAGATCATTTCTGCACTCCCAGGCAGTGGGACTAATAAGCCTTACACTTTTAAAGCCTAGCTAACAGGGAAGCAAAAGGTGCACTGAAATAATTAATAATACAGTTGCATATGTGGCCCTTCTCAGTCAAGCATTCCTCGCCTTTCTCCGCTCAGGTGAACAGCAGCATGTTTGTTTCGCCGGTCCCTCCTCCTCCTCCTCCTGCTCCTCCGTCATGCTGCTTTGCCCCCCATCCCCCTCCCATTGGCTGGCAGCCGTCTAAACAGCTCCAGCTGCAATCACCGCCGCTGCTGCTGCAACGAGCTGCCGGCTATTTGATCACCCCCATCCCGCACAGCCTCTGCCTTCGCCGGTCTGCAAGCTCACGGACCTCTGCCAACACATCCATTATGACGGGCGTCGCGGCTGCCTCCTTTTTCTCCAACGTTTGCCGGTTTGGCGGTTGCGGGTTGCATTTCGAGTCCCTGGGTGAGCTCATCGTTCACATCGAAGATAACCACATCGGTAAGTGGCGCTCCGCTTTCGGCCTGCTGTCCCGCTAAGCAGCCGCTCTCAAGCGGCGAGAAGGCGCGTCTGTGCGCCGCGCATTTGGCTGGGTTCTATGCAATGACGCGCTAATTCACTTGTACGAAATCGCTGCAAATTTAATAGCATTAGCATTGACTCGGTTAAAATTACGAGGCGATAGATAGTCATAGGCAGGTTTCAGCGACGGGTGCACGGGTTCGTGCACGGTTACTTACCAGACGCCGCTCTGTTTAGATCTAGGCCTGTATGTACATGTGGCAAGCCGTTTTAACATGTATTGCTTTAAGTAACAAATACCTAATTTTGCTGGTAGCATTATTAGTAGCTTTAGGTTAATAAATAAAAGTTGTCAAATAGTGACTAATGTGAATAATTATTATAATTTTTCAGTTTCACTATATTACAGTATATATTACAGTTCACGGTATTAATATGTAATGCACTACTAGAACTTCTTCCAGTAGAGAATGTATATGTATTACATAATAGTAGCACATAGCTGCTAATATCTGTTTTAGTGTTCTAGTAGTCTAATAATAAAGTGTTTTTATGAAGCGTCATCAGTCGGCCATATTGGCGGCACTGAACGTAAACAATCCCACTGAAGTGAGCGGAACTCGCATATTTTGCTGATTATTCCTGCTAAAAGTGGTCAATTATTGTCATGTTTTGGGCTGTACCAATCGGTCAGACTGGGAAAAACATTGGAGTACTATAGACTGCCAAAAGTTATAACAAATCAAGGAGAAGAGTGCAAAAAAACTGTCTGAGGAACAAAAGGGGTTTGTGGTTGGCCAAACTGAACCTGGATTTCCAGGGCAAGAATCTTGACAACATTCATGTTTGTTCTTATCGTTTTCAGTCAAGTTGGTGAAATATTAGGCTAATATCTTCATACTGCTCGTATGTATCTTTACCACCTATTAACTTTAGTTTGTCAAATATTGTGCCCTTTCCTGCTTACTAAGTCCTTCTCTATATGATTTAGCAGCTTTCACACATTTTGCCATGGCAAGGACAGCATAAATAAGCAGAACAATGTATTCAGTAGTACATTAACCATGCAATCCATGCTGTTGTTTACATCCGAGAATCTCCAGTATGGCACGTATCACATTAGTGCAAACCCTTATTGAATTGACACTATTACATATTTATTAACCACTGCATTCCTGTAGAATAGTTGTTAGTAAATGTGGAATAAATACCAGCAACAATTGGAACACATATGAATATTGAATATTTGTATAAATGGAATATGATTTAATAGCAACGTTTTGCCATTTGTTACCAGTAGCAGTAGAAGTCACTGTTTGGATGGTTAGTAACAACAACAAGTCATTATTGGAATAATATAACTGTGTAAATATCTACAATAAAAAAATTATAAATGTATACTAGTAACAAAGCTGCATTCTAAAGAATAGATCATATTAAATTTAATGCAAACGAGAGGGATAAACGTACAGTCTTTACAATGAAATGCACTGTATAAAGGTCTTGGATCACATAACTGTCACAAGTCGGTGGTGAAAAGTTTTTTTTTTTAGAAAAAAAAGTTTTGTCAGCTGAACAACTTGTATGTTGTTACAGTAAAATCCTTTGAACGCATTGTACTTCTGTCGCTCACAGCCTCGTTTTCATTCCTGTCAAAAATGAAATGAGATGCTACCCTGACTAAGGTCTAAATGTAAAAATAGCTTGCCATGTCCACCGTAATTAGCGCTCGCTGTGGAGAGCCATTGTTTACGCTGGTGTTGTGTATTCAAGCTGTCTGTCAAGTCCGCAGGAATGAATCTCTGTTTAGGTGTTTAACTGTTGTTTGAAAATTTACATACAAAAATTCCCTTTTCAAATGAATCCCAAGTTAGAGAGTCACTATTTGAAGCAGAATTAACTTTATTTTGAGAGGTCTGTTCTGTTGTTGGTTTTCAGAACTTGTTTTTCGCAACAGTTTATTAACGATGCATTTTGGTTTAAGAGGTGTGTGCTGTAAAAAGTTGTACACTGTAAAAATGTCAGCCCACTAAAATGGAAACTTTAATTAAAATGGTACACAGTTAAAGTTTATTGATTTATTGCACTTTTTCAACCACCTTAATTTCAATTACTGCGCTAAGGAAAAAGTTGAAACTGAAAACTGAATTTAATTACTGATGAAGAAATCAAGTTGAAACTAAAACTCAATAAATATAGATGCTATAACATGATAATGAAAACATTATTACAGTGTACTGTACTGGCCTATACAGTATTGACCTTACTCTGACTGTGTAGTATATTCGCTGATCTCTAATGGAAATGCATGAATGTTTATAACTGATACGTAGTGTTTTGCTGTGCTGCTCATATCTATTCTGATGGCAGTGCCATAGTGACTGCAGCTGTCACAATGGAAAGCATCTGTCAGAATGAAACACACCTGCACCCCATTCACTGTAGCTTCATAACAGATCAGCTGGCCTGATTTCCCTCAGGAGTCACAGATCTGACTATTGAGGTTAGGGATTTGACCTCAGAGCTCTTGTTTTAATGAGCACAACAATGAAAGACCCCCTAACCCTCCGCACAGCTCATTAATACTGCTAATCAATAATAATCCCATTGAGTGCAGACCCCATGCAGTGGCTTGGTTTGGCAGTTCGCCAGTCATGAAGATGATTGTTAAAATTCGTAATGTAAATTGAAGATGCTTGAGTTTGTTCTGCACTATTAGATGGGAGATTAATGTTAAAACTTGACAGGGACAATCTATATTTTAGACAGCTGGCATATAGAGCAGGATACAGACTCGGTTTACATCTCCTGTATTACATCCCACGATTGTCTCCAACTCTTCCTCCGTTTCATCGCTTTAGGAAATCGCACACACATGTAACAAATGAAGTGCTGGTGATGGCAGGTCATTGTTTAGACACTGACTATTCTACTGACAGAAATTGATGGAAAAATTAATTATGGGAAGTGATAAAAACAAACCAATTTGAAACAAGACTCTTTGAAAATAGCTGTACAATGTATGACTTTTGACCTTAAGTCCCATCACAGAACCCCTATTGAAAAAAAAATTGGAATACATTTATTGTGCTAAGTATACTAAGAATACATTTACATATTTATGTGCTTAATAAAATATTCTGCAATTGTACTGAAATTGTAATTTTATAGAACAATTAATTTGTTGCAAAAGTGCTGAGGTCCAGCTAAAGATGTACCTATTTAATTATGCTAAAGTGTAACTATTGCAAGTATACGTCAGGTACACTTTAAATAGCTTCTATATAATCCCTATTAATAGTGATATTTAAACACATTTTCGCCATAATATTAAGAAATGTGCATTCCAATTTGATATACACTACCAGTCAAAAGTTTTTGAACAGTAAGATTTTTAATGTTTAAAAGTCTCTTCTGCTCGCCAAGCCTGGATTTATTTAATCCAAAGTACATCAAAAACAGTACAATTCTGAAATATTTTTACTATTTAAAATAATTGATTTCTATTTAAATATATTTTAAAATGTAATTTATTCCTGTGATCAAAGCTAAATTTTCAGAATCATTACTCCAGTCTTCATGCGTCACATGATCCTTCAATCATTCAAAATCATTCAAATATGCTGATTTGCTGTTTAAGAAACATGTATTATTATTATTATTATTATCAATATTTAAAACAGTTGAGTACATTTTTCATCAGGATTCTTTGATGAATAGAAAGATCCAAAAATCATAATTTATCTGAAAAAAAAAAAGAAATTTATAGAAGTTCATACTTTTATTTAGCAAGGATGCTTTAAATTGATCAAAAGTGATGATAAAGATATTTATAATGTTCCACTGTTGTAATGCTCCACCGTTTTCAAAATAATTATAAATGTTTTTTGAGCAGCAAATCAGAATACTAGAATGATTTCTGGAGGATCATGTGACTGGAGTAATGATGCTAAAAATTCAGCTTTGAAATTACAGGAATAAATTACATTTTAAAATATAGTCAAATAAAAAAACAGTTATTTTAAATAGTAAAAATATTTCACAATTTGACTGTTTTTGCTGTACTTCGGATCAAATAACTGCAGGCTTGGTGAGCAGAAGAGACTTCTTTAAAAAACATTAAAAAACTTTTGACTGGTAGTGTATTTGAACCAGTCCTTTCGTTGCAGTTATAGTTAGTTTGTATCATGTGTTTACTACTTCACACAGGTATTGTCTTGACAGTGTGCCATAGTCATCATGCTGAATTAATCTGGAAAGTTAAATATAGAGGTTGTGTCTGCTTGCATATTTTGATCTTTGCATTTTGATTATACTTTTCAGTTCATCAAGGTCATTAGGCAAACAGGCAGGTTTACTCAATTGAGGTTACTCAATGACTTCCAGAATATAGTGCGCTATTTCAGTGTAACAAGCAACGTCATCTCAGATGTTAAGACGTCATGTTGGTGTTTGGTCAGGCTGTTTTCTTGCAATTTAATTTTGCAATGTTGTTGCTTGCTTATCTTATTTGACTTGTCTTGCATATGATGTGGCTTGTGTAGTGCATGCCAATTCTTTCATTTAATTTTTGTACAACCAAAGTGAAGCTACTTCATCTGAATTCAAAGAGCGTATATTTTAATTCCTTTTTCAGTTATTCAATAAACTGTAGACATAAGTAATTAGATTTATAATTAGATACGTTGTTGCTTCCAGCTTGTCCTAATTTTTCTTCAGCTTGATCAGTTATATATCTGCGGGGTACAGTTGCATACAGTTAGTTTCGACTCTTGAGTGACTATAAAGTTACATGAGCTTATGTAACATTGCCTCCTTGTGGTAAAATTGTGCTGTTTTTACAACATGACACGCTGGACAGGCGTTTGCAGACTGTCATAGGGTCTGAGCATATTTACATTATGTAATCAAATAGTACCAAGAAAGAGCTGTAATGTTACCCTGTAAAGAAGACTAGATTGAATATTTTGACAAATAGTGGGTTAAAATAAAATGTGAGACTCATTTGACAGCTAGATATCGCAGGTTGTCAAAACACCGCTGTGCGTCTTTATACTCGTCAGGGCGAGTGTGAAAAACTGATAAATGCAAACAAACACGAAAAGGAAAGTGCATTGGATATATCTGTTTATAGTTGCCTAGGCCGAAAGGAATTTTGCATTATGTCATACCCTCCAGTGATAGTCGGTCCTCCGGGTATTCGGACCCGCATTTAGGTAAGTTGTTGTTTAGTGTTGTGGCAGTGGAAATTTGTTCAGACATGCCCTGTTCGTTTCGTATCTGTTGTATTTGCAGGTCGTAGGTAACAAATGACATCATTCTAAACAATTGAATGCAGAGTTACTTTGTTACGGTCTGTGTTTGTTGTTGTCTCTTATCGTATTGCGTCACTGCAGGCTACGCAGCCAATTCTGTCCCTG
The DNA here is from genome assembly GCF_049309525.1 of Garra rufa. Taxonomy (NCBI): domain Eukaryota; kingdom Metazoa; phylum Chordata; class Actinopteri; order Cypriniformes; family Cyprinidae; genus Garra; species Garra rufa. The sequence continues at coordinate 29,117,085 of NC_133377.1, forward strand.
CGGCGGACAACGCAATCATAGCAACAGTTCAACTATATTAAACTTTGCTAAAAGATAAAAAAAAAAAAGGTTTAAAGGTGAGTTTTAGTGTTTTAATGGCCACCTTTAGCATAGACACCGCTCTTCCATTTGCACTAAGCCATTACCGCTGTGTGGAACTACAGTGCCATGCGAAAGTATTCATACCCCTTTATTTTTGCACATTTTCTTATGTTGCTTCCTTATGTTAAACTGCTTTAAATTACTTTTTTGACACATCAATCTACACTCCATACACCAAAATGACATCTTTGCAAATGTATTAAAAAATAAAAAACTTAAATGATTCCATAGCATAAGTATTCATACCTTTATCTGGGACAGTTGAAATTTAGCTCAGGAACGTTCATGTTGCTTGTAGATTTTACTACACTTTGAGAGAAGTTAACCTGTGGCAAATTCAATTGAATGGGTATGATTTGGAAAGGCACTGAATGAAATTGAATATCAGCAAAAACCAAGTCCTGATAGAGTTCAGAAACAGGACTGCATCAAGCCACATCTGGGGAAGAGTTCAGAAAAAATTTGGCTGCATTGAAGGTTCACAGAAACATGTAGTCTCCATTACCCTTAATGGAAGAAGTTTGAAATTCTTTCTAGAGCTGGCCTCCGGACCAAACTGAGCAATTGATGGAGAAGGGCTTTGGTTAGAGTGGCGACCAAGAACCTGATGGTCACTTTAGTTGAGCTCTATGATCATATATGCAGATGGGACTCAACACTCCACTGATCTGGGCTTTAGTGGTGTGGCAAGACTCAATCCTCTCCTCACTAAAGACACATGAAAACACACTTGTAATTTGCCAAAAAAAACAAAAAAAAAAACGTAAAGGACCCTCAAGACTGTGAGAAAAAAGATTCTCTGGTCTGATGAACCTCAATTCCAAGCATCATGTTTGAAGGAAACCAGGCATTGCTCATCACCTGCAGAGTAGCATCTCAACAGTAAAGTGTGATGGCAGTAGTCTCATGCTGTGGGGCTGTTTTTCAGCTGCAAAGACTGAAGGAGTAGAGTAGAGTTAAAGTAGAAGGGAAGCTCAATGCACCAAAATGTTGAGATAGCCTTAATGAAAACCCAGTCCAGAGCATTTAGTACTGGAAACTGGGCAGAAGGTTCACCTTCCAAGAGGACAATGACCCTACGCACACAGCAAGAGTGGCTAACTCTGTGAATGTCCTTGAGTGGCCCAGCCATAGCCTGGGCTTGAACCCAATCAAATATTTCTGGAGAAACCTGAAAATGTGCATCTGCCCCCATCCAACCTGACAGAGCTTAAGAGGTGAAGAGGGTGAGGCGAAAAATGGCAGACAATTGCCAAATGTTGATTTGCAAAGCTTGTCGCATCATACCAAAAAGACTTGAGGCTGTAAAGGCGCTTAAGCTAAGAACAGCGTTAAGGGTATGAATACTTATGCAATGTACTTATTTCAGTTTTTTTTTATTTTTAATAAATTTACGAGTTTGTGACAGTTCTGTTTTGACTTTGTCAATATGGTGTATGGAGTGTAGATTGGTGTGGGGAAAAAGTAATTTAAAGCAGTGTAACGTAAGGCAGCAACATAACAAAATGTGAAAAAAAACGAAGGGGTATAAATACTTTTGCAAGGCACTGTATCTACAGACGTTTTTATTTTGTTCTCTCACTATCCTAAATGTTGTTATTTTATTAAGTAAACCTATTAAATAAAACTATGAAGCATTCAGAGTAGATACTTGAAACTTGGGCGTTTCTTTCAGCGACCAGAAGATGGCAGGCTCGTTACACAATATCCGTTTGCTATATCAGACGGTGAGGGAAGGGCTAGATGATTTTACATGGAAACCAAAAAGTATGAAAAGGCGTTGTAAGTGTTTAGGTTTTACACTTGAGGTCAGAATTGTCTAGTATAATTAACAATACAGGTGTCATTCATAGCTTTAAGGTTTTGTTGATATCGTTAATGAATAATTCTAGCATATTCACAAAGGAAGTGTTGCATCTATTCCTCAGTATTGTTCCTCTTAAGGCTGTTTTTGATTAGCTAAGCGACATTATGGTGAATATTCCATCCATATGTTGTTTTTAATAATTTTGTGTACTGATTTTCGGGGGTATCCAACTGAAATGGTTGCAATAATAGTTTATGAATTGTGAGAAACTAATATCAAGAAATGATAATTATAATTGTAAAAGTTAATTCTGTTCCACTCTGTTGAGATCATTATGATTTAATTGTGTGTGTGTGTGTGTGTGTGTGTTTGTATAAGAGAGCGTTGCATTAAATGACTTGTCAGGGCTTTTTATGAGGCAATTAGTGAGATCCAGTGGAAAATCCATTATACCAGCTTTCCTAGTCCCACCCAAACCCCAGTGTGTGTTTGTCTGTATTTATGTGCTGGTGTGCATAATTTTTGCATTTGTGTGTGTGAATGCTTATGTTTTTGTTTCCCTTTTCATGTGTGTGCTCGTCCTTGAGCTTGCGTGTGTTTGTGTGTACATACGGAAGTGTTTGGAGCGTCGTATCCTGCTGAGCTCTGAGAAGTGTAATTACAGCCTCGTTTGGAGTTCTCTCCATCCCCTCCTTCCCGCCTGTCTTCCCCTCCCCCCGCTTCCCTCCATCCGGAGACCTGCTGCTCTCCAACGCATTAAAACACTCCCCTGCTTTTTAATTAGCCGTCTGGAAAACAAACCGGCATTCCTGCATTGCTGCTCCATGCCAGGCTCCTCTGACTTATGCACTAACAGGAGCACACACATATTGCTTTCCAATGGTTTTTGTGCTGTATTCCACCACGGGGTGGCACGTTTGCTCTTTTGGTGGTTTCAGAGCCCTCTAAAAAGTTTCCAACCACTCCAAAATGTTCTTACAGGGATGCATTTTGTCTAATTTTGATCCACCTGATCCCAAATCAGCGTGTAGGACAGCAGTAAATAGCCCGGTGAGGTTTGATAGGCAGAGGATTTAATGATATGGCTGTGAATAAAAGGCATGTTTATGAGAGAAAGTTCTTTAATGTCCTCACAGAGGGCCTAGTATTATTAGCCCTACATAAAGATTTCATAGGGATTTAATACTGGTCATGGCCCATTAAAATGCAATATTACTGCTACTGCTTGGGACAAGTGGCGCTTTCAACTCAGGTTCCTGCTGCCGTAAGGACGGTTGTTGTTTGTACTGAATTATGACGGCCGTTATTGAAAGTTTATGATTTTGCTAAATGTGAAAATTAACTCTGGGGCATTCAGTTTAAGAGGTACTGAATGTTAAGTATGTGTGTGTGTTTCTTTTGCGTGTGTATTTCCTTGCTACTTTTCCTGTGGAAAGACCTTGTGTGCCTCCATTTTCTAGGTGAAGGGAAATCATAAAATTGGAAAACATTTAACTCTGCCCTCCCTTCACTGTTCTGCACCTGGTACACGTAATTATATTTCACCCTGACACACATAATACTTGAATTAGGCTGCTGAGATTTAAAGGAATAATTCACCCTACAGAAATGAAAATTCTGCCATAATTGTCACACCCTAATGTTCTTTAAGACCTGGATGACTCACTTTCTTCTGTGGAACACAAAAGAAGTTATTAATAGTAAAGAACGGTTCTTTTTCATATAATGCAGTGGAAGTTAACCAAAAAAGTAATGCAGACTGTTTATGATCATGTGGATGACCCTGGGATCCTCATTCACTTTTATTGTAATAAAAAGGAGAATCATAAAAATCCTAGTAATGCTTTTTATGTTCCAATAAAAGGAGGAATGTCATACTAGTTTGAAACTACATAAGGGAGAGGAAATTTTGGCAGATATTTAATTTCTGTCAATTTCATACTACCAGTCAAAAGTTTTTGAACAGTACGATTTTTAATGTTTTTACGTCTCTTCCAAGCCTGCATTTATTTGAAATAACTGCTTTCTATTTGAATATATTTTAAGATGTACATTTTTAGCATCATTACTTCAGTCTTCAGTGTCACACGATCCTTCAAAAATCATTATAATATGCTAATTTGCTGTTTAAGAAACTCAAATTATTATTATTAATATTTAAAACAATTAAGTAAATGTTTTTCAGGATTCTTCGAGTCAAGAAATGATAGAAATGACTACTTTTATTTAGCAAGGATGATGAAGACATTTATAATGTTAGAAAAGATTTCTATTTCAGATAAATACTGTTTTTCTAAACTTTCTATTCATCCAAGAAACCTAAAAACATATACTCAACTGTTTTAAATAATAATAATAATCATTTTCCTGAGTTTCTTGAACTGAGTTTCTGTACGAAAGCGGTTTCATGTATCGACATGAAATCCATAAATTTTTGTCCGCACAGTCTGAAGATTATCTGACTCGATTTTGGTGAAAATCGGACGAACGGTCTAAAACTAGTTCGAAAAAGTAGGTTTTCAACATAAATCAAAATGGCGGACAGGAAGTTTGGCCAACTGTGGCATAATTGGTATCTATGTTGTCGGCATGACCCAAGGATTATTTTGAGACCAGTTTCATTACTATAGGCTCATATTATCTACAGTTATTAGCATTTTTGATCATTTTAAAATCAATGGTTAATGAATGCTTCATTACTCTTGACCAATAGGTGGCGCTGCTACCAAATTGATGTGGTGTAATCAGTGTGAGGTGGTAATGCCACATACCAAATTTGGTGCAAATATCTCAAAGCTTTGCAGAGATACAGCTTCCGATTAGCTTTGGCATCTTTCCTGCAAATTCGTTGATCCGTTAAATGAAAACGGTTTCGAATATCGACACGAAATCCATAACTTTTTGTCAGCATGGTCTGAAGATGATCCGAGTTAAATTTGGTGAAAATCCGACTAACAGTCTAGGAGGAGTTCGAAAAAGTAGGTTTTCTACATTAATCAAAATGGCGAACAGGAAGTTAGGCCAATTTTGGCATAATTGGTATCAATGTTCTCGGCCTGACCCAAGGAATATTTTGAGATCACTTTTATTACAATAAGCCATTTTTTTTAGAAGTTATTAGCATTTTTCAAAATTTCGTTATAACTTTTGACCACAAGGTGGCGCTGGCCCCAAAATGCCGAACATTTTTGTAATTATTGTCAAAACCATACGCTAATCCGTTCTCAAGATACAGCATTTTAAAGCTAAATTCAAAATGGCCGACACCCAAAATGGCTGACATGGGAAAATTGGGTATGGTTTGACTCGGCATGCTCCTCCGAATCTAACGGGATGAGTTTCGAGATTTTGGGCCAAATCACTAAGAAGTTATAGGCAAAAATAGCCTATTTTCATATCTCCTGACCACTAGGTGGCACTGTGACGAAACACTGCAGGTCGCCTCAGGTCATGCTTGTTATAACACACACCAAGTTTTTGTCTCAATACTTCAAAGCGTTGCGGAGATATGGCCTCACTTCCATTTTTGCACGCTTTTCGTAGAATTAATTAGCGCGTTATTCGAGAACGGTTTGTCCAATCAACTTAAATTCCATAAATTTTTGCCGGCATGGTCTGAAGATGATCTGAGCCAATTTTGGTGAAAATCAGACAAACCGTCTAGGAGGAGTTCGAAAAAGTAGGTTCCACAAACAATTAATTATAGAAAAAAAACTAATCCTTACGATTTTTGAAATATGGTGTTCATTCGACTCGGCATGACCCAGGGATTCAGAGAAAATTGGAATTTAGATTTTATGGCTTACGGGTTCAAAATGGTTCAAATGTTATCAGCAAAAAGAAAGTGAAAGCTTGGACAAGTGGTGGCGCTAGAGAGTTTGAGTTAGAGACTCCAAACTTGCTATGGTTAAAGTTGAGACTGTCCTCTATTAGTGTGCCAAATTATACAACTTTCCCGCAAGCGCTTCTATGGGCTGCCATAGACTTGCGGCGGAAGAGGATGAATAATAATAACACTAACGGATACAATAGGTGCCTATGCACCTTCGGTGCTTGGCCCCTAATAATAATAAAAATAAATGTGTTTTTGAGCAGTAAATCAGAATATTATAATGATCTCTGACGGATCATGTGATTGGAGTAATGATGCTAAAAATTCAGCTTCGAAATCACAGAAATAAATTACATTTTAAAATATATTTAAATAGAAAACTGTTATTTGAAATAGTAAAAATATTTCAAAATTTGACAGTTTTTTTTTTTGCTGTACTTTGGATCAAATACAAATACATGCAGGCTTGGTGAGCTTCTTTAAAAAACATTAAAAATCAGTTCAAACTATTTTGACTAGACTAATGTTTTTTTCTAGCAAAAAAATAATTTTCAACAAACCAAATATAAAATTGTGATGTTTTGCAAGGATCTCATTAAATGATGTTTGATTAAACAAGGTTCAGGAGGAGCACGATCAGATAATCAACCCATTCGGCACAGGTGCAACCTGTTTAACCAATCATTCAATCAGCGCATCCTCTATATTACCAGCCGTCTTACCTCCATCCAGCGATAGTTTCTTGGCATCCCTCCTCCACCCCTACTCCCCACTTCTAATCTGTTTCGATCCTACACTAGCAGGGGGAGTTCTCTGGTTCCGGCCTGTATTCCGGCCCGGAACCCTTCCCCCGGACAGCACGCCAAAATATGCTTAATGCTCGCTCAAGCAGATTAGATGTAAGGGCGAACTCGTGAATTGCAGATAACTCTCTAAAGGTGAATTTGTGTCTCTAATTTGTGTTTCTTACATTTAAAAGCTATGGGAAAATAAATATAAAACAGAATAAAATAATAAATGCTGGTGTACAGGTAAAATGAGAAAACACAAGCTTAAAATTATTAAAAGCATTTCCTGTTTGATGTACTTCATTTTAAATTAGTGTTCATTTGTTTTTCATTTCACAAGTATTTTAAGCTTGAAAGTGCACACCAGCAGGTAAAATAATTTGGAAAGGCTAATAAACCACTGATGAAGACCACCTCAGTGGACCACCTGAGATACACAAATGTGTGTGTGTGTGTGTGTGTGTGTGTGTGTGTGTGTGTGTGTGTGTGTGTGTGTGTGTGTGTGTGTGTGTGTGTCCTCTTTACGAGGTGAGGAAGGCCTAATCCATGCAGGGCAGTCGCCAGAAAGTGCTCTGATGAGATTAAGGCAGCAGACACAGGTAGCACTCTAAACCAGTTTCCTTAAAAGACATCAAGGAAACAGAGCTACTCTGCATTTTTACAATTCATTTGTGTTTTGGGATTCAAATCATGCTAGTACAGATTGTGACAGAATGCTAAAGATTTGTATTCGCATGCGAGATCTGGCAACTCATACGAAGCATTAAGTGAGCGTGTAGACTTTTCTGCATGTTGAAGGAGAATAATGGTTAAGCGAACATGGTGGAATGCTTTTAATGGCTTGGAGTAATACCTCATTTAGACATATGGGAGCTATTATATACACTGCCTGTTATACACAAATATAACTGCACACACGCATGCAATGCGACCTATTTGAATGCAAAAAAACATGCTTTTCTTTTTCTACTTTCTCCACATGGTCATTGAAAACCTCTGTGAAATAACCATGCAGAATGTGCCAGCTTCACACATACTCAGCACTTTTCTCTTTGTGAGGTCTTCTGTGCACCATTTATGTTTTAATGAGCTCTAAGCAGCAATTAACATCCTGCAATTCACACACACTCTCTCTCAACATACAGTGTGGTAAACAATGTCTTCGCGTGCATATGTGTACAATTAAGATGCATACTGATCAATGTGATCATAAGTGACTCTTTGCCACTTGAGGGCAGTCTCAGGCCATGATTCAGACTATAACCGGACACACACACACACACACACACACACACACACACACACACACACATGTTGGGTTTACATGTTTTATGGGGACATTCCATAGGCGTAATGGTTTTCATACTGTACAAACCGTATTTTCTATGGCCCTACACCTACCCTACACCTAAACCTAGCCCTCACAGGAGATTGTGCACACTTTTACTTCCTCAAAAAAACTCATTGTGCATGATTTATAAGCCTGTTTCCTCATGGGGACCTAAGAAATGTCCCTAGAAGGTCAAATTTTACTGGTATTACTATCCTTGTGGGGACATTTGGTCCCCATAACGTGATGAATACCAGGTGCGCACACACACACACACACACACACAGTTGGCAGAGGAACGTTTGAAGCATTGCCTGGTGGCCTCAGGCAATGGAAGCTGCCTGCTGTCACAAGTAGAATGGAAAAAGTGTGGTGGTTGGGTTGGGCCTGCAGGGCATTAGGGGTACTTGTTTGACAAACTTACAGTAAGCACAAAGTAATGTGAGCACCAGTGTAATTGCTGCATACACAGATTTTGCCTTGGTCTATATGTGGACATCTTTATCTTCAGTTTTATCCTTTGTTTTGCATTCTAATGTGATTGTGTTTTCTCTGTCCCTCTCTTAGACACAGATCCCAGAGTTCTGGAGAGGCAGGAGCTGCAGCAGCCCACATATGTTGCTCTGAGCTACATTAATAGGTATGCTGAAATACTAATTTGTGACCCTGGACCACAAAACCAGTCTTAAGTAGCACAGGTATATTTGTAGCAATAGCCAAAAATACATTGTATGGGTCAAAATGATACATTTTTCTTTTAAGGCAAAAATCATTAGGATATTAAGTAAAGATCATGTTCCATGAAGATATTTTGTAAACTATGTACCGTAAATATGTCAAACTTAATTTTTGATTAGTAATATGCATTGCAGAGAACTTCATTTGGAAAAGTTTAAAGGCGATTTTGGATATTTAGATTTTTTTTTTTGCACCCTCACGATTCCAGATTTTCAAATGGTTGTCTCGGTCCTATTCTAACAAATCATACATCAATAGAAAGGTTATTTATTCAGCCTTCTTTATTTAATTATTCCTGTATGAATCTCAGTTAAAAAAAAAAAAGACCCTTATGACTGATTTTGTGGTTGAGGGTCATATTTGTGTAGGAAAAATTATGAATAAACGCCCTACCATTCGAAGTTTGTGGTTAGTAAAGTATTGGAGTTTTTAAAATAAGGTAATTTTATTCAGCAAGGATGCAAAAAATTGTAACAGTGAAGAAGTTTATAATGTTACAAAATATTAAAATAAATTATTTTGTTTTGAACTTTCTATTCACCACATCACATAATCTAACGCCTCTTAGACAGCATGCACATATAATTAAGTTCTCTTTCACTTCTGATTGCGTTTCAATTGCTAAATAATCACTTGTTTTTAAACCGCAATGCCTTAAAACACGTGCAAATGATACGTTTATAATGTTACAGAATATTCAAATAAATGCTTTTGTTTTGAACTTTCTATTCATCTCATAATCCTAAAAAAAAAAAAAAAAATCAGTTTCCACAAAAATGTTAAGCAGCACAGCTGTTTTCAACATTGATAAAAATAAATGTTTCTTGAGAATCATTCAGGATCATGTGACATGATATATGATATCTAAATTTTTAGATTTTAGATTAGAATTTTTTTTAGAAATTTCCAGAAAAAGAACAAGCTCAAGCTCACTGAAAACAAGTAAACAGTCAGTGTTCAAAAAATAAGAAACTAATCATAAACAATAGAACCAAAAATTACCGTACAACAAATAAATAATAAATGCTACATATTTTGTATAAAGTAATCAAATGTATAAAAACGCTGCGTATTCTTCACTGTGTAAATTAAATATATATTCCTTCTTATTAAAGTTACAGAAGTGATTTAGTGTAGACTAGGGCTGCACGATTAATCGCACGATGTTGTGAGGTGCGTTTAGTCAATGAAGCTGGTACTTTGATTAGTAGTAAATCTCCATCACGTGCGTTCAGCTGGAGCGGCAATTAATACACAGAGACGTAAATCACTGACAAGCTACGCCAAATCGATTTGGCGTAGCTTGTCAGTGATTTACGCCTCTGAACGCTCCAGCTGAACGCACGTGATGGAGATTTACTACTAATCAAAGTACCGGCTTCATTGACTAAACGCACCTCACAACATCGTGCGATTAATCGTGCAGCCCTAGTCTAGAGCAGCGAGAGAGATTTTCTCTTCTATGTTGATTGATTAACATGAATGAAAAAGAGCAGGAATATTAGACTGCTGTCACTTTAAGAGCTGCCCAGATCCAATATACTTTTACACATGTGTTTTCTTTCTCAGCTGTTTTCTCAGCACTGTCTTCACGTTTGTGTGCCTTTACGACAGCACACATATAGCAAAATGAGTTCTCTTTTACTGCTTATTGCGTTTCAATGGCTTAAAATCACTTCTTTTTAAACCACAATGCTTAAAGGAGAACTCCGGTGTGATTTTGACCTAAAGTGTATTGAATCATGATACCGAGTGTAAACGTACCTTGCATATCTCATCTCGTCTTGTCCACTGCTGTCCGAAATCTGGGGTCAGTTAGCCGATGCTCACAACAGGTTGTCAATGAAAGTCAATCGGGCATCGAAGGAGCCATGTAAATAAATCACTGTTTTACGCCATTTACGAGGCACAAAGTAGCTCCAGACTTCATTGGTAGACTTCCAAGGGCCCTGACATTTAAAACGAGACATTGAGAACTCAGAAAAAGCACCGGTAGTTTATTTACAAGTAGATTTATACAGACAGTAACTGCAAGAAGTTTAGCGGCCGCCGCCATCTTAAATGTAGTCACGATAAGTCGAGTGTCGAGCACGAAGGAAACTACAACCTGATACGTTGATAACCTGATGAATTCCATGGTGCTCGACACTCGACTTATCGTGACTACATTTAAGATGGCGGCGGCCGCTAAACTTCTTGCAGTTACTGTCTGTATAAATCTACTTGTAAATAAACTACCGGTGCTTTTTCTGAGTTCTCAGTGTCTCGTTTTAAATGTCAGGGCCCTTGGAAGTCTACCAATGAAGTCTGGAGCTACTTTGTGCCTCGTAAATGGCGTAAAACAGTGATTTATTTACATGGCTCCTTCGATGCCCGATTGACTTTCATTGACAACCTGTTGTGAGCATCGGATAACTGACCCCAGATTTCGGACAGCAGTGGACAAGACGAGATGAGATATGCAAGGTACGTTTACACTCGGTATCATGATTCAATACACTTTAGGTCAAAATCACACCGGAGTTCTCCTTTAAAAACGCATGCAAATTATGTTTTTGTGACCACTGTAGCACAGCAACTTCACATGAGTGTGTAACCGTGATAGAGACTGTAGTTCAATGGGTTATTCATGTTTACCTGTTTATCGTTCACCCTACTTTTACATATAAAATGCATTATATTCTCACACACATAGTATGTCAGTACATATATGTAAGACATTTTGAACCAAAGTGCAGTGGGAAATTTCTCTAACAATAGTATTACATCAAGAAAACAGGGAAATTACACACTTGGGAAGTCAGTACAGAAGGATGACAATTGTATTTGACACTTATTTTATTTATCTAATTTCCAATTGTAGCTTTCCAAGTCATTCCAAGAACAATAGTCCTCAGGTGCATCATTACCTGCACATAAATCTATTAACATGGCCTTTTGTTTGCCGTTTGTTTTTCTTCAGGTTCATGACTGAAGCGGCACGCAGAGAGCAAGAAACTCAGAAGAAGAAGGTCCAACCCAAAATCGCTATATCAGTCACCGGAGGTGTATCGCGTAACAGTACGGCCACGCCTCCCCGGCATAGCAACGGCAGCCTGACTCCACCCGTCACCCCTCCCATCACACCCTCATCCTCCTTCCGCAGCAGCACACCCACAGGTGAATGGAGTTTGGATGATATTATGCAATTATAAAGTTAGATGTATCTATGAAAAACAATTACTACTTACTTATAGTTCTAACTCATTAGGAGTGTTTGTAATACTTGTGGAAAATTTAACGGCTGCTGATTCCTCATGTCTTTTAATTTGTTATAATTAAGTCTCAAATTTTCTGATTTATTAACCTCTAAATTATGGTTTGTTGCATTTGCTGTCAGAGAGTTAGTTCCAACTAAACCTAAAGCTGCACTAATTGAGTGTGTGTGTGTGTGTGTGTGTGTGTGTGTGTGTGTGTGTGTGTGTGTGTGTGTGTGTGTGTGTGTGTGTGTGTGTGTACTGAAAAGTTTCCATTGGTTTAAATCCATTGGGTGATGTCCACATGCCACTCGGCCACTCCATATCCTGTGTTTTATACTGCGCTTGTCTTTTAATGAACATTTCAATAAGCCTGTCATTATATCAGTTTATGTTCTGTTAAGAAATATGCCAAGGGTCATAACATAAATAGCAGACTGCTGGTTACTTTTAGTTGATTTAGACTAAATCTGTGCTGCATAAACAGCAGTTCTTTCAGAAATGTTAAATCCAACCTGAACTGTGGTGAAAAAAAAAAACACATTATGCTCCTAATGAAGAAACACTGGATAATTGTAGCAAAGGACACATTTGCTTTCTCAGGTCTCATTAGTTCTTTCATCAGCTAATATATGAAGCAAATAAGTGACTAATTAAAGAGTTTAACTTTATTGGTGTGCCTCAGGCAGTGAGTGTGATGAGGAGGAGGTGGAGTATGAAGACTCTGACAGCGACGAGTCCTGGACTACAGAAAGTGCCATCAGCTCAGAGTCCATCCTCAGCTCCATGTGCATGAATGGTGGGGATGAGAAACCCTTTGCATGCCCTGTTCCAGGATGCAAGAAAAGATACAAGGTACTACACTCATAACTTAAAATATTTGTATGTATATATATTTTTTTATTTATTAGGGCTGCCCCTAATAGTCGACTAACCGTCAGTCGATGAGAAGAGGCTTGGTCGACCAAAATGTTATTAGTCATTTAGTCGCAGAATAAAAAATCCACAGGAATTGCAGAAGTCACACAGTCCGTGATGGACAGATCATAAACGGCTGGCCTATGCTTACTATCATTCATCGACCTCAAATATGGCTTTTCATCTGGAATATGTAAGCAGTAGCAACTTTACATGGGTACTCAATCTAATGTTAACCTAAAAAAAAATGTGCGCTATTGAAGTGTCTGTGGAAGCTGAACAGTAGCTCTTGCATGACAGATGGAGGCGCTGGTGCGGTCACTTGCTCTTAAAATACGCCGTCATTTTTGGCCATACATATAAGAGTAATACAACTTTTTGAATCTGTAAAGACTCTACATTTATTTGTATGCACCCAGAATAACAACGAAACATTGCGCTTTTGTAAAATAATTAAAGCGCTTTCTGCCGTCTCGGTCTCGAGCATGAACCTTCGAAACTCTGTGTATGCTTGCCTTACAGACATGAAAATATACCTATAAAGAGTAAAATGTCTACTTTTTAATTAACCAATTCAAATAGAACACAAATATTCTGAGATTATGTAATCTGTATGAAACATGCATACAGGCGCATCACATGCGGAGATGAGGAGTCAGTGTCGCCAACTTCATCTTGCAAAAAATACAGAAAACACTAGTTCATCAATAAATTGTTAAAACGTTAATGCAGTCTCCTTGCTGACGTTCATAATTATATCTGCCAGTGTGCTGTGGCAAGCTTTTTTGCGTGAGCTTGAATGCTTATTAGGCTATGTAGGCAATAAAAGGCTCTTTATTACGATTTATTAATAAACATGCAACTAATTGTCGACTAATGCTTAAAATGAACGACTACTGGTCGACCAGAAAAATCTTTAGTCAAGGGCAGCCCTAGTATGTACATATTTAAATATAAAGTATTATTGTGGTATCAGATAAATCAGAAAAAAATATAATTAGTGCTGGGCAGTTTGACCTTTTTTGAAATTCTGGCGATTTGATGTTTTATCATGGTTTTTCCCTGACTGTGCCTTTATATGGACCAGAATGCATTAAACAGTTGCATAACCACTGCATCCAAACAAACATTTTTTGATGCAAATTAGATTGTATAATTTCAAAATATAAGAAAAAACTGAATATTCTGACCTTAGCTTTGTGATATTATGTTACAACAAAACATCTAAACGAAACAAAAACAGCAGACGGGCTGAATGAGAATGCAAATTCACTTTCTGACAGCAGGTTGTGCTTATGGGACAACTTATGGGGCTGGGGCAGCCGTGGCCTAATGGTTAGAGATTCGGACTTGTAACCCAAAGGTTGCAGGTTCGAGTCTCAGGTCCGGCAGGGATTGTAGGTGGGGGGAGTGAATGTACAGCACTCTCTCCACCCTCAATACCACGACTGAGGTGAGTCCCTTGAGCAAGGCACCGATCCCCCAACTGCTCCCCGGGCGCCGCAGCAATGGCTGCCCACTGCTCCGGGTGTGTGTTCACGGTGTGTGTGTGTTCACTACTGTGTGTGTGCACTTGGATGGGTTAAATGCAGAGCACAAATTCCTTGTATGGGTCACCATACTTGGCCTCACTCACCCCCTTTCCCCCTTTCCTTCCTTCCTTATGGAACAGCAGCGATAAAGTGTTTTTTGGTTACCACTGTAAACAAAGCAGCTGTGCTTTTAAATACTATATTATTATGCATTATACAGAGGTAAGATGAAAAGAAAATGCCATCTAAACTTTTCAGTTCAGTCAGTTCTCCTCAGAGATACATTCATATAAACCTTTCATCCCTAGTTCAGTATTTTGAACTTCCATTAGTCAGAAGTATATGCAATAAACAGGGATCTCCTCTCAATTAACGACAATGTGTACATTGCTTAAGCCTTTGTACCGGTATGCTGCTTTAAAAAAAAAATCATAACATTTGCATTATTTAAATCGGTTTACCGTTTGAACCAGTATATCTCCCAGCACTAATAAAAATTAACATAACAAACTACTGTAGTATTATCCAAAACTGTGGTTGTTCACATTATATGTGACTCTGAACCACAAAACCAGTCATAAGGGTAGATACATAATACATAAATAAATACGCTTTCCATTGATGTATGGGTTGTTATGATAGGACAATATTTGGCTGAAATATGATACAACTGTTTGAAAATCTGAGGGTGCAAAAAAAATCTAAAAATCGCCTTTAAAGTTGTCCAAATGAAGTTCTTAGCAATGCATATTACCAAAGACTATAGAATACCCAAGACATGTCACTCGTGTAGTTTTGAATGGGGAAAAATGCAATGTTCATAATGGCCGCGAAGCCCCGCCTTCTTAGTGAAAGAGCCAATCGTTGATTAGTAAAGTCAGCGCGTCACTGCAGCTGTCGTTAGAAGTCCCGGTTGCTATAGAAACGATCGGCGCTCTAATACATGCGCTCAGTACTGCGCATGCGCACTGGCTCATTTAGCCGGAAAAATACGCGTATTTTAACGCTATTGGAGCACAAGGAACCATATTTGTGAGGTAGTTCTTGTTGGATTTCTTTGGAGATTTAAAATATGAAATTTAATCCTAAACTTGGTGAACAGTTTTGGAGAATTTGATGTTTCCCCATTCAAAGAGATAGGAGCTGCACTTTGATGCCCGAGAGGCGTTTCAAAGATGGCCGCCGAGTGACATGACTTGTCTTAAAGGGACTTTGATATTACTAATCAAAAACTAAGTTTTGATATATTTGCTGTAGGAAATTTACAAAATATCTTTATTGAACATGAGCTTTGTATGATTTTTGCCATAAAAGAAAAATCTATAATTTTGACCCATTCAATGCATTTTGGCTATTGCTACAAATGTGACTTAAGACTGGTTTTGTGGTCCGGGGTCACATATGTAGTTTAGACAATCTCTTCCTGTCAAAATATTGAAAACCTGCAGTGGATTACATGAAATGTTTTTTTTTATTATTTCTGGAAAGTTCTTTCGAGTTTTCCCTCATTCCTGCTTTTCCTTCTAACTTCTCTTTCAGAATGTGAACGGTATTAAGTACCACGCTAAAAACGGGCACAGGACGCAGATCCGTGTGAGAAAGCCCTTCAAGTGTCGCTGTGGGAAAAGCTATAAAACCTCTCAAGGCCTTAGACATCACACCATTAACTTCCACCCACCCCTGTGATACACACACACCACCATTTTTAAGTTTACCTAATCATCCTTTCATTTACATTTCTGGATCATATGTAAACTGGGATCAAGCTGATTTCATTCTTTCTTTTTTTCCCCTTTTGTGTATAATTTTATATATACATGTAGATATACTTGTACATTTGCACATTCCATGTATATCATTCTTTACTGCCTTTTTTTTTTTTTTTTTTTTTTTAAGTGACACAGTCACTGATAGTTGATTAGGACATGACACATTTGTTTCTGATTTTAAAATCAGAAAAGAAGAATTTCTTTTTGTTCATGAAACCTACTCAAAGTGAAAACCACAGTAGGTACGTTGTAACGTGTACATATGAAATTATATAAAGACACATTTATATATATATATATTAGTAGCTAAGTTGTATTATCCAAACGTATTATTTTCCATTATATATTTTGCAGAACATTTATATTATGTTTTATACCAGAACTTTATCTCATCGTTTTTTCAAAGTACATTTCATATTTTTATTTGCTCTATAGACAAGCAGTCTTTTTATTGTCTAAATTGGAAGGACATTGATCTCAGGTCACAACACAGCTGTCAACGTTCAGACAAACAAACCAGGAAACAGGAAAAAACTCACTTCCACTCACTTCGTTCCAGAACATTCCACACAGAATATCAAAACGGCTGACATTACCGCAGTGTAAAGTTACCTTTCCAGATTTCTTTTGCATGCGGCTGGCATGCAGGCAGCACCTTTGGTGTGAAATTGAATTCTTTGCATGTGGCCTTCTCCAGACGACTGCAAGCGGTTACATGACGTAGTTGCATTTGAGTTCTGAGCAATATTTTACATAACAATCCTGAATGAAAACACACTATTGTCGAAGCCAACATCAGCTTAAAGAAAGACAAAGAAGGGCAGAATTATTCTGCCCTGTTACCCTGCTGTTACACCAGCAGTGTGCAGAAGTGCCAAGTTATTCTTCCCCAACTGAAAAAGAAACATGGATGATCTGCCAAACACTCAACGGGTCACACATCTGGCTATCCGTTTGGTGCCTGTTAGCGGAGAAGCCTTAAAGAGGACCTAAACTTTTCTTCGTGTACTCAGCCTTGCAGTATTTTTGGTCAGTTTTAGCTCGTACGATCTTTATTTCGGTCGTTGCCGTTGATTACTTTTGACACATTTGGGACTGTCCTCGTGGTTGTGTTTGTGTAAAGGTATTTGTTAGCCCTCTGCTTGCCTTGTATTGTAGGCTACGGCTTGCTAGCATGACACGACCGCTTAGCTGCTCTGCTGTCTCTTGGCTTGTAGTCTGTTACAATCTTTGTTGTCAAAAGTATTATATCATTACTTTATATTGTTACTGCTAGTATTACAGTTCGATAGTGCCAGATGCATAGCTACGCCTGAATATTTTTTTTCTCTCAACTTTGATTCTTGAACGATTTCGCATCGGTCCCGTTGTCGGCCAAATAAAGCATACCACGGTTTACAAAAGGAAAATGTCTTCAACTTTTGGTGCAAAGAAGGACCAAGCAAGCTTTCCTATCCACAAGTCTTGGTGAGTGTTTTTCTCGGTTAGGGTCGGTCAAATGAAACAACGTGGACCAAAAAGGGCACTGCCAAATCTCCAGATATGAAGCTTGGAAAAACAAGGTGCTGTTCATAGTACAATGATGGTATTTTTTTTGGAAGAGTATTATGGAGCATGTCCAATAAAACATGGTACTTTTTTTTGTTAGTGGTGCTAAGATGGGACAGAAATTCGATATGGACAAAATGTTCCATGATGTTCATATTGAGGAAATACAGGATCTGTATTTAAACACTAATATCTTGGACCATCGCCATGATTTCTCGAAAAAAAAAAAAGGCTTGGAGTTGAATGAATGGAGAGTTACTATAATTTCGATGCCAAAAACTGGAGCTTGGGAATGAAGAAGTATTGGATGCCTATTTGTGAGTGACTCATTGTAGATGACTCACTGTCCTGTTATTTTCCAATTCATCCGGTGTCATGTTTGTTTGTATGTGTGTATTTTTGGACACTGTACCAGTAACCACATTTGTACCTCTCTTTGGCTACGGAGTCATTTGGTCTCAGCTTTGACACGCAAACTTAGAACCTGTAAAACATGATTTCATTGGATAGGATCCGTGTGATTCCTCAGACCTACAATGTAGTAATGTGACTGAGATGCATTTATTTTGGAGGGAGTTTGATATACTATATAGTGAATGTATCGTATTGCAAGTCTTTTTGTAAAGTGCTTTTGAAATTATATTTTCGTACTGTATGTTTTTGTGGAAAACGTTTTTGTGGAACCGAGGCAATTTGTATGTGAGACGACGTGTAATGTGTGCGTGTTTGTGCGAGCGAATGAGAGACTCTTTTGAGACGTCTTTATCCTCAAGCTGCAATGTAAACTTTAGGACAATGGTACAAAAATAAAAAAAAAAGCAAACAAGCGTGCGGACCGTTTCTGTGTTTTATTGTGCTGATGTAATAATGACTTGCTGATACAAGCACAAATGTTCAGTTGAATGAACTTGAGCAGTAGCATTCTTTATTAATAAACATACACTTGATACACACAAACACAGAGCAACCCTAAGTTTAACGTCCTGGCACACTTACAGTGTGAAGCATCAGCTGTGTTGGATAAATGGATTTCAAGCAGGAATGTTTGATGGATATAATGCTGAAACTGAAAGTTTAATAGTTTAATGCGAGATGTTTGAACCAATGATGCACTGAAAAGTTGCTGCCCTATCCACAGCCTTAGTTTCAGCTTTCTGGATTGACTTACTTGGTCATTTTAGATAAGCTTCAAGGAGCAGTTCACCTAAAACAAAATGTTTTGCCATCATTATCACATAGAATAGACATTTTTAAAGGTAATCGGTTTGTTGAAAAGAGCTACTAGTAGAATAAATGAAGACTGAAGCTTTTAAGCTTCATAAATGAAACTATTCATTCACAACTTGGACTGATTAACAATAGAAGCTTGTTTTCGCCCTGGGAAAAAAAAAAAAAAAAAATCAAACTCTAACTTCTTTTCTCGCAATTCTGACTTTTTCTTAGAATTGCAAAACCGTAACAGAAACAGGCTTGCTTAATTCAATTCTTTGGCTCAACTTAAAGTTGTTTAAACCACTTTCATGATATTTTTATGGTGCTTTGCATCTTTTTCTAAAGCTTAAAAGCTTCAGTCCACATTTATTGTAATTGCCTGGAGAAGCACAACCAGTATTTTGTTTCACAGAAGAATGGCATGATTAAATGGTGACTGAATTTCCATTTTTAGGTGAACTATTCCTTTAAATTAGTGTACGAGTAACCGTTTCACATAACAAATTCGCCTCTGAGGTGACATTTTAGAGTCATTTTAGGGCATTTCCTTTTGGCTGAATTAACATCATTGCATCATTGGTCCTTTAAAAAAAAAAAAAGATCTACATTTTCATAAATGACAACCTAAAGCTCTCTGCTCTCATTTAAAGCGCAATCAGTTTTACAGTTGTACACAAAGTTTTAAACTAAAAAAGTGCTTTTCATTTTTTTTTTTTTTACATACCATTGATGTCAAAAGTTTACACCCCCTTTCAGAATCTGTAAAATGTTAATTATTTTACCACAATAAGAGGGATCATACAAAATGCATGTTGTTGTTTATTTAGTACTGACCTGAATAAGATATTTCACATAGAAGATGTTTACATATAGTCCACAAGAGAAAATAATCCATCTTTTCACATTGAGAACAACTAAGGGATTCATATGCAACTATTCCACAAGGTTCAAAGGTTCACGCTTACTGATGCTTCAAAAGGAAAAACCTGCTCTCCTTTAAAGTGTTAAGAGCTGGGGGGTGAGAACTTTTAGAATTTTAGGATCAGGCCTCTAATAGGCAGTACTAAATGGAGATATATATATATATATATATATATATATATATATATATATATATATATAGATAGATAGATAGATAGATAGATAGATAGATAGATGTACACATCTCCATTATGTTCAAAAGTTTCCACCCCCAGCTCTTAATGCATAATTTTCCTTCTGGAGAATCAGTGAACGTTTGAACCTTCTGTAAAAGTCCCTCAGTGTGAAAATATGGATCTCATACTCATACAGTCATAGTTGGAAAGGTTTCGAATACACAAAAATTCTGTGGGACCTGACAGTTTAACTATTCAGGACAAACAAGGAACTCATGAACAACTATCACTAAACAAAAAAACAGCTTTTGATCATTCAGGTAACAACACAGTATTAAGAATCAAGTGTATGTAAACTTTTGAACAGGGTCATTTTTATAAATTCAGCTATTATTTTCTCTTGTGGACTATATGTAAACATCTTTTATGTGAAATATCTTATTCAGGTCAGGAATAAATAAACAATAACATGCATTTTGTATAATCCCTCTTACTTTGGTAAAATAATTAACATTTTGCAGATTCTTAAAAGGGGGGATGTAAACTTTTGACCTCAACTGTACCTATTACACCTGAAGTCCATTATTATAGTATTCTGTCCCTTAGAAGTTTAAATATCTGAACTAATGCTCGTCTATGTGCAAATCAAATATTCCGATGGCATATCCTCCTGGCATGAGTTATGCAGCGGTTACAACAAAGTGACAACATCAGCGTGTTTCGAACAAAACACTGAAGCCCCCTGAATCACCTGAGGCATTTTATATTGAACTAAAAGCAAATAAATATTTTTTCCCCTCTCTATTCGAAGTTTTCAAAGTTCAGAACATTGTCATCAAAGTGTGTGTGCACATGCTTTTCGTAGAGATGCTGCTGGCAGTCCAGTGGAAACTGCTCGCTGCAGACGGGACATACCCTCCAGTGAGACTCCACATGGCGTTCGAAACTGCTTTGCTCAAAGTGCGGCGGGAAGATCACCTCACACAGGGGACACCTTTTATGAACATCAGGTCTGAGTGGGGGAAGAGACAGAGAGAGTGTTGCAAGTGGGATGTGTTTGGAATGAAACATTTCTTATTGCTTACTGCTTAAAAGATAAGTTCACTTAAAGAACTCAAATTTCCTGATAATTTACTTACCCCTATGTCATACAAGATGTCGTTCTTTCTTCAGTCGAAAAAAAAATCAAGGTTTTTGAGGAAAGCATTCCAGGATTTTTCTCCATATAGTGGACTTCAATGGGGATCAACGGGTTGAAGGTTTAATTTGCAGTTTCAATGCAGAGTCAAAGGGCTTTACACAGTCTCAGCCTAGGAATATGGGTCTAATGTTTTAACCACAAATGCTCATCTTGCACTAGCTCAACTTCATGCATTACGTAGTCACGGAAAGTCACACATGTTGTAGGCGGAATGACCAACCCAGTGTTTACAAAGCAAACGTGCAAAGAAACTCAAAGGCCCTTAAAAAAAAAGGTAAAATAGCGATGTCGGACAATTTTGGAGGAAGAAAGTTGGAGGAAAAAAGAAGTTGGAGGAGAAAATGAGATGAGGTTTTTCGCCTGCCCTACCATTTTAAACCAAAGAACACAGACGAAGAACTAACCGCACATGAACTTTCCAAAATTGATTATGTAATGTGTGAAGTTGCACTAGTGCAAGATGAGCATTTGTGGTTATAAAATATATATACAATTTTTTTTTTAGAAAATGGCAGATTGTTTCGCTAGATAAGACCCTTATTCCTTGGCTGGGATCGTGTAGAGCCCTTTGAAGCTGCATTGAAACTGCAATTTGGACCTTCAACCTGTTGATCCCCGTTGAAGTCCACTATATGGAGAAAAATCCTGAAATTTTTCCATCAAAATGCTTTTTTTTTCAACTGAATAAAGAAAGACATGAACATCTTGGATGACATGGGGATGAGTAAATTATCAGGAAATTTTTATTCTAGAATTTAGCTAGCTTCCAAGGCAACATTTTTAATTTTCATTTAATTTTATTTGAAGTAATAAAATAACAAAAACTAAATAAAAGAACCCTAAAGACTATAAAGACATATAAAAAATAATAATAAAAATGACAAAAACTTTAAATTACTAAAACTTTAGGTAACATTAAAATGAGAATATAAAATATAAAATAAATTCATAGTAAATAAATTATACTAAAATAGCACTGCTGCATACTATGCAGTATATACTGTAGTGTTTATGGTCTAATATTTAGAATAGTTTATAGCACACACTTTGCAACCATGTATCGACTGTATATTGTATGCTTCGTCACATGACCTCACCAAGGTGCAAATGACATTCAGTTATTACCTTTGAAATAAGAATTTACTGTAATGTTTTATTTCATTTTTTTGGGTGAAAAAAAATGTTTTGGTATGTCTTCAAAAACATTTGGCAGTCAGATCCAGTAATGAGTCAAAAAACCGAGATAGAAAAATGTACATTTTACATTACTGAATCATTGACGCTTTAAAATAAAGTCTTAATTTTCATGAACATTTTATAAATAATAAAATAAAATTTTATATTACTTCAAGTCATTTGTCACTTGGAAATTAAAAGCCAGGCCCAGAACATTGTGGGATACAGTGGTTCACATAGTATACTTTGTTGTTTACTAGGGATGTAATGATATCAAAATCTCACAATACAATAATATCACGATATGAAGTTCATGATACGATATTGCGATATTTAAAAAAAAAAAAAAAAGGACAAATGAATAATTGGGAAAAAAATGCATTAACTTAAGTCAGAAAAAGTCAGGAAATTAACTTGTATCTGAACTTTAAAGGGGACTCAACCCTCTTTTTATTTGTGGTATACTGTCTCAGTCTAAATTACATTCACACTGGTGTTTTAGGAAGCCAAACAAACTAGAATATAATAATAATAATAATAACAACAACATTTTTATATTATTGTTATTCCTATGACAGTAATAGCCATATACTATAAAACAATAGCACTATAAAATATATGAATTTCATAGGTATTTTATTTTTGCTTTACAGTACTGTAGAGAAATTACAGTTCTTCTTTCCTAATTTCTACACTTAAAAGAGTTTTTAAATTTGGACTGCAGTAACGCATTTAAACCGCTAGCTGTCAGCAATTCATAGTGCACTTTTAACCTTTTATTTTGACGGAAATCTCCAGCTTCAGTGAAAACAGGCTTACAAAAACACGTCTCACTTCAAATCTAGTGAAATGCTGTAATCATCTGCCACAAAAATAAAGCATAACTGGTGGCCGTTGTATTCCCAAATGTGCGCTAAACTCACAGCTCATGCATTAAACGAGTTCACTGCATTCACTGTGAACTGAGCCGTTCTGAGACACAGAAAACACCTGATCACGAGCTGATCGGCGGAACGAAGTGCATGCTTCACTTTGAAACGTGTAGCGAAAATAGACTTGAAGAAGGGATTAAGCATATTGTGCTTTCAGTTTTAGTTCATTTGATAGATACTGTGCCAAAGCATAATGGCCCAAAACACAACTTTAAAGACCTTTGTGTTAGAATAAAAAGTTGAAATATATTTTAAAAGCACTTTTTGCCCGGAAGACCTATCGTTTCATATTGTCATGTGACCAAGATAATATCAAGACACTGCGATTTTGATA
This sequence comes from Garra rufa, assembly GCF_049309525.1. NCBI lineage: Eukaryota > Metazoa > Chordata > Actinopteri > Cypriniformes > Cyprinidae > Garra > Garra rufa. The sequence goes on from NC_133377.1 coordinate 29,140,637, forward strand.
ATACCCTTACATCCCTATTGTTTACTACAGTTTTTGAAAATATAGTACCTCTAGGCATTCAATGCAAATGGTGTACAGCGTATACACACTAGAGATGTTCCGATACCCTTTTTTCCTTCCCGATACCGATTCCGATACCTGGGCTCGGGGTATCGGCCGATACCGAGTACTAATCCGATACCTGGGTGTGTAATTGTATATACAGCTGTAGATAATACTAATAAATTATTTTATTGTGTGCTTCAGACTTATTCCTTAATAAAACAAACATACAGTGATATATACAGTGAACTAGAGTATTTTTAATATATGACATACATTTGACAGTAATATTTTTTATATAGTTAGTATTACTAATCTGGTTTTCTGACGTACATCAGCCCTGTTTATAACAGAGAATTTTGGACAGAATTTGAAAGATTCTCACTAGATCTCGCAGCAACCTTATTCATTGTGCGCAATTTTCAAATGCTCCTCACTGCATCTCGCAGCAGTAACAGTGTTGCAAAATCAACGTTGGCTCCCGAATAAAGCTGTTCGGGGTTTGTGCAAGTTTGTTTGCATTGCAGTCCAAGCTGATAAAAGGTCGGCGCTGAGCAGCTCAAACGTGTCGTGTTAGTTTCACTTTCGTTTCGCGTGCCATTTTATGTTTCTCATCTGAGACAGAAATGGCAGAGCTTATGAGTTGAACAACGCGGTGGTCGCGCCAGTGTGACCGCTCACGAAAATTAGTAACACTGGCAGAAAAATTGGTCACAGTCTGGAGCCCTTTAATATTATCGCAAGTGTCCCGCGCGCTTAATGTCCAAGGAGTAAACAAACCACGCGCTTGTACAATTCATTAACACAGAACCACGCATTAATTCATATTTAAACAGCCGGTTTTCGGCTTAATATTAGTCCATATCACGATTTGATTTAAGTGTAACGAACTACCTTTGATTAATGCATCAAACTTTGACAAATTCCGTGACGTTCCGCGTTAAACTGTAAGTTCCATTTTGACTGGATTCCGCGATTCCGTCCGTGTTTTCCGCATCGCAGAAATCATAAAGCCCTACATATGAGACATGCCGCCGTTTTAGCGGACAAACTGCTAGCACATTTGTATTTCTTCTTCGCTGCTCTAAACAGTGGTGCTTGTGGCAACACTGTTTGCATTCTGAGCCGCGAAGAAGAACTGGCTTCTGATTTGCTAGCGGGAATAACTTATATCTTAAGAAAATGGTATCGGATCGGTACGTGGGTTCAAGTACTCGCCGATTCCAATGCTAGATTTTTTTGTGGTATCGGCGGCTACTACTAGTATCGGAATCGGAACAACCCTAATACACACTGCAAACATACTATGTGCAGTATGGTAGCATGTAATTCTGAACATTCACCTGGTGTCAAAGCAAAAGCTTGTGTGGCTCTCGTTAGATTCCAGGCTCTGATGATCGCAGGCTGCCGGGGCCTCACCATTACCTCCCTAAGAAAGACATAAAAACCAAAACGTACCACACACATCATTTCTTCTTGACTGAGACATAACAATACAACGTTCTTCAGCGGACACATTTAGCTGTCACCTCTCTATTGAGACATAACAGCTAAGATCTCACACAGACACACACACACCCACACTTCCGACGAAAAGCCACGCCTGTCTGCACACAGCCGGCTTCCTGCAAAGGTTAATGGGCTTTTAACGCAGCAAACGAGAAAGGAGGAGAAAGGGGTCAGCGCCGATCTGCACCCTCAAATATCACAGGCCGGCACCCCCAGCCAATTAGCATAGCCCTCGTCAACATCTCTCTCTAACGAGCCTCTAGCCTCGTCACTCTAATCCGCTAACGAGCTCAAAAGAGAAAAGCCTTAATTGCCGTTTCATGCAAATTAACCACCTCTGTATTCACCTATGAACTGAGGTCTGAGGGTGCAGGGAATGCAGAGGGCAGCGAGGAAGAGAAGATGAAAAAAATGAGTGAATCAAAGAGTTTGAATCAAAGGGCGACAAGGTGGAAGTCAAGAGGAAGGGTTTAAAGCAGAAAGAAAGTCTGAGAGAGAGGAAGAAGAAGTGAAGGTTGCTAAAGAGTGACAAAAATACATGGTAATGCCACATATCAGTTTAAAGACTGGCACAATAACACCCAGTTAGTTCTGAACCTTACAAAAAATGATGTAAAATAAAGCTGATGAGTCTTATAAACTAGTTTTATGAATCCAGATATAATGATTTGTTTTTAACAATACCTTTCTGGGCCTTGTACATGGTTGCACCTTTGATGGATCAGCTCTCGGATTTTATCAAAAATATCTTAATTTGTGTTCTGAAGATAAACAAAGGTCTTATGGGTTTGTAAAGACATGAGGGTGAGTAATTAATGACAGAATTTTCATTTTTGGGTGAATTAAGTTTTCAAAAAAGATTTAAAAATTACATTAGCCAGGTTTCCATCCAAGGATTTTTTTAATGAAAAAATATTTAGCGCTATAAAATTTGTACCGATATAGTTAATGGAAATGCCATTTATCGAAAAAATTTCTCATGTGTCGACACAATCTTTTTTTTATTTAACTTCAGTGCATAAATTCTACATCAATAGTTCAAATGTCACAAAAATTAGTTTGGAAACACTTTGTTGAGAAAAGCTTTAAAGCTAATAAATGTGGTGTCGTGGTTTATTAGACTATAGGACTATTAGATTTTATCTCAAATTATTTTATATATGGTAAGAAAAAGACGAGTTACCTTTCAAATATACATATCTTAATTTGATGTTCCTTCAGTATGTTGCAAGTAAAAATGTATTAATTTTGTACAAAAAGTAAAAAAAATTACATTAATTCATTTTGGCTTGTTAGCTATATATGTTAGGCCTAAGTACAAAAAAAAAAAAATCACTTGTTAATAAAAATAATTTTATGTAGGCCTATAAACCTTTTTCCTGAGTAAACTGAGCAAACCATGTCAGATTGGATGCTCTTCTGTTCCGGTCTCCATAGGAACCCATTCAAATAGTCCATCTGTTTTTAATGTAGCTAACTTCGGCAGGTTTGTGTGATCTACACACACATCTGACAAATGACGGTCATTGCGATATTGCCAAGTGATGGCGCTATGGAGCCATGTGCTTTTTAAAAACATTATAATAGGTTTAACATTAGATTATCAACTCCGAATATACGCTAATTTGACTAGAAACACTGGAGACCGGAAATGCAAAGCATTCGTCAGGCGTGACTTCTGTGTTCAGGAAAAACGTCTATACAGTTCAATAATAGCCTATATAATAAAGTTTCGAATGGATGAAGAACAGGCTACTAGCCTATGTAATTTGCGCAATAGACATTGCACAATATTTTTTGCGATACACCCACACTTTAGCGAAAATGTGTTTTTTTAGTGATAACGTAATCACGTACACCATTTTATGATTAAAAAGCCAAGTTTTTTTAATGCATATTCTCTTTGTAAATAACAAAACATCGCTAAAAACTGGATGGAAACTTGGCTACTGTCCAGATAAAAACTCTTTCAATACTACTCATCAAGCAATACTTATAGCAGTCTGAAGTTACATTAAAACAGACCAAGTCTATTGTACATCTTTGTAGGTGCCAAAAAATGTAGAAGTAGAAGTTGTTGGGGTGCTTTCAAAATATTTCCACTGCTCTATGTGTGTATACAGTATGTGTTCTTACATTAGGTCGCTCTTCAGCAGGATTCTCCAGGCCATCAGGGGGGCTGAGACTGCGTGACGGCTGACTGCAGACCACAGGACCACCCCATGGCGGCGGAGCCAAAGGAGGAGGCCGGCATGTTTGTTCTGGGGATAATGCCCCATCTGCTCCATCTGAGCAACAACAATTCAGATAGTTCTGAATAAGGTTGTCAAATCACAAAACTACTTTCAGTAGTTAAACACCAATGTCATTGAAATGTTCTTGATACTCTACCAAATTTCAACATGACAGCAAAACAAATACAGTACATTTTTATATATAAAACACTACCACTTTTATTCAGCTAGGACACATTTTATTGTTCACAAGTGACAGTAAAAATGTTGATCAATGTAATTACAGAAGATTTCTATTTCAAGAAATTGGTGTTCTGTTGAACTTTCTATGCATCAAAGAATCATAAATAAAATGTATGACAAAAATATTGATAATAAGAAGAAATGTTTCTTGAGCAGCAAATCAGCATATTAGAATGATTTCTGAAGCATTGTGTGATCCAAAAGATTAGAGTAATGATATTGAAAATTCAGCTTTGCCATCACAGGAATAAATAACAGTTTAAAATAGATTAAAATCATCAATTGTAATGTAATAATATTTCACAGTTTTACTGTTTTTACTGTATTTTTGATCAAACTAAATCAGCCTTGGTGAACATACTAGGCTTTAATTTTTAATTTTTATTTTTTATCTTACTGACCTCTAACTGTTAAATGATAGTTTATGAATAATTATTAATACTTATAAATAAAAAAAAACTGCTTTCCATTTGAATATATTTTAAATTGTAATTTATTCCTGTGATCAAAGCTAAATTTTCAGCATCCTAACTCCAGTCTTTAGTGTCACATGATCCTTCAGAAATCATTCTAATATGCTGATTTGCTGTTCAATAAACATTTTTTCTTAGTAGTAGTATCAATATTTAAAATAGTTGAGTAACTTTTTCTTAGGATTCTTTGATGAATAGAAAGATCCAAAGATACACTATACCATTCAAAGGCTTGGAGTCAGTATAATTTATTTATTTTGTTTAGAAGTTAATACTTTTATTTAGCAAGGATGCTTTAAATTGATCAAAAGTGATGATAAAGACATAATATTACAAAGGTTTCTATTTCAGATAAACGCTGTTCTCCTGTTCTCCATAATAATAATAATACAAAATGTTTTTTAAACAGCAAATCAGAATAGTAGAATGAATTCTGAAGGATCATATGACTGAAGTAATGAAGCAAAAAAATCAGCTTTGAAATCACAGGAATAAATTACATTTTAAAATATATTCAAATAGAAAACAGTTATTTTAAATAGCATAAATATTTCAAAATATTACTTTTTTGCTGTGCTTTGGATCAAATAAATGCAGGCTTGGTGAGCCTTCTTTAAAAAAAACATTAAAAATCTTACTGTTCAAAAACCTTTGACTGGTAGTGTACTTTAGTGTAAAATAAAGCATATTCAAAATCATTATAGACAATCTACATTTTTTCAAATTATCCAATACTGATGCCTAACTTTTAAATGGTATCTTATGAATAATTATTTAATATTTATAAATAAAAATATATTTTTAAAAATTCAACCATAAACAAGTCTTTATAGACAATCTACGTCAGGGATCCTCAAATCTTACCCTGGAGGTCCAATGCACTGCAGAGTTTAGCTCCAACCCTAATCAAACACACCTGAGAATGCTAATCAAGGTCTTCAGGATCATTAGAGAATCACAGGTAGGTGAGTTTGATCAGGGTTGGAGCTAAACTCTGCAGCGCATTGGACCTCCAGGGTAAGATTTGAGGAACCCTGATCTACGTTTTTCAAATGATGTAATAGTTCATTTACTTTACTTACTTTCAAAGATCGACTTAAAAAATAAAAGCAGACAAAATTGTGCACCCACCCCGGGTCTCTTGCTCTGAATAGGGGTTTCCATACTGCAGTTCGGCAGGTTGCTGGGGTATCAGTGGAAGTGGAGGTTGGTCTTGTGGATACGGCAGTGGGTAACGCAGCAACATTGGCTCTCTGACCTCAGACTTCCGACCCCCTGCTGCCTCCACTCTGTTCATACACTGCCGCAACTCCTGCAAGAAAACCAAAATTATTTACAGAATCCATCTCATACCTGACAGGAAACACTTATTTATTGCTTCCATGAGTAAAACCAGATAATAACACAAATATTTTTACTAAAATTGACGAGACAGGGTATTTAGACACTACAAGAACCCGAATAAAACTTCTTTGCCCAATGATCTTCAACCAAAGAAACAGAAATCTTGAGTACTATTGTAATACAGATCAATTATTACCAGTCTTTAAATAGCGCTGACACAGTGTATAACTCTCCTTGCTTTTTACTCTTTTTCTTGTTCTTTCTTTCCCTCTCCTTTGACCTCATATCCATGAGCCATGATTAGAGGAATTATTCGCACATTTAACATTTAACACAAGTGCTGATGGGTAATCAGGGAGCCGAATGTGGCATTTAGCCGTGACTCTTGGGGCTCAAACATTCACACTCTGCCTGATTTCAGCGTCTTACCTGCTAAGAATCAAATTAAGGTATTTAATATTTAAAGATTCTCATTAACATTTAGAAGATCAAGCTAATAATACCAGCCTTAGAAGATACCGCAGCTTTTTGGATGTTTGAATAGCAAACAAAGAACAAAACACTTGAGTATGAAGAACAAAAATGATTTATAATGTAAATGCTCTTACCTTTTCCAGTCTCTCTTTCTCCCTGGTCACCACCACAAGACTCTCCCTCAGGGCAGACACCTCTCTGTCCTTATCTGAGACCTGAGTCTGTCAAGAAATTCATACAATTTATTTTATTTATTTATGAGTGGCATCTGGACATTAAATTTATTTTTGCTTTAGATTAGGGTCACAAACTTTTGATTTAAATGTATATTCTGTTCGATACAACATTGTAGGTTAACTGAGATGTCAAATTTGAGTTGAGAGTAGTATGTATAACTTAGACAAACTGATATATAGACTGACTGTAACCTCCTCGCTCAGTCTTTGTAACTAGAGGTCCCACATCTAATAGAGAAAGATAGAATAACATCAGCGTACTGTCTGCTGATCTCCTTCTTTTTTTCTCTTTCTGAGTTATCGTTGTGTAAATGCCTGTTTGAGTTTGAAGTTGAGTTGAAATGGGTTTACTACGATCTTACCCTGCTCTCCCGCAAACAGTCATAAAGCATTTGGTGAGAGCGTGTGCATGCGTTTAAACACGCTGTAAATAAAAGACTTTCCTTTTGATGGTGTCTCCAGCTTTGTCTAAATACTCAGACAAGAAGAGTCCTTTACGACCTCCTTTCCACTTGGCCAGCTCTGTCCTTAATGACTGCCGTGTTCGCACACGCTCACAAGGCTGACGGAAATGTGATACCACAGTGAACTGGACCTAAAAACCAGCCCGTGGAAGTTCAACTGTGTTTGCACGCTTGTGTGCTCTGACATCTAATGCAAATGAATGTGTGAGTTTCCGTGGCTGGCTCTTCCTGCCTGTGTGTGTGTGTGTTTACGTACTTTAAACCGCTGCTCTTCACTGGCTAGCAGGAGCTTCAGGTTTTCATTGATGGTGCATTGCTTTCTCCATTTTTCTTCCATGCAGGCAAGCTCAGCTTCGACTGACACGCTGCACTCCTCTTCCTCATCCTCTTCCTCTTCTTCTTCATCTTCGTCATCATCATCCTCCTCTTCTTCCTCTTTCTCTTCCTTCCCCTTCTGTCCAGGTCTACCTTCAACTTCCAGTCTTTCAGCATCTCTTGGTGTTGCAGGTTTGATCTCAGCAGGATATTGATCTTTTAAATGTGAGAAGTTAATGCAAAATGCATAAGAAGTTGTTCACAGTATTATCGAGCATATAAAACAATGGACATAAAACTGCTAAGTATTTGATGTCTAAATGTACAGCTATGGATGTTTTGAATGATACCAATAACCAACAATCGTAATATAAATATACAGTTGAAGTCAAAAGTTTACATACACCTTGCAGAATTTGCAAAATAAGAGGGATCATAAAAATATTTTTTTTTTCTTAATTTATTCCTGACCTGTAGAAGATATTTCACATAAAAGAGGTTTACATATAGTCCACAAGAGAAAATAATAGTTGAATTAATAAAAATGACCCTGTTCAAAAGTTTACATGCACTTGATTCTTAATACTGTGTTGTTACCTGAATGATACACAGCAGTATTTTTTTGTTTAGAGACAGTTGTTTATGAGTTCCTTGTTTGTCCTGAGCAGTTAAACTGCCTGCTGTTCTTCAGAAAAATCCTTCAGGCCTCACAATTTCTTTGGTTTTTCAACATTTTAGTGTATTTGAACCCTTTCCAACAATGCCTGTATGATTTTGAGATCCATCTTTTCAGACTGAGGACAACTGAGGGACTCATATGCAACTATTACAGAAGTTTCAAACGCTTCAGAAGTTAAAATGATGCATTAAGACCCGGGGGTGTAAACTTTTGAAAGGAATGAGGATGTGTATATTTTTCTTTTTTTTTTTTTTTTTTTCATTTAGTACTGCCCTTCATAAGCAATCGCCGACACAGTAAAAAGTGAAATATTGTGAAATTTAAAATAACTGTTTTACTATTTTAATACATTACTCTATTACTATAGTCTTCAGTGTCGCATGATCCTTTGGAAATCATTCTAATATGCTGATTTGGTGCCCAAGAAACACATTTTTATTATTATGGGTGCTTAAATCAGTTGTGTTGCTTAATATTTTCGCTCAATCCTTTTATAAAGAAACTACTTTGATTATGTGTTTTAGTTTAAATGTGTTACGATTCGTTTCTCTCCTTGCCAATACCTGTTGGAGGTGTCTCTGCATCTGGTGTGTGTAACTCCTGTGTGGTCTCTGTAGAGGCATCATTCCTGTTACAGTCCTAAAACATACGTAATATTGGAGAGTGGAGGGTGTTTCAGATCTTACGTGAACATTAAGTGTATAATTAGTAAAGTCTAAAAGCTTCATTGTTGAATTTTTGTGAATTTACACCTGGCAAAGCCAAAATTTCAGTTACTCACCCCCTGCTGCGTCTCCTGTTGCTGGGTCAGTTTGGTGACTTGTCTTCGCAAACGTTGGCACTCTCTGTATTTCTCTTTGTAGTGCTCTGCAGCCATATTGAGACGCAGCTTTAGTTCTTCAACCTCCTTTTGTAGCTCCACCTCCAGATCTGAAACCACACCCACTCCACCTCTGCCCTGAAATTTAAAGAAATAAAATAAGAGAATGAGAGTTATCTCACAGTTCACACATGTGTTCATACTGTTATTAACAGATCTTCAATATCAAATAAACATTGTGGTTACCACTTCCTGTGATGCCTGGATTCTCATCCTGTCCAGCTGATTCTGAGCATGTCTGCATTCTTCCTGGGCTTCAGCTAAAAGGACTCGTAGGTCTTCTGCCTCTTGACGGGCACGGTACAGCTCAGCCATGGTGCGATCTCGCCCGCCGGAGGCATCGCGTAACTCAGAACCCAACATGGCGGCCTTTTGCCGCATGGCCTGAAGCTGCTCTTCAGCTTTACGCAACTGCTCTTTCAGACCCTGGAGATGTGCACAATGCATTAGAAAGAGTAAGTAGATATGATTTATGCCTCTAATACTTACCAAGGCTGCATTTACAGTATCTCAGAAAAGTGAGTACACCCCTCACATTTCAGCAACAATTTTAGTATATCTTCTCAAGGGACAATACTATAGAAATGAAACTTGGATATATTTTAGAATGGTCAATGTGCAGCTTGTATAGCAGTATAGATTTACTGTCCTCTGAAAATAACTCAACATACAGCCATTATTGTCAAAATGGCTGGCAACTAAAATGAGTACACCCTCAGTGATAACAGCAGTATGTTGTTTAACCATGCAAAGCCACATGTCCTATTCATCATGTTTAAGTTTTTGTCTGCTTGACGGGACCATACAAAGTTGTGTATCTTGTATTAGAACAGTTAAACTTAGGTGCTTTAAGTACAATTCTCTCATACTGACCTCTGGATGTTCAAAATGGCACCTCATGGCAAAGAACTCTCTAAGGATTTGAGAATTAGAATTGTTGCTCTCCACAAAGAAACCGAGTTACACTACAGTGGTCAGGGTCTGCAGAGGTTTTCCAGGATGGGTTCCTTTCGGAACAGGCCTTGCAAGAGTCGATCAATGAAGTTGAATACTCGTTCTGTGTGTCAGGTGCAGAACCTGGCTTCGAAAAACAGATGCATGAGTGCTGCCAGCATTGCTTTAAAGATTGCAGAAGTAGAAGGTCAGCTTGTCAGTGCTCAGACCATACGCCGCACACTGCAACAAGTCAGTTTGCATAGGCGTCATCCCAGAAGGAAGCCTTATCTGAAGCTGGCTCACAAGAAAGCCTGCAAACAGTTTGCTGAAGACAACCTGTCCAAAGGTGGAGAAGCACCATGTGTCTAACGTCCAGCAGCTCCGTGATGTGATTATAGAGGAGTGGAAGAGGATCCCAGCAACAACCTGTGCAGCTCTGGTCAATTCCATGCCCAGGATGATTAAGGCAATGCCAGATAACAATGGTGCTAACACAATATATTAACACTTTGGACAAGTTAACTTAGGGTGTACTAATTTTTGTTGCCAGCTATTTTGACAATAATAACTGTATGTTGGGTAATTGTCAGAGGACAATAAATCTATACTGCTATATAAGCTGCACATTGACTACTCTAAAATATATCCAAGTTTCATTTCTATAGTATTGTCCCTTGAGAAGATATACTAAAATGGTTGCTGAAATGTGAGGGGTGTACTCACTTTTGTGACATACTGTATTTGATCAAAAAATGTGATAATTTATTTGATCAAATCCTAAAAATTATTTGAAAATGCTGATTCAGTGCGCAAATTTTATGCAAGCTCATTTATTAAAAATGTTTTTTTTTTACTATTATCAATGTTGAAAACAGTTGTGCTGCTTAATACTTTTGTGAAAATCAGATTTTTTAAGGAATAGAAAGACCAACATATTGTGGCGGGAGGGGCAAACGACAGACACAGTGGGTGTGGCGTCAGGCCTCGGAGAGGCTTTTATTAAACAGAAAATAAGGGAAAGTGAGTCCATAAAGTAAAACAGTGTCCAAAAATAAAAGGGGAGTCTGGTGTCCTCGGGTGCTGGGGCAGCGTGACGGAACGGTAGTGTTCAGAGGGGAAGGGTCCAGGAGAGGGGCGGAGTCCGGCGGCCGCGGGCGCTTTCCATACTAGCGCCGGGGTGCTAGGGCGGCGGCATCTCCGGCAGGCTCATCCCTCTCGAGCTGTCCGGCGCTGGGGCGGCGGCTTCTGGCGGCCTCAACCGGACCGCGGGTCCGGCGGCTCTCCAAACTCTTGTGGCGCGGGATTCCCTCTTCACCCCCTCCTGGACCCGCGAGGACACCAGCGTGCATGCACGGGGGAAAGAGACCGGTCTCCCGAGGAGAGGCGCGCTCGGGATTTAAACAGCGGCGGTGATGAGGCTTCATTTACATCAGGTGTCCCCATCACACGCCGCCAGCCCGAGCCGATTACACGCCCCTCCTCTCCCCTACACACCCACTCCCGTCGGGAGCCTGGAGAAGGGCGGCGAATACGGGACGGGGTGGTGATGAAAATTAGGGGGGCGGGCAGACGCCTCGCCACATTCCCCCCCCCAAGCGACATCCCCGTCCTAAGGTCGCCGCCCACGCAGGAGTGCTACCTTCCTCATCCAGGCTCCAGCGGTCGGAGTGGGCGGGGATTCCTCTCCAAGGCAACGCTCCCTCTCGCCGCGTACCGGAACAGGGACAGAAAAACCGGTATTAGTCGACAGCCTCAACCAACCGCAGGATAAGTGACTAACTGAAACATCACTTACCCTTCTTGCGGCTGGGAGGCCGTCTCCGTAGTTCTCCGTCCCCGTCCGGGTCTTCACGAGCTTTGGCGAGCGAGAGGGGATGACGTCATCAGGTGTTGCCCACTGCGCTGTCTAAGCCCCGCCTTGCCCGCATTCTCCACCACTGTGGCGGGAGGGGCAAACGACAGACACAGTGGGTGTGGCGTCAGGCCTCGGAGAGGCTTTTATTAAACAGAAAATAAGGGAAAGTGAGTCCATAAAGTAAAACAGTGTCCAAAAATAAAAGGGGAGTCTGGTGTCCTCGGGTGCTGGGGCAGCGTGACGGAACGGTAGTGTTCAGAGGGGAAGGGTCCAGGAGAGGGGCGGAGTCCGGCGGCCGCGGGCGCTTTCCATACTAGCGCCGGGGTGCTAGGGCGGCGGCATCTCCGGCAGGCTCATCCCTCTCGAGCTGTCCGGCGCTGGGGCGGCGGCTTCTGGCGGCCTCAACCGGACCGCGGGTCCGGCGGCTCTCCAAACTCTTGTGGCGCGGGATTCCCTCTTCACCCCCTCCTGGACCCGCGAGGACACCAGCGTGCATGCACGGGGGAAAGAGACCGGTCTCCCGAGGAGAGGCGCGCTCGGGATTTAAACAGCGGCGGTGATGAGGCTTCATTTACATCAGGTGTCCCCATCACACGCCGCCAGCCCGAGCCGATTACACGCCCCTCCTCTCCCCTACACACCCACTCCCGTCGGGAGCCTGGAGAAGGGCGGCGAATACGGGACGGGGTGGTGATGAAAATTAGGGGGGCGGGCAGACGCCTCGCCACAATATATTTGAAATACGTCATTTGTAACACAAATGTTGCGATTTTTGATCAATTTAGTGCATCTATGCAGCATAGTTTTAATTATTATTTTTCAAAAATCTAACTTATCCCAAACATTTAAATGGTAGTGTTTCATGGTTTTCACAAAAACATTAAGCAGCAAAAACTGTTTTCAACATTAATAATAATAAAAAAAATATTTCTTGAGCAGCAAATCAGCATACAAAAATGTTTTTTGAAGGATTGTGTGACACTAAAGACTGGAGTAATGGCTGCCTAAAATTCAGCTTTGCCATCACAGAAATAAACTGCATTTTAAAATATATTAAAATAGAAAACAGTTTTAAATTGTAATAATATTTCTCAATATTTCTGTTTTTCCCTGTATTTTTAGCCTCTGGTCAGCATAAGATTCGTTTTTCGAAAACATTAAAAATCTTAAATAAATGACTATTACGGCATCAGTGGGGTGTGTGTCTCTCTCTGTGCGTAGTCTGTGCAGTTCCTCCTGATACTGTGCGATGGTGACCTCCCTGTTCAGCTCCACCGCCTTCAGCATCTGCAGCTCTGCACTGAGTTTAGTGTTTTCCAGCTCCGCGCTGCGCACGTGAGACTGAAAGCGTGCACACACAATGTGGATCAATGCACATCTCGCAACAGATCATACATATGATTACACTTCATGTAGAACCCGTAGATACTACTCACACTTACTTTGTAAAGCTCCTTCTCGTCTCTTTCATTCTTCAGCTGTGTTTGTAGACTGTCCCTCTCTGAAATTACCTTTTGCAGCCTGTCTCTTAAACTGGACAACAAAAAAAGGAATAAACAGCAAATTGTTATCCTGAGAGTGGAATAAAATATAGATAAGATCTACACTAGCAGTCAAAAGTTTTTGAACAGTAAGAATTTTTTAGTTTTTTAAACTTTAAAGTCTCTTCTGCTTACCAAGTCGGTATTTATTTGATTCATTTGATCCAGGACGCCTTTAAGTTGAATTTTATATGAATATATTTTAAAGTGTTTTTTATTTGGGGGGGGGGGGGGGGGTTATAGAAATTAATACTTTTATTTAACAAGGATGCTTTAAATTGATCAAAAGTAATGCTGAAGACATTTACAATGTTAAAAATGATTTCTATTTCAGGTAAATGCTGTTCTTCTGAACTTTCTATTTCTATTCATCAAAGAAACCTGAAAGCTGTTTCTTTAACATAATAATAATAAATGTTTTGAGCAGAAAATCAGAATATTAGAATGATTTCTGAAGAATCATGTGACTAGAGTAATGAGGCTAAAAATTCAGCTTTAAAATCACAGCAATAAATTACATTTTAAAATATATTCAAATAGAAAACAGTTATTTTAAATAGTTCTTTTTTCTGTACTTTGGATCAAATAAATTGAATTAAAATAAACACACAATAAAAGCATTTAAACCTACTTGTCTCATACCCCACTTTAAAAATGTAAATAATATAAATATATTCATGTCAGGTAATGTGTGTATAGGCCTTACCAGTCCAGTTCGGTCTCTTTAAGAACAGCTTTTTGCGTGATTTCTAGCAGGTCCTGTTCAAGTTGTCTCACTCTGGCTTGAGCCTCCTCCTTCTCCTCACGCAGGCCTTTCTGCAGCTCCTGCAATTGGACAGCAAATGCTATCAATCACACCTTCCGGCCAATCAAAATACTCCAAGCATTTTATCCAAAGACAAAAATCTGTCAAAAGCGATCCAACCAATTATTTAAAAAGGAATTGAAATGTTATATATATATTTTAGATTTTACAAATATTATAAACAATATCTTCTAACAAATAGCATAAAGGTCTTTAAAAATACAGAAATAATTTAAATTTTATATATATATATATATATATATATATATATATATATATATAAAATTTATAAATGATTAGAAATTTATTGGGTTTGTAATCCGTGGAGAATGACAAAGACTTCATAGATCCTATTGATAATGTAGTAGTTTACAGGAAACTTAACTCAAAGAGAAAATAATTTTCAGAAATGAAGGTATTAGTCTGATTAAGCCTACCTCCCTAAAAAAAAAAAAAAAAAAAAAAAAAAAATCAAACAGTCCATTCCTAAAGTGAATTTCCCCATAACATGATGGCAGCAGGAAAAGAGGGGGCTTCAATTTCACTTTTGTTTCGGGGGCTCATATTTAACAGTCGTCATCAGTAAATCACAGTAACATCTGGTTCTGAAAGCACGCATACACGCCTTGTCCTCCGGCTAATCTGGTGACTCGTGGTGTTTTACGGCCGATGATGTTTCGGAATTGCAGCACAGGCAAATAAAATGTGAGGTCGTAAAATTAGCAGCCACAAAATATATACTTATGTTCTCACGATAAAGAGGAAGTCTATTTTCATATGTAAGTTCTGACAGTTTAACAGACGCATGCACACTTATGGCATATGAAAGGCTTCGTGTGACTGGGGTGTGAGAGAGAATTATAAAAGTGTTAATGTTTTATTTGTGGTGTTCTTTGTCCTTTGTGACACTCATAATTCACACTTACAGACTTCAATAGGGTCTCCAGAACGAAAACACTAGGGGGCGCTGGAAGACCAGCAAACCAACTGAATCACATCCTGCTGTTTTCTGGGCCCTTTTAGAGTTTAATGTGCTTGCTGTGCAGTCAAACTTCAACACCACATCAGAGCCAATGGAATTTGCCGACTTTTTTGTTGTTGTTGCATATTCTATGCTGATGTTGAGGGAAAATCTAATTTTGTGGAAAAGATTTAACATCGTAAAATGTGGTAGATACATGAAATTATCTGACCATATTTAATCAATAATTAAAGGTTACTGATGGTATTTAAACGGTTTTAGTTATTTGCTTGATTTATGCCATCTAGGGCTATTTCTGTGGCAAGAAAAGTTGCCAAAACCAGTTAAAATAGGTAAATGAATAACCGTTTAAAACAGAAATGTATTACACTGCCATTACACTGGTACACCACCATTCAAATGTTTGAGATAAATAAAAAATATAAAGAAGTAAATAGTTTTATTCTCTAAGGATGCTTTAAATTGTTAAAATAAATTATAATAATTTAAAATGTTTTCAACATTGATAACAAAAAGCTAATCAGCATATTAGAATTATTTCTGAAGGATCATGTGACAATGAAGACTGGAGTAATGCTGCTAAAAATTTAGCTTTGACAGCAGTAAAAGTCGAGGAGGCAGAAGCCATAGAAGAAGTCAAAGAAGTAGAACTTTTGAAGAAAAAGTCTAAGAAGCAGAAGGCATAAAAGAAGTTGAAGGGAGTCGAAGAGGCAGAAGCCATAGAAGAAGCAGAAGTTGAAGAAAAAGTCGAAGAGGCAGAAGAAATAGAACTTAAAGAATTAGTAGAAAAAGAAGTAGTAGAAGTTGAAATAAAATTCAAAGAGGCACAAGCCATAGAAGAAATCAAAGAAAAGGTTGATGAGGCAGAAGCCATAGAAGTCGAAAGTCAAAGAAGTAAAAGTCGGGGGGAAAAAAAACAGTCGAAGAGGCAGAAGTCACAGAAGTAGAAGACGAAGTAAAGGTCAAAGAGGCAGAACATATAAAAGAAGTGGAAGAAAAAATTGAAGAGGCAGATGTCGAAGAAAAAGACAAAGAAGTACAAGTAAAAGAAAAAATCCAAGAAGCTGAAGCCATAGAAAAATCCGAAGAGGCAGATGCCATAGAAGAAGTCGAAGAAAAAGTTGAAGAAAAAGATTGAAAAAAAGTCAAAGTAGTAATGTAAAAAATTCAAAGTAGTAATGTAAAATTACATTTTAAAATATATTTAAATAGAAAATTGTACACAATATAACTGTTTTCACTGTATTTTTGATCATTTTTAAGCGTATATACAGTAGCTTTACAGTAGCTCACATCAAAGTACCATGGTATTACCAAATGATACCTGTACCATGATCGTCACATATCACACACCCTCTCTTCAAACTCCGCCCTCCAATGACACATCAGCCAATCGAATGTCTGCAAACGCCTTAGACGTGAAATGATTAACAAGACTGTTTCTGATAAGTAATAATTAAAAACCCTGCCCATTTCAGACTATATTTGTCTTTTCACAGAGCACGAGGCTGTCACAAAGACAAATGTGATTTCTCAGGACGCCTTTAAGTTAAATGTATCAGGTAGTAGTCAAATTATATTTCGAATACACTCTTAAAAAAATGCAGTGATCCCACAGAAGAACCATTTTTGGTTCTCCAAAGAACCTTTTAGTGAACAGTTCTTAAATTAACAATTTTGAAGAACATTTTAAAAATCTAAAGTCTTTTTCGACTATAACCATTCTGAATTTGAAAGATTCCATAGATATTCAAGGTTCCTCATGGAACCATCACAAGTAGACAAAACTGAAGACGAAAAAGAGTGAGAAAGAAAGCGGGAGAGAGAGAAAAATCGCGTGACTGGCTGCTGTTGTCTCAGTGACTGGGAAGGTCTCCTCCTTTCTGTTGAGTGGTTTTGGTGGACATTAACTCTTGGCTGCGTGCTCAGGTTTGACGTCACGTCTACCCTCTGTGGTCGACATGGCACCGGCATGATAACAGATGCCCGAGTAAACTTTTTTCTGTCTCACTCTCTTTCTTTCTCTGTTTCTCAAACTCCCATTTCTTTCACTCTTAAGTAAATCATCCTCAGCACAGTCAGAATTAGCTATGGATAAATCACATGACTTTATGGGGAAGGTCAGTAATGCACACAGAGACACACACACAGCCATTATCTGATAAGATAAAGTGCTCTGTGGGAGTAAGTTCACCGTCAGCCAAACAGAAAAGGGTTTTACACTTGGAGACAGAAAGTCTTAAAGCACCAATGTGCACATACACACTCAGGAGAGCGCTTTGATGTGCAGATAACTTGAACTTGTGATCTCTGGTGTGTGTTGCATACTGCTAAAACACTGTGTGTGTGTGTGTGTGTGTGTGTGTGTGTGTGTGTGTGTGTGTGTGTGTGTGTGTGTGTGTGTGTGTGTGTGTGTGTGTGTGTGTGTGTGTGTGTGTGTGTGTGTGTGTGTGTGTGTGTGTGCGCAGGCCATCTTTCCTGCTTCGTTGGTTGGTCACTTTTATGTGCGAGTGTGTGTTTAGTACCTGGTTGTGTTGTCTCTCCTGTAGCTGATCTCTCTCCTGTGTGAGGAGGCGTAGTGCTTTCTGCAGTTCTTTGCACTCCTGTTGAACTTCCTCTACACGCTGCTGCTCACACACACATATATACAGATAATAAGCCAAAAAAATAAGACACAGGCTTTGTTTCAAAACCTAGAGAGACACCTTGCTTCCTTTGCAGCAACTGCCTTCTAAGACAGCATCTTACCATAATGGATGCTCATAAGTGACTGATTTGGAAGGCTTTAGAAAGGAAGCAATTTTAAGCATGTATAATTTATAATTATTTATCTCTTTCCTTTTCTCTTTATTTTTTCCCTGGGGTTGTCACAATACATAAACACAAATAATATACTGTATGTAACCCTGGACCACAAAACCAGTCATAAGGGTAAAATTTTTAACATTGAGATTTATACATCAAGCTGAATAAATAAGCTTTCCATTTTTTTGTTAGGATAGGACAATATTTGGCTGAGATACAACTATTTGAAAATCTGGAATCTGAGGGTGCAAAAAAATCTAAATATTGAGAAAATCGCCTTTAAAGTTGTCCAAATTAAGTTTTTAGGAATACATATTACTAATCAGAAATTAAGTTTGGATATATTTACGGTAGAAAAGTTACAAAATATCTTCATGGAACATGATCTTTACTTAATATTCTAATGATTTTTGGCATAAAAGAAAAATCTATCATTTTGACCCATACAATGTTTTTTTGGCTATTGCTACAAATACACCTGTGCTACTTACGACTGGTCACATCTCCAATTCTGCTTTATAATTCGGCTAAAACCAGTTAGTTTAAAAGACAGCATGATTTAGTTACCTACATTTTGCATTAGGAAAGCACCTGTGATGCTTTAAAATACTGCATCTGTACGCATCTCACTATGTTTTGGAACAAAGCTAGGTTTTATGCACTTGTGTGTATGATTTGCATACCTCAAGTAGTCCGGTTTTTGTCGTCACAACCAGTATGTCTGAGTTTCCATCATCTTCTACTGTCAGTAGCTCCTCCCCTGTGGGTGTGGCCGGGCGGAACTGGAACGGTGTGCTCGCACCTCTGATTTCACCCGTGTGTGTGACGTAGCAGAACTGATAAAACTCACCGTCACTACGAGGAACATAGTATCCTAGGAAACAGCATGTAGAGTATTTGATTACAGGTTTCGTCTTTATGAGATGTATTCTATTATATGACCTACAATAAAAACATCATCTGTGGAAAACAGCAAAAGCAAAATACCCAAACAAAAACAAAACAAGACAAGCATGCATATTGCTAGCATATTGACTGTTATTTAGTACTTATTAGGCACATATTAAAGGAGTAGTTCACTTCCAGAACAAACATTTACAGATAATGTACTCACTTCTTAGTCAGTCGAGATGTTCATGTCTTTCTTTCTTCAGTCGTAAAGAAATGTTTTGTTAAGGGAAAACATTTCAGGATTTCTCTCCATTTAATGGACTTCTATTTTCAAATCGTCCTACATCGCTGTTTTACCTTTTTTTGTAAAGGGCGTTTAATCTTCTGCGCATGTTCACTTTGTAAACACTGGGTCGGTACTTCTGCATGATGTAGGACGATTTTGAAGTTGGAGGAGAGAATGAGACATACCCTAACTGTCTTAAACCGGAATACACAGAGTTCATGTAGAGCTAGACAAGACGAGCATTTGAGGTTCAAAAGTATATAAATTGTAATTTTTTTTAGAAAATAACCAATCGTTTCGCTAGGTAAGACCCTTCTTCCTTGACTGGGATCATTTAGAGCCCTGCAATTAAACTGCATTTTGGAAGTTCAAACTCGGGGGAACCGTAGAAGTCCACTATATGGAGAGAAATCCAGAAATGTTTTCCTCAAAAAAAAAAAACAATTTCTTTACGACTGAAGAAAGAAAGACATGAACATCTTGGATGTTTTGTTTTTGTTCTGGAAGTGAACTACTCCTTTAAATGCCTTATTCTGCATACCCATATTCTTCTTCCCTGAACTTAACAACTACCTTACTAACTATTCATTTAATTATTGAGGGAAAACTCTTAATAGTTAATAGTGTATGTGTTCTCTATTCTAAAGGGTTACCAACAAACCAAAACAAAAAACCATCAAGGTGTTAGATCGCTGTCCCCATGCCTAGACAATTAAGATCCAGCCCCGGACGCCAGATCCCATCAGAAAATATCAGTTTGTCCAGTAACAGAACCACTCGTCAACAGAGCAGTCTAATAACCAAACCCTGTTAACAGGAGGTCTTGTCTGGTACCCAAAATACCCAAAACACTATTAACAGTCTTCTGTCAGCCAAGAAGTACGCCAAAATGTTATTCCATCCTGACGATTACCAAAATGTTGACTGAGGAAAAAGTATTAAAAGTGAAGAGCAGAAGCAGGAGACGAAGTTATGATGGTAAAAAGGAGCAGAGTTTATTGAATAGTCTTAGTTGCGTATGTCTCAATGCTCAGACTTCGTCTGAAGAACACAGATCCAACAAGTATTGTTATACCAAACTGTTTCAAAACAGCATCCCATTAACCTTGAGGTTCATAAACATTCCCTCATATCTCTTATTATGAGGACAAACAGGCCATGAAACCACACAGTCATAAGACTAAACAACAATGGAAAAAAATATATAAAAACAATAATAATATAACATAATATAAATGACTATAATGATTAATGAATCAATGAAATGATATATAAATGACTATAATGATTATTATAAATGATTGTGATAAAATGCAATAATTAAATGATTAAATGATAAATGATAATAAATGAATGAAGAATAAATGAAGAATATGAAAAAGAAAGTAAAACACAACACAAATGTATGGTTGCTCTCTTGAAGCAACACACACACAGTTTGCATTTGAGGATCCTCAGATCCTTCAAAGGATTCATTTTCCATGAAGTTCAGAAATCCAAAATTGTGACTCTTTAATTTTTTACTTACACTACTAGTCAAAAGTTTTTGAACAGTAAGATTTTTAGTATTTTTAAAGACGTTTCTTCTGCTCACCAAGCCTGCATTTATTAAATCCAAAGTATAGGGAAAACAGTAACATTTTGGAAGAGTTTTACTATTTAAAATGACTTCTTTCTATTTTAATGTTTTTTAAATTGTAATTTATTTCCTGTGATCAATGCTAAATTTTCAGCATCATTACAATGTCACATGATACTTCAGAAATCATTCTAATATGCTGATTTGATGTTCAAGGAAAATGTATTATTATTATTATCAAAATTTAAAACAGTTGAGTAGAAATTAGAAATAGCAAGGATGTTTTAAATTGATCAAAACTGGTGATAAAAAGACATTTATAATGTTACAAAAGATTTTGTATTTTAGATAAATGCTGTTCTATTTACTATTTATCTAGAGTTATACTCTGCTGTCTTAACATAATAATAATAATAAATGTTTTTTAAGCAGCAAATCAGAATGTTAGAATGATTTCTGAAGGATCATGTGACTGGAGTAATGATGCTAAAATCCAGCTTTGAAATCAGGAATAAATTAAATTAAAATATATTCAAATAGAAAACAGTTTTTTTTTTTGCTGTACTTTGGATCAAATAAATGCAGGCTTGGTGAGCAGAAAATACTTATTTAAAAAACATTAAAAATCTTACAGTTCCAAAACTTTTGACTGGTAGTGTAAATAACAATAATAACAACTCTGCTCTTTTTCTGCAAAAAAATCAATCCAATCAAAAAAATTTATTTGGTTTTACTGTGCAAAAAGCTAAAAAAAGAGAAAATAATAACTTTAATAATAAGAACTACTTTCAGAGTCCAATTAAATTACTGTGGATAAAAGCAAGTTTAACCATCCAATCAATTCCTGACAAATTAAATAATGTTCCACCCTGCACTTTTCTCCTACGTAAGTAGCCAGAAGTAAAATGGGTTGCATAGGGCAATGCATGTTGACATGTGTGTCTGTGTGTGTTTATACCCTGAAAGATGATGGTTCGGTGAACAGTGGATCCCTCAGTGTAGTTTTCAGGCATGGGAGACCAGAGGAACGTGTAGTAGTCTCTCGCACTGCTCCAGCCAACCTAACACACACACAAAGAGCAAACAAGAAGTGAGTCAGAACTGAAACTTCTGTGACCAGACCAATGAAAGTCTTTGAAAACAGTTACAGTAAAACATATAAAACACAGTTTAGTTCATTTTGACCATAACAATACAAGCGAAACTATATAAACACAGAAACTACATAAAAAAGTTTAAGGAACACCCAGTCAAAACAGATGGAACGAGAGTGAGAAAAAAAAGACATTATTTAGTATCAATACAATAAACCTGAGGGAACTCTAAAGTTTTAATACTTTGTCTCATATCGATTTCACAGGTTATAAATATCGCAATATGCTCAAGGAGGAATGGAAACACTTAGCCCCCATTCTGAACTTCTTAGCCAGCTGCGGAGAGGGGGGCACAGCGTGTGTGTGCAGTGTTGGAAAAGGAGGCGTAATGGAAAAAAAAGGACCAGGAAATAGGTGAAAATTTTACACTTGCTTCAAAGGCGGCTAAAAATTGTGTGGTTGCTCTGAAAAGTGTGCATGTGAATTTCATCATTTCTGCCTTTGAAGCGAGTGTAAAATTTTCACCTCCATAACCACCCATATTTGTGTGTGCTCACAAATGAGCGATTGTATGGTTTTATGCAGTTTTAAACGAAATATGACGGAAACGAAGTACAGAATGTAATCCACCATCATAAACATGTCACATACGGTTACATCTTACAGTTACGAACAAGACACACACACACACACACACACACACACACACACACACACACACACACACACACACACACACACACACACACACACACACACACACACACACACACACACACACACACACACACACACTCTCTCTCTCTCTCTCAGCAATTTGTCATTGTGATTTTTCACAGCTCTACCTGACATTTACTTTGATTACAATATATCACATCTGTAATCTCTTTTTTAACGGAAAGTATTCTGCTTTCATCTGGAGCGCAGTCATCTGTAAAGAAATCACCTATTAATTACAGAGAAGAGAAGAAAAGAGAAGAGCAAGAGGAAAGAGAAAGAGAAAAGGCATCCAAGTGTGTTTCAAACAAGCCATGCTTGTACATACAGGACCGATAAATGATAAATTAAATAATAAGAGGGCTGACGTAACTATAAATCAGGTGCATAAGAACATGGTTGGCATGTCCGCGACAACTTAATTATACAGTGCTTGTCTGAGTGTGTGTGTGTGTGTGTGTGTGTGTGTGTGTGTCTGTGCACAAACCTACTGTATGTGTATGCATGATTACATAGCATTTTTTAGTATTGCTTAAAGGTAGCCTGTTTTAACATGCCTCAACATACTCCTTGATAAAGAGTACTGTGTTTGTTCACTTTAACTTATAAAGCTGAATTTTTCTTTTTTTTTTTTGCATTTATATTGCATATACAAATTAAAAAGCTACAACTAAATTTACAAATGAAAAAAATATTTCTATAAAAAAGTATTTATATATAACAAATAACATTCTATAAATATAAATTTCATTTAAAACTGAAATTTTGGATGTTAAATAAAAATGGGACATTGCAAGTACAAATATAAAAGCTGCAGCTACATATTTGTAAACTTAAAAGATCAAATACAATTATTTGTATATAGCATTTAATGAAATATTAAATAATTTAACAGAAATTTTGCACATTGCAAGTGCAAATTAAAAAGCTGAAACTAAATTTGTGTAGGACTTTACAAATAAAAAGATCAATTACAATTATTTATATATAATTAAATTTAATATGAAAATATCAATTTAATTAAAAACTGAATTTTGCCCATTTAATATAAATAGGTTCGAATTAAATTCAAGTTCAAATTAAAAAGCTGCAGCTAAATATTTGTACTAATAAAAATATAAAATACAATTAGTTATATGTAATTAATACCATTTAACTGAAATATTAAATAAAATAATAAAATCTTTAAAATTATTTAAAAATTAAATTTAGCACATTAAATCAGAAAATTGAACGAGTCCTATGAGAAATAGGACTTTAAAAATAAAAAAAAGAATAATAAAGTACAATTATTAAAATATAATGAACAAAATTTAATATAAAAATTAAAATTAAGCTTTTCCATTTTAAATAAAAAAGGTTAAAAAAAGAATAATACATAAATGTGTGTGTGTGTGTATATATATATGGGTCAAAGATGAAAAAGGGTTTAAGCATAAAAACAAATTGTTGCTGTTTTTCTGTTTAATTTAATTGCATTTTAGTTTTTTGTGTTTCTAAGCAAAAAATTTATATCATACATTTTTTCCTAATTTACAGAAAAGACCCACTAAAATGTCATTCATTGTAACAATCTTGTCAAGCATATTTACAACAGAAATCATATTTTTACATATTAAAGGGTGAATTACTTTGATCCAAAATACTAATTAGTTGTAATTCTACATTTTTTAATTTTCCACTATCCTAGGTTTTGCCCATTTTTTACTCATTTAAAACACAATAGAATTTAATATGCTCCCTTATTCTTTTATAAATTTTAATATGTACAAGTCAGAATAAGCAGGCTGTTTGAATTTTCACATAAATATTGTGTTGCACTGAATGACAAAGTAACATTATTTCAACCAAATTCTGACATTATATTCTCCAAAAACGTATTTGAAACCTTAAAAGTAGACACTTTACTTACATTTAATGTGCTTTCTGTGGACATATAATCACTTTTGTAAATTTCTTTTGATGTGGACATCTTAATGTCTTTGACCTATACATATATATGTATATATAAATCCTATTTTAGCAGAGTAAAAAAAGTCATTTCTAAACTATTATGCAACTCACTGCTGTCTGGAAGGAGCTGTGCTTTCTCAAAACCACCAGAGGGAGCCTGTGGTTCACTAAGTGTTAGTGCCTAAGGAATAATTCTCACATTACTTCATTGCTAATTTAAATATGAGTCCATAAATACATCCATCAGTTTATAATGAACTACCATATAAATCTGACTACTAATATCCAGTTATGCATTACACATAGCAGCTAATATCTGTTATAACACTACAACAAGGCTGAAAGGAAAACATACTAAAGCAAAAGCTAAAGGAAGGATTCATTTGTCATGGGAAACGCCCACAGCATCCAGCTCAACAGCACATGCAATCAAACACACTCACACTCATACCGCAACTCTATTCCCCGTAAACTAACCATCAAAACAAGAGAGATATTGAGTGGATTAACCATCTCTTTTTTCCAATCCACATTTTCCCCTGCAACCCACCACTCTAAATGCTGTCTGGAAAGATCTGGTTGATTTGAAGTGCCTTTTATACCAGTCATAAACTGTCATTGTATCTTAACAAGATGTAAAGTTTCCGTGCACTCATTTCCTCTTGATTACATTTCGAGATGAAAGAAGAGTGAGTGAAAAGAAAGTGAGATTCAATTAGATGGATATAATCTTCTTACAAAAAGCATTTCTGTGTATGAAAACCTGGATATTTACTGAAATACACCATGTGTATTGTGTACTAACCTTAAAGATGCCAACCCAGTCTTTGGGATGTGGGGTGATGAAGGGGGTGAGTGTGTAATGACATTCAAGCGCTGCCTGCGGGAGGAAGCTTTTCCCAACATTCTGGAAGATGACATGGGCGAAGTTGGATGTCTCCATGACAACACTTCCTCCTCCGCCAGCAGATGCTGCCATATTACAGGCTGACGACATCCTAAGTGCTCAAGAAAAGCCTGTGATTGGTCTACCTGAAACAAGAAATAATGAAAGTTACAAAGAAATAATGAGATTTAGCTGACACTTTTTGTCTTACATAACTAATGGTTAACGCTCAGTCGGACGGTTTTATTTTGGAGAATAACCCCCAATAGTTTATTATTATTCTGGGTTATTGCTCAGTTGATTATTTATACAAAGGACCCCGTTCTAAAGTTTACATACACTTGATTCATAATTTTGTGTTGTTACCTGAATGATCCACAGCTGTGTTTTTTTTTTTTTTTGTTTAGTGATAGTTGTTCATGAGTCCCTTGTTTGTCCTGAACAGTTAAACTGCCTGCTGTTCTTCAGAAAAATCCTTCAAGTCCCACAAATTCTTTGGTTTTTCAGCATTTTTGTGTATTTGAACCCTTTCAACAATGACTGTATGACTTTGAGATCCATCTTTTCACACTAAGGACAACTGAGGGACTCATATACAACTATTACAGAAACACTCACTGACACTTCAGAGAGAAACACAATGCATTAAGAGCCAGGTGTGTAAACTTTTGAACAAAATGAAGATATATATACATTTTTCTTATTTTGCCTAAATGTAATATTTTTTTCATTTAGTAATGCTCTTCAGTAGCTACAGAAGATACTTACATGTTTCCCAGAAGGAAAAATAAGTAAAATTTACCCTGATCTTCAAATTCAAAAAAATTTCACCCCCTGCGTGTTGAAAAAAAATGCTGAAAACCCAAAGAATCTGCGGGACCTGAAGGATTTTTCTGAACAACAGCGGGCAATTTAACTGTTCAGGTAAAACTTGGGACTCATGAACAACTATCGCTTAACAAAAAACCCACATAGATCATTCAGGTAAAAACACAGTATTAAAAATCAAGTTTATGTAAACTTTTGAACAGGGCCATTTTTATAAATTCAACTATTATTTTCTCTTGTGGACTATATGTAAACATCTTTTATGTGAAATATCTTATTCAGGTTAGTACTAAATAAAAATAACAAGCATTTTGTATGATCCCTCTCAGTTTGGTAAAAAAAAAATACATTTTGCAGATTCTGCAAGGTGTATGTAAATGTTTAACTTCAAATGTATGTAGAAAACATTTGTTTTACAGAATTAAAGGTCAATTATACAATGTGGCCCTGGAATTATTTAGAAATTCAGAATCATGTATTCTAAATTCTTACATAACACCTGATTTATTGTAATTCCTAAGATGATCTCAAAAGTTTATATTTTTAATATTTAATCAACAAATGTTTTACTTTGACGTGACATAGCCAAAAACAAAAGGGTTTTATTGAAATGATTGCATAATGGTGTTTAAGCAGCATTTAATTCGCAATAAAATTTCAGCCTATATACTGTAGATGCTTAAAGATTTCTGAGCTGACATACATTTGCTTTAAGCCCATGTGCAGCTGCATGAAGAAGACCTGCCCTATTTCAGGCCGGATGGGGCGATGCCGAGTAGGCCTGTATGCATGGCACTGCTGATGGTGCTGTCATCCCTGTTCAGGCCTTTAACGTCAATGACAGCTCGATTCAATACAGCAAATTACATATTTTCGCCCTGAACTTACTAAATGGTGGTTTGAAACATAACATTCCTTTTCTAATCATGGTAAAACATGTTTGCTTAAACCGAAAGCGACTTTCTAAATATATTTCACTTGCACCATGTCGCAAACTAACAAGTCACTGCGGAATTTAAAGGTAGTTACAAGTATACTACATCATGTAGCTAGCAATTTTCTATAATTTATTTGTTATACGACGTAAATTATTGGCGGTGGCCTTAAAGGATGAGCTGATGAGTTTTATTAATTCCACTGCAATCCCACCCCTACATACATCGAGATGGACCGCATGCAATTCCAACATATATTGCCAAGACAAGCAGTTATATATATTATAGTCGTCTCTCAGTACGTGCGTTATACCTGTAATCCATGTTTACTTGAAGATCTGTAACTCTTGTTGTTTAGACTGCTACATAACGCAGATGGAGAGCGTCTCTGTCATGTAGCTGAACCGGGTGTCAACATGTTTTGAGAATCTAGAAACGTCATCCTACTTCCGGTCGCTTGCGGCCCGTGATTGGTTTATTTACACATGTCACCGAGATCCGTGATTTACCATTGGTTAGTGAATAACCCCAACAAAACAGAGATGGGAGGTCTGATTCTTTCTAGAGAATCGGTTC
>NC_133377.1:29168698-29187828 GCF_049309525.1 Garra rufa
TAGTTGCTATGGCGTTGGTATGCAGTTGCTACTTGTCAAAGATCATTACTATAGAGTGTTATAGAGGTCTTTGCCTGATTAGCCCTTAGCTAATTGCTATTAGCATGTAGCCATTGAGTGCTAGCATGTGTGGCATGTTGAGAGTTTGCTTGCATGAGTCAAAAGAAACAACTCCCATGTCTATATGACATTTTGATAGAAAAATATAGGTCTTGCTAATTGGTTGCTAGGGTACTCTGTTTGGTTGCTAGGGAGTGGCCAATGACGACACTGTAAAGTGTAGTTGCCAGTATGAGTGATATAAACCAACCCCCATGTCTCTGTGACATTCAGGTGTGAAGATATGCCTGTGTGGCTTCGGGTTGCTAGGGTACTCTGTTTGGTTGCTAGGGAGTGGCCAATGATGACACTGTAAAGTGTAGTTGCCAGTATGAGTGATATAAACCAACCCCCATGTCTCTGTGACATTCAGGTCTGAAGATATGCCTGTGTGACTTTGGGTTGCTAGGGTACTCTGTTTGGTTGCTAGGGAGTGGCCAATGACGACACTGTAAAGTGTAGTTGCCAGTATGAGTGATATAAACCAACCCCCATGTCTCTGTGACATTCAGGTCTGAAGATATGCCTGTGTGGCTTTGGGTTGCTAGGGTACTCTGTTTGGTTGCTAGGGAGTGGCCAATAACGACACTGTAAAGTGTAGTTGCCAGTATGAGTGATTTAAACCAACCCCCATCTCTCTGTGACATTCAGGTCTGAAGATATGCTTGTGTGGCTTTAGGTTGCTAGGGTACTCTGTTTGGTTGCTAGGGAGTGGCCGATGACGACACTGTAAAGTGTAGTTGCCAGTTTGATTGATATAAACCAACCCCCATGTCTCTGTGACATTCAGGTCTGAAAATATGCCTGTGTGGCATTGGGTTGCTAGGGTACTCTGTTTGGTTGCTAGGGAGTGGCCAATAACGACAATGTAAAGTGTAGTTGCCAGTATGAGTGATTTAAACCAACCCCCATGTCTCTGTGACATTCAGGTGTGAAGATATGCCTGTGTGGCTTTGGGTTGCTAGGGTACTCTGTTTGGTTGCTAGGGAGTGGCCAATGACAACATTGTAAATTGTAGTTACCAGTATGAGTGATATTAACCAACCCCCATGTCTCTGTGATATTCAGATCTAAAGATATGCCTGTGTGGGTTTTGGTTGCTAGGGTGCTTGATAATGGTTGCTAGGGCGTGGATAGGAAGTGTCATTGGTGATTCACCATTGGCCCGAATCAAACGAGCCCACCCCCAAGTCTCTATGACACTGTGGTCCAAAGATATCCATATGGGTCATTATGATAGCAGTCTATGGGATCAGTTGCTAGGGTGCTGTAAATGGTTGTTAGGGCGTGGCTTGACTGCTTCACAGTGATCCGGAGAGTCTGATTGGTTGTCTGAGTAAAATGAGCCCGCCCCCATGTCTCTATGACACTGTGATGCAGAGTTATGTTCAATGCAAAATCCCTATGTAAATTACCATAGTAGGAAAAATGCATGTGTTTCATGGGCCGCGCCTCACCATAGTAAGTCAATGGGGCGACTTTGGGGCGCTTTCGCGCCCCAGGGGTGCAACTTATACCCCATTGAGTGGTGTGTTCTCGCACAGCTTGATAGCCTCTCCAAATGTGGCGAATGACGTGTTTCTGCGAAATTGTCGCTCGGCGCTACGTCCCGTCAAAGTTTGCCACAATGCATAGTCTATGGGACGTTTTTGGGGCGCTTTTTCGCCCCGTGTGATGTCATCGTACCCCCGATCGCTTATAAAAGTCATAGCACACCGAGTCTATATAGGCCGCACGATTTGACACCCGTTTCGAGGGTCTATGACAAAAACTGCGGGACTAGTTACGCGCCGAAAATCTGCACGGAAGAATAATAAGAATAAGAATAATAATAAGCACGCACAACAGTAATAGTGATGCTTTGCCTATGGCAAGCACCACTAATAATAAGTATGTGAGATAATAATAGTGATGCTTTGCCTATGGCAAGCACCACTAATAAGTATGTCGAATAGTAATAGTGATGCTTTGCCTATGGCAAGCACCACTAACTAGATATGTACATTTCCTGAAGAAAATGTGAGTGGTGCTTGCAGTGGCAAAACTCGGCCCTCGGTTGCTAGGGTGATGTAATTGGTTGCTAGGGTGTGGCTATGAAGATCATAGGTCACTACTTATAGGCCGAGTCCAAACCCACAACCTTCTATGACTTTCTGATCCAAAGATATATCACAAATTGTATGGCAATGTTAGTCTATCGGAGATTTTGGCCAAATTTCTCACCCGCTTTACGATAATCGTACGCCCGATCGCTTCAAAAATTCATAGCACACCTCTCCTCAATAAGCCGGTCGATTTGAGACCTCATTCATGGGTCTATGACAAACGGTGTGGGACGAGTTACACGCCGAAGTTCCTATAGGCCTGCATGAACATTCTGCCAATGAAAGTCTATGGGATATTTTTGCCCACTTTTTCGTGCGCAGTTTGAACATCGTAGCTCCAATCGCTCCGAAAAGTCAAAGCACACCTCTCCTCAATAAGCCGCAACATTTGACACCTCATTCATGGGTCTACGGCAAACGGCACCGGACAATTTACGCACCGAAGTTCCTATGGGCCTTTGTGTGTGTGTAAGAAAGTGACAGTTGAGATTCAAATTCACAGACATTCTGCCATTGTAAATCAATGGGATTTTTTTGCCCGCTT
This sequence comes from Garra rufa, assembly GCF_049309525.1. Classification (NCBI taxonomy): domain Eukaryota; kingdom Metazoa; phylum Chordata; class Actinopteri; order Cypriniformes; family Cyprinidae; genus Garra; species Garra rufa. The sequence goes on from NC_133377.1 coordinate 29,171,447, forward strand.
TTTCGTGCGCTGTGTGAACATCGTAGGTCCGATCGCTAAGAAAAGTCATAGCACACCTCTCCTCAATGAGCCGGTCGATTTGACACCTCATTCATGGATCTGCGCCAAACGGTGCGGGACGAGTTACGCGCCGAAGTTTTGTCAGGGCGAACAGTAATAGTAATACTAGATATGTACATTTCCTGAAGAAAATGTGAGTGGTGCTTGCAGATGCAAAACTCGGCCCTCGGTTGCTAGGGTGTTGATATACAGTTGCTATGGCACCCATGATGGTTGCTAGGGCCATTGCTATGGTACCCGGGGTGGTTGCTAGGGTGTTGCTATGCGGTTGCTAGGGTACCCAGGGTGGTTGCTAGGGTGACGCTATGCGGTTGCTAGGGTATCCGGGGTGGTTGTTAGGGTGTTGCTATGCGGTTGCTAGGGTACCCAGGGTGGTTGCTAGGGTGACGCTATGCGGTTGCTAGGGTACCCAGGATGGTTGCTAGGGTGTTGCTATGCGGTTGCTATGGTACCCGGTGTGGTTGCTAGGGTGACGCTATGCGGTTGCTATGGTACCCAGGATGGTTGCTAGGGTGTTGCTATGCGGTTGCTATGGTACCCGGGGTGGTTGCTAGGGCCGTTGCTAGGGTATCCGGGTTGGTTGCTAGGGTGTTGCTATGCGGTTGCTAGGGTACCCGGGGTGGTTGCTAGGGCCGTTGCTAGGGTACCCAGGGTGGTTGCTAGGGTGTTGCTATGTGGTTGCTAGGGTATCCAGGGTGGTTGCTAGGGTGTTGCTATGCAGTTGCTAGGGTACCCAGGGTGGTTGCTAAGGTGTTGCTATGCGGTTGCTATGGTACTCGGGTGTTTGCTAGGGCAGTTGCTATGCGGTTGCTAGGGTACTTGGGTGGTTTCTAGGGCCGTTGCTAAGGTAACCGGGCTAGTTGCTATGGCATTGGTATGCAGTTGCTACTTGTCAAAGATCATTACTATGGAGTGTTATAGAGGTCTTTGCCTGATTAGCCCTTAGCTAATTGCTATTAGCATGAAGCTATTGAGTGCTAGCATGTGTAGCATGTTGAGAGTTTGCTAGCATGAGTCAAAAGTAGCAACTCCCATGTCTATGCGACATTCTGATACAAAAATATAGGTCTTGCTAATTGGTTGCTAGGGTACTCTGTTTGGTTGCTAGGGAGTGGCCAATGACGACACTGTAAGGTGTAGTTGCCAGTATGAGTGATATAAACCAACCCCCATGTCTCTGTGACATTCAGGTCAGAAGATATGCCTGTGTGGCTTTAGGTTGCTAGGGTACTCTGTTTGGTTGCTAGGGAGTGGCCAGTGACGACACTGTATAGTGTAGTTGCCAGTATGAGTGATATAAACCAACCCCCATGTCTCTGTGACATTCAGGTCTGAAGATATGCCTGTGTGGCTTTGGGTTGCTAGGGTACTCTGTTTGGTTGCTAGGGAGTGTCAATGTTGATTGGTGATTGGGTGTTTGCTGCCCCGACTCAAAGGAGTCCGCCCCCATGTCTCTATGACACTCTGATCCAGAGATATGCATCTGGGCCCTTATAATGGAAGTCTATGGGATCAGTTGCTAGGGTGCCCTAAATGGTTGCTAGGGCGTGGCTTGACACCTTCATGATGATCCGGAGAGTCTGATTGGCCATCTGAGTAAAATGAGCCTGCCTCCATGTCTCTAGGCCAATGTGATGCTGAGTTATGCCCAATGCAAAACCCCTATGTAAATTACAATGGGTTTTCATGGGACGTCCCTTACCATAGAAAGTCAATGGGGCAAATTTGGAGAGCTCTTGCACCCCAGGGGTACAACTTTTACCCCATTGCGAGGAATCTTCTCGCACAGCTTGATAGCCTCTCCAGATGTGGCGAATCACGTGTTTCTACGAAATTCTTGCTTGGCGCTACGTTCCGTCAAAATTCGTCCCCATGCGTTGTCTATGGGATTTTGGGGCCGAGTTTTTACCCCAGGTGACATCATCGTACCCCTGATCGCTTATAAAAGTCGGGGATCTACATTCCCATATTGGCCGCACAATTTGACGCCCATTTCGAGGGTCTACGACAAAAATTGCAGGATGAGGGGCGCGCCAAAATTTGAATGAAAGAGGGGCATTTGCGCCCCAGGGGTACAACTTATACCCCATTGCGAGATGTGTTCTTGCACAGCTTGACAGCCTCTCCAGTTGTGGTGAATCACGTGTTTCTACGAAATTCTGGGTCTGCGCTACGTCCCGTTAAAGTTTGCCGTAATGCATTGTCGTTGTAAATTTTGGGGTGGTTTTTTGCCCCGTGTGACATCATCGTACCCCCGATCCCTTATAAAAGTCATAGCACACCGAGTCTATATAGGACGCACGATTTGACGCCCGTTTCGAGGGTCTACGACAAAAACTGCGGGACTAGTTACGCGCCGAAAAACGTACGGAAGAAGTAAGAAGAAGAAGAAGAAGAAGAAGAAGAAGAAGAAGAAGAATAATAAGTATGAACAATAGTAATAGTGATGCTTTGCCTATGGCAAGCACCACTAACTAGATATGTACATTTCCTGAAGAAAATGTGAGTGGTGCTTGCAGTGGCAAAACTCGGCCCTCGGTTGCTAGGGTGTTGATATGCAGTTGCTACTTGTCAAAGATCATTACTATGGAGTGATATAGAGTTATTTGCCTAATTAGCCCTTAGCTAATTGCTATTAGCATGAAGCTATTGAGTGCTAGCATGTGTAGCATGTTGAGAGTTTGCTAGCATGAGTTAGAAGTAGCAACTCCCATGTCTATGCGACATTCTGATACAAAAATATAGATCTTGCTAATTGGTTGCTAGGGTACTCTGTTTGGTTGCTAGGGAGTGGCCAATGACGACACTTTAAAGTGTAGTTGCCAGTATGAGTGATATAAACCAACCCCCATGTCTCTGTGACATTCAGGTCAGAAGATATGCCTGTGTGGCTTTAGGTTGCTAGGGTACTCTGTTTGGTTGCTATGGAGTGGCCAATGATGACACTGTAAAGTGTAGTTGCCAGTATGAGTGATTTAAACCAACCCCCATGTCTCTGTGACATTCAGGTGTGAAGATATGCCTGTGTGGCTTTGGGTTGCTAGGGTACTCTGTTTGGTTGCTAGGGAGTAGCCAATAACGACAATGTAAAGTGTAGTTGCCAGTATGAGTGATTTAATCCAACCCCCATGTCTCTGTGACATTCAGGTGTGAAGATATGCCTGTGTGGCTTTGGGTTGCTAGGGTACTCTGTTTGGTTGCTAGGGAGTGGCAAATGACGACACTGTAAAGTGTAGTTGCCAGTATGAGTGATATAAACCAACCCCCATGTCTCTGTGACATTCAGGTCTGAAGATATGCCTGTGTGGCTTTTGGTTGCTAGGGTACTCTGTTTGGTTGCTAGGGAGTGGCCAATGACGACACTGTAAAGTGTAGTTGCCAGTATGAGTGATTTAAACCAACCCCCATGTCTCTGTGACATTCAGGTGTGAAGATATGCCTGTGTGGCTTTAGGTTGCTAGGGTACTCTGTTTGGTTGCTAGGGAGTGGCCAATGATGACACTGTAAAGTGTAGTTGCCAGTATGAGTGATTTAAACCAACCCCCATGTCTCTGTGACATTCAGGTGTGAAGATATGCCTGTGTGGCTTTGGGTTGCTAGGGTACTCTGTTTGGTTGCTAGGGAGTGGCCAATAACGACAATGTAAAGTGTAGTTGCCAGTATGAGTGATTTAATCCAACCCCCATGTCTCTGTGACATTCAGGTGTGAAGATATGCCTGTGTGGCTTTGGGTTGCTAGGGTAATCTGTTTGGTTGCTAGGGAGTGGCAAATGACGACACTGTAAAGTGTAGTTGCCAGTATGAGTGATATAAACCAACCCCCATGTCTCTGTGACATTCAGGTCTGAAGATATGCCTGTGTGGCTTTGGGTTGCTAGGGTACTCTGTTTGGTTGCTAGGGAGTGGCCAATGACGACACTGTAAAGTGTAGTTGCCAGTATGAGTGATTTAAACCAACCCCCATGTCTCTGTGACATTCAGGTCAGAAGATATGCCTGTGTGGCTTTAGGTTGCTAGGGTACTGTGTTTGGTTGCTAGGGAGTGGCCAATAGCGACACTGTAAAGTGTAGTTGCCAGTATGAGTGATTTAAACCAACCCCCATGTCTCTGTGACATTCTGGTGTGAAGATATGCCTGTGTGGCTTTGGGTTGCTAGGGTACTCTGTTTGGTTGCTAGGGAGTGTTAATGTTGATTGGTGATTGGGCGTTTGCTGCCCCGACTCAAAGGAGTCCGCCCCCTTGTCTCTATGGCACTCTGATCCAGAGATATGCATCTGGGCCCTTATAATGGAAGTCTATGGGATCAGTTGCTAGGGTGCCCTAAATGGTTGCTAGGGCGTGGCTTTACATCTTCATGATGATCCGTAGAGTCTGATTGGCCATTTGAGTAAAATGGGCCCGCCTCCATGTCTCTAGGCCAATGTGATGCTGAGTTATGCCCAATGCAAAATCCCTATATAAATTAACATGGGTTTTCATGGGACGTCCCTTCACCATTATAAGTCAATGGGGGAAATTTGGAGAGCTCTTGCACCCCAGGGGTAGAACTTTTACCCCATTGCGAGGAGTGTTCTCGCACAGCTTGGTAGCCTCTCCAGATGTGGCGAATCAGGTGTTTCTACGAAATTCACTCTCGGTGCTACGTCCCGTCAAAGTTGGCCGCAATGCATTGTCTATGGGATTTTGGGGGCGAATAAAAATGGGCTGTGACATCATCGTACCCCCAATGGTTCTAAAAAGTTCTCAGAATTTTTTGCTCAATGGGCCGCACAATTTGACGCCAGTTTCGAGGGTCTACGACAAAAACTGCGGGAAGTAATTTTTTTGCATAAAGGGGGCGTTTGCGCCCCAGGGGTACAACTTTTACCCCATTGCGAGGTGTCTTCTCGTACAGCTTACCAGCCTCCCCAAATGTGGCGAATCGCGTTTTTCTACAAAATTCTTGCTCGGTGCTACGTCCGGTCAAAGTTGGCCGTAATGCATTGTCGTTGTAAATTTTGGTGTGGTTCTTTGCCCCGTGTGACATCATCGTACCCCCGATCGCTTATAAAAGTCATAGCACACCGAGTCTATATAGGACGCACGATTTGACGCCCGTTTCGAGGGTCTAGGACAAAAACTGCGGGACTAGTTACGCGCCGAAATGTGTACGGAAGAAGTGGAATAATTATAATAATAATAAGTATGTCGAATAGTAATAGTGATGCTTTGCCTATGGCAAGCACCACTAACTAGATATGTACATTTCCTGAAGAAAATGTGAGTGGTGCTTGCAGTGGCAAAACTCGGCCCTCGGTTGCTAGGGTGTTGATATGCAGTTGCTATGTCACCCATGATGGTTGCTAGGGCCGTTGCTAGGGTACCCGGGGTGGTTGCTAGGGTGTTGCTATGCGGTTGCTAGGGTACCCGGGGTGGTTGCTAGGGCCGTTGCTAGGGTACCCAGGGTGGTTGCTAAGGTGTTGCTATGTGGTTGCTAGGGTACCCGGGGTGGTTGCTAGGGTGTTGCTATGCGGTTGCTAGGGTATCTGGGGTGGTTGCTAGGGTGTTGCTATGCGGTTGCTATGGTACCCGGGGTGGTTGCTAGGGCCGTTGCTATGGTACCCGGGGTGGTTGCTAGGGTGTTGCTATCCGGTTTCTAGGGTACCCGGGTGGTTGCTAGGGCCGTTGCTAGGGCCGTTGCTAGGGTACCCAGGGTGGTTGCTAAGGTGTTGCTATGCGGTTGCTATGGTACTCGGGTGGTTACTAGGGCAGTTGCTATGCGGTTGCTAGGGTACTTGGGTGGTTGCTAGGGCCGTTGCTAAGGTAACCGGGCTAGTTGCTATGGCGTTGGTATGCAGTTGCTACTTGTCAAAGATCATTACTATGGAGTGTTATAGAGGTCTTTGTCTGATTAGCCCTTAGCTTATTGCTATTAGCATGCAGCCATTGAGTGCTAGCATGTGTAGCATGTTAAGAGTTTGCTAGCATGAGTCAAAAGTAGCAACTCCCATGTCTATGCGACATTCTGATACAAAGATAACGATCTTGCTAATTGGTTGCTAGGGTACTCAGTTTGGTTGCTAGGGAGTGGCCAATGACGACACTGTAAAGTGAACTTGCCAGTATGAGTTATATAAACCAACCCCCATATCTCTGTGACATTCAGGTCTGAAGATATGCCTGTGTGGCTTTGGGTTGCTAGGGTACTCTGTTTGGTTGCTAGGGAGTGGCCAATGACGACACTGTAAAGTGAAGTTGCCAGTATGAGTGATATAAACCAACCCCCATGTCTCTGTGACATTCAGGTCTGAAGATATGCCTATGTGGCTTTGGGTTGCTAGGGTACTCTGTTTGGTTGCTAGGGAGTGTCAATGGTGATTGGTGATTGGCCATTTGCTGCCCCGACTCAGAGGAGTCCGCCCCTATGTCTCTATGATACTCTGATCCGGAGATATGCACATGGGCCCTTATAATGGAAGTCTATGGGATCAGTTGCTAGGGTGCCCTAAATGGTTGCTAGGGCGTGGCTTGACACCTTCATGATGATCTGGAGAGTCTGATTGGCCATCTGAGTAAAATGAGCCCGCCTCCATGTCTCTAGGCCAATGTGATGCTGAGTTATGCCTAATGCAAAATCCCTATGTAAATTACCATGGGTTTTCATGGGACGTCCCTTTACCATTATAAGTCAATGGGGCAAATTTTGGGGGACTCTTGCACCCCTGGGGTACACCTTATACCCCATTGTGAGGAGTCTCCTCGCACAGCTTGATAGCCTCTCCAAATGTGGCGAATCACGTGTTTCTACGAAATTGTCTCTTGGCGCTACGTCCCGTCAAAGTTGGCCGCAATGCATTGTCTATGGGATTTTGGGGGCGAATAAAAATGGGCTGTGACATCATCGTACCCCCGATCGTTTTTAAAAGTTACCAAAATTTTTTGCTCAATGGGCCGCACAATTTGACGCCCATTTCGAGGGTCTACGACAAAAACTGCGGGAAGTAATTTTTTTGCATAAAGGGGGCGTTTGCGCCCCAGGGGTACAACTTTTACCCCATTGCGAGGCGTCTTCTCGCACAGCTTACAAGCCTCCCCAAATGTGGCGAATCGCGTTTTTCTACAAAATTCTTGCTCGGTGCTACGTCCCGTCAAAGTTGGGCATAATGCATTGTTGTTGTAAATTTTGGGGTGGTTCTTTGCCCCGTGTGACATCATCGTACCCCCGATCCCTTATAAAAGTCATAGCACACCGAATGTGTATAGGACGCACGATTTGACGCCTGTTTCGAGGGTCTATGACAAAAACTGCGGGACTAGTTACGCGCCGAAATGTGTACGGAAGAAGTGGAATAATAATAAGTATGTCGAATAGTAATAGTGATGCTTTGCCTATGGCAAACACCACTAATAATAAAAAGAAAAAGAAAAATGCACACATATTTCTATATATTTTTAAATATTTAAATTTGTATAAATATATTGAAAAAATTATAAATATAAAATAATAATCATAATAAAATAATATGGATATAAATCATACAGACACTGACTTTATTACATATATTATATAAATCAGTTTATGTATTACTGTTTGAATAAAATGACAACAAATTTCTTCAGTGATAAATAAAAAGAGAACATTTTGTCCATTTTTTAAAAGTAAAATAATGATATATTAAAAAAAAAAAAAGCCAGCCAGTTTCATTATTATATATGCCATAACAATAATTTGTAAAGGTTTTTTATTGTTTTGCTAATTTATTATAAAATACATTTTGGCAGCCCCTATAATAATAATAATAATAATAATAATATTCTAAAATATGTTTATATATTTAAATTTACATACATATCAATCAAAAATAATACATGTAAAATAATAATCATAATAAAATAATATAGATACAAATCAGACAAAAACATTTGTTTTATTGTTTGTATGGTCTTGCAACTGATTTCTTAAAACATTAACATTAAGAGAACATTTTTGTCCATTGTTGTAAATGGTTGTGTTATCAAAAGTAAAATAAAGATATAATAAGGTGACATTTGTTAACATTAGTTAATTTATTAACTTACATGAACGAACAATGAACAATACATTTATTACACTATTTATTAATCTTTGTTAATGTTAGTTAATAAAAATGCAGTCGTTCATTGTTTGTTCATGTTATTTCACAGTAAATTAACTAACGTTAACAAACACAACTTGTGATTTTAATAATAATAAAAAAAGTACATTATCTAAGATTAATAAATGCTGTAGAAGAATTGTTCTTCCTTAGTTCATGTTAACTAATGTAGTTAACTAATGTTAACTAATGAACCTTATTGTAAAGTGTTACCGAAATATATTTTAAAAATGGCAGCCTGTTTCATTATTATATATTCCATAGGAATAATTTGTCATTTGAACACAATATGTATGTAAATTTTCAGTATATTAATAAAATTGATGTACATATTACCTACAATAAACTTTTAGGCATGAGACATCATCATTGCTACATATAAAATGGATAAAAATATACAGTCAAAACTGATCTGACTCAAGCACTCATTGAATAATAAAATCAAAATGTTCTTTTTAAGCCTGTTTGGTCATGTGAGGGACTTGACACAGAAACATTTCACTTCAAACTTCTAATGCATATTGAAAGGACCATCTGAAAGCCTGAGATTGTCATTTTCTCCTTTATTAGCGCTGATCTACATATGGGCCTGATGGGTGAAGGCAGGGTGAAGGCTGTTCCGCCGAGACGGCTCATGCATGCAGGCTGTTAGATCAGCGATAATAAATGAGAGGAGAGAAGAAAAGAAGAGCATTTCACACACTCCGAAAGGGCCTAAAATGAAGTCAAGGAAAACAAAGGGGAGTTTAACTGTTAAACGCAAATATGGCAAGTGACCACGTTAGAAAAATATACATCATGAGTTACGTACGTTAGTAAATACCGCACTGACTTGAGGTTTAAGACACCGTGAGAGCAATGCACCAACATGGCCCTACAAAACACAAACAAAACCAGATTTAACCCAGTCCCACCACACACAAAAGTGTGACACAAACGCTCTCTCACACAAAAAGCCGAAGTTTTCCCACCGTGAGCTTCACAGTGAGAGTGAGCGACAGTGTGGCCGCAATCTCAGCAAAAACCGAAGAATGTGGGTAATTACTGTTAACTAGCCGAGCACTTGTTAGACGCGGCAATGGCCACACACCCCACGTTTCAGAGCGTGTGACGTTAGCCGGGGGTTTGTTGTGGGTCCAATTCTGCAACAGCAGACAGTGAGGTTTGTGCCTTTGAGTTTATTACAAATCTACGCGAAAAAAGACAAAGAGAGCGAAAAAGAGAGAGAGACAGAGAGTTTGTTCGTCATTTTACGAGTGTATTATTTGAGAAACACAGTCTGATGTGCCAAACCTTAGTGACGCACAGAGAGAGGAACACAAAACCCAGAGTATAAAATTATATCAAAAGAAAATCAGCTTTAAAAAAAAATACAACATGATCTCACACACACATGCAAATTCTCCTTTCCACAACAGAGGCCTTATATGAGAGGGCAGGAGATGGGAGATCGCTGGGAACAGACACAATGGCGTCATGATGGCTGGAGTGCCACCTTCTGGACACTCTGTTTATTCAAGTACTGGTCCTGCTGCCTTTTGCAATGTGGTCTGATAAACGCTCCCCATAGACCTGATAAAAATGTGGAGGCTGATCGTTCGGCTATGAAAAATTATCTGTCGCCCTGTACTACTGATAAACCCTATCTTAACGTTGAACTCATGATCTGTCGTTTATGTGGACTATTTTTGGATTCATTGAATGCTGAGTGCATCCTATTTTTAGTATTTTTGTATCAGTAGATCTGATATTACTTTTAATGTAGTCTTTAAAAACCATTTGACCTGACTTTAGCTTGTTTGCCATATGATTTGGTCTTAGACTTGGACTTGAAAAAGAAATAAATAAATAAAATGGATAGTTTATCCCAAAATTTGGGACTTTATTTGGACATTTTTGGAAACTGAGCTTTATACATCATCTGTACGCTGACATCTATTTGAAAATCTGGAATCTGAGGGTGCAAAAAAATTGAGAAAATTGCCTTTACAGTTGTTTTCAGCAATGCACATTATATCAAAAATTAAGTTTTGATATATTTACGGTACAAAATTGACTAAATATCTTCACGGAACATAATCTTTACTTAATATCCTAATGATTTTTTGCATTAAAAAATCTATAATTTTGACCCATACAGTGTATTTTTGGCTATTGCTACAATGATATTCGTGCTATTTAAGACTGGTTTTGTGGTCCAGGGACACATTTTATTATTTATGTATATTAAATTTTGAGTGCATCCTATTTTTGTATCAGTAGATCTGATATTAGTTTTAATATTGCCTATAAATGACCTAACTTAAGCATGTTTGCCAAATGAATTGGTCTTGGACTGAAAATAAAATAAAATAAATAAATAGTTAATCCCAAAATTTGGGATTTAGGTGTATATATTTTTGTGAAAAACAAAAAGAGATATTTTAAATAATGTACACATTGCTCTTGTCTATACAATTCTAATAAACAGGCACTGGGAGAAAAAACATAAAAAAAAAATTCTAAGAAAAAGTAATTGAATGACATCTTAAATTTTGTCCATTTCTCCACAAAAACCTATTTTACGGATGGCTTGCATAAAAAAGTTAAAAAAGTTAGACAACTTTTAAATATCTTTACTTTTTAAAATAACTGTTTTCTATTTGAATATACCTTGAATATATTTCTTTGATGAATAGAAAGTTTACTGGATCACAGAAGTCATAAGGGACAATTTTTGAAAACTGAGATTTATACATCATCTGTAAAATGACAACTATTTGAAAATCTAGAATGCAAGGGGGCAAAAAAATGTAAAAAATTTGAAAATCGTCTTTAAAGTTGTCCAAATGAAGTTCACAGCAAAGCCTATTACTCATCAAAAATTAAGTTTTATTATATTTATGGTACAAAATTTACAAAATATCTTCATGGAACATGATCTTTACTTAATATCTTAATATATTTTTTTAGCATATAATTTTGACCCATACAGTGTATTTTTGGCTATTGCTACAACTATACCCATGAATAACAGCTTAAATTTCTCCACAAAAACTTTTATGGCTGGCTTGCAAGGACTTGGAATACAGTGCAAAAGTTTTATACCTATTTTTGTCACCTTTGGCCTTTTCTTTTTACAGCTAAAGCAGTAAAATGTTAAAACATTTTTACTTTTTAAAATAACTGTTTTTTATTTGAAAATATTTGAAAATGTAATTTATTCCTGTGATTTGAAAGCTGAATTTTTAGCATCATTACATTACTTATTATTAATATTATGTCGAAAACAGGTTTCTTTGACGAATAGAAAGTTCAGAAGAACAGCATTTATCTGAAATAGAAATCTTTTGTAACATTATAAATGTCTTTACCATCACTTTTGATCAAATTAAAGCACCCTTGCTAAATAAAAGTATTAATTTCTATAACCCCCTTCTTTTCTGTCTTCATTCACTTTCATTTTACTGACAATAGTGATCAGATAATTCTTTAAAAACATAATCTTTTATTAATCCACAAAAAAAAAACATATTTTTTGGCAATCTTTTGATTATGATTTTTTAATTCAGTATATATTTTGCAAAAACGTTTTATTACAAGTCTCTGACTCATTTCATTTGGCTTACATCCAAAAGTAAAGAAAGATATAATCTGAGGAAAATGGTAAAACCTAAAGGAAGGATTAGATCACAGTCTAGTCCAAGGGTTTGAGCACATACACCCATTCACTTTTTTATAGCCTAGTCCACACACAGGCTCTTTAAAATCTTGTCTGCACTACAGACGCCAATCAGTAAACATACATCCAGCAAACCTTTAATGCCTGAGGAGTTTCCCCATTCACACAAGTTGTGCATCTTAAACATGTGCTTGTCCCGGGCAGTTTCTCAGCTCTTTATGGCCTTTTATCTACATGAAAGGCCCTGGCACTGGGAGAGCCAACATTACGGCTCCATCAAAGTGAAAGCTACTGACAGCGCTGTCCTCCGTAACGGCTCAGGCCATTAAAGGCCCTGTCACAGAGCCTTCCCAGAGCCTTCTGCATAATATAACGGGAGTGTGTTTGTGTTTCTGGAAAATTGTAGGTTTCTTTGTCTCAGTTAACTCTACAGGAAATTATTCTGCCACACTGACACTAAGGCAAACAAATACAGTCCTAAATTAAACATTAATGTCCAATGTCAAGTTTAAACAAATTAAAAATAAATAAATAAAATTCATGAGTTTGTGTTGCAATATTCTTACCTATAAGTAGAGCATTAGCCATATGAACAAGCTTCTATAGGTACAGGAAATTAATAATGAGTAAAACTACTGACAAACTGAGGCACGTTCAACACATCTGTGAACCTGTGACCACAGTAAAAGCCTTAGTGAGAACACAGTTCAATCATTAAGCAACACATAACACTGTAATTGCTTCTCCACAGTGAGCACTTCCAAGAAATTTAAACAATGAGGTCCTGTCAATCAAACTGAGCGACTATTACGTCAATGCTACTGTAATAAGAGGTTGTTTTCAGGTTGGCCATACCTCCTGACACTGGAGCATCCATGAACACTGCACCCATCTTCTCAGCAGCAACGGCCATCTCTTTGGACACCGCAGGGTCGATGGTGCTGGAGTCAATCAGAAGAGTGCCTTTTTTTATCTTCCTTAAGAAAGAGTGCAAAATCAAACAGAACAAGGTTAAATATCACCACAACAATAAATCCAGGAGTATCTGTTGTTGAATCCAAATTAGACATGTTACTATGGCCTATGTTTATATTTACTGCTTAAAGCAACATACACTACCAGTCAAAAGTTTTTGAACAGTATCATTTTTTTTATATTTTTTTTAATGAAGTCTCTTCTGCTCACCAAGCCTGCATTTATTTGATCCAAAGTACAGCAAAAACAGTAACATTTTGAAATATTTTTGCTATTCAAAATAACTGTTTTCTATTTAAATTTATAGCATCATTACTCCAGTCACATGATCCTTCAGAAATCGTTTTAATATTCTGATTTGCTGTTAAAAAAAAAAAAAGTATTATTATTATGTTGAAAACAGCTAAGTAGAATTTTTTCAGGTTTCTTTGATGAATACAAAGTTCGGAAGAACAGCATTTATCTGAAATAGAAAACTTTTGAACATTATAAATGTCTTCGTCATCAATTTAAAGCATTCTTGATAAATTAAAGTATTAATTTCTATAATTTCTTTGGCAAAAAAAATTATACTGACTTCCAAGTTTTTGAATGGTATAGTGTATAATGTCACAAAAGCTTTTTATTTCAGATAAATGCGGATCTTTGGATCTTTCTATTAGTCAAAGAACCCCGGAAAAAATGTACTCAACTGTTTTAAATATTGATAATATTAATAATAAAAAAAAATGTTCCTTGAACAGCAAATCAGAATATTAGAATGATTTCTGGATCATGTGACACTGAAGACTGGAGTAATGAGGCTGAAATTTCAGCTTTGCATCACAGGAATAAATTACATTTTAAAATATATTCAAATAGAAAACAGTTATTTTAAATAGTAAAAATATTAAGTTTTACTGTTTTTGCTATATTTTGAATCAAATAAATGCAGGATTGGTGAGTAGTAAAGACTTTTTAAAAAAAATTAAAAATCTTACTGTAAAAAAAAAACAGTAATCAGAAGCAAATCTATTAAATGAACAATTTAACATTTTTTATTTAAAATACAATAAAATAATAATATTGTGAAATATTATTACAATTTAATAAACTGTTTCATATTTTAATATATTTTAAAATGCAATTTATTCATGTGTTAGCAAAACTGAATTTTCAGCATCATTACTCCAGTCTTCAGTGTCACATGATTCTTCAGAAATCATTCTAATATGTTATTTTGGTGCTGAATAAACATTTCCTCTTATCACTTTTGAAACCAGTTGTGCTGCTTAACATTGTTATAGCAAAAGAAGAAAAATAAATGTACTGACCCCAATTTTTTCAACTTTAGCATGGCAGCTGTAGATATCTGTATCAGCATCAGCCATTAATAAAAGGCAATATTGCTCAACTAGTAGCCTACTAACTGCTGTAAACTCTTATAATGTTACTTTGGACCAAATTTCCCCCCGAATTAAAGTCGATTTTAAAGAGTTACTAGATTAAGCCTAGACTTGTACTTATCATACACTCAGTGGAAACTTCCTAATCTTGGACTATTCTGAATCATTATAAATCATTTAGACACATGCTGTGCAGATTTATATCCAATTTAAACTAATTTTGGTAATGTAAGACAACCGTTTCTCCAATATGTTAAAATTCAGTCAGTACTGAACGAAACACTGTTGAGAGTTTAATGTGAAAGGACTTACTTAAGTATGCCATTGGGTCCTGTGTAAACCTCAATGACGTTGGGACTGGACGGTAGCATGGTAATGATGCGGTCAGCTCTATCAGCCACTTCAGCAGGGCAATCCAGGATCTGGGAGGGCAAGCAAGGGCAATTATTTCCACAGGCTCATTCACAGAACTCGATAGTCTTCTAGACATGGAAAAGATGGTGATTGATTTCGTTTTTAGTGCCTTGTTTGAAAAACAGATACTTATACCTGCGCTCCTGAATCCTGAAGCTCCTTGCAAGACTCTGGGAAGACATCAGTAGCAATGACAGGATATCCATGCTTCAGTAAGTTTCTAGCCATAGGTGTTCCCATGTTACCCAGTCCAATAAAACCCACTGGGGTCTTGGAAGCCATTGATCTACAGGATACTGAAAAACCACACACAGACAGAAATCATAAATTACAGTAAAATAAAATCCTTCCTATAGAAACAGAAAGCTGTTATAGTCAAAGAGTGCAACGAAACTGCAATAGGTTATATTTTTTCAGAAACATGTGAAATATGTGACATATTACTATGATTTATGACTATATTTGTAGCAATAGCCAAAAATACATTGTATGGGTCAAAATGATCTATTTTTATGCCAAAAATCATTAGGATATTAAGTAAAGATCATGTTCCATGAAAATATTTTGTCAATTTCCTACCATAAATTTATCAAAATAGTTGTATCTCGCCAAATATTGTCCTATCCTACATCAATGGAAAGCTTACTTATTAAATTTTCAGGTGATGTATAAATCTCAATTTTAAAAACTATTGTCCCTTATGACTGGTTTTATGGTTCAGGGTCACATGTGAATGTAAAAATCAATGTAATTATAGATTTTGTACCTCTTAATATGAATTGTTTATGAAAACCTTCATATCCTTACAGATCCAGATGTTTAAAGGAAACTTCTGATGTAGACAAAATAAACATTTATTTTGTATAAAATGACTATATGAGGTGATAAAAAGCTTAGGTCCATTATTTGAACTTGATGAGAAGGCTAAGAGGTTTATTTAATCTGATAACACAATTTATTATATTCTTATTCATCTTAAAGTTTTCAGACAAAAACCTATGTAACCTATGAACTCTCAAATCAAATGCATTGCACAACTTGCATTTCTAATCCTCAAAAAGTAAACAGTGACTTGCTTATTGTGCACAATATCTGTTCATATGCTTTGACATGTATGTCCAAGCATATTTCATTTACAGTAAGTGAATATATTTTGCAGGTGCACATATTTTGCAGACTGACAAACAAACAGATGAAAAAAAAAAAACACTTCGAAGCTGCTGTTTGCAATAACATTAGCGGCGCTTTAACTCCCTCGGTCTGTCATTGGATAATTAATGAGGAAACAACATACCCAAAGTGAGCTCCACATGTTTATTGCTTCTTTTATAAAAATTCCGATACCCTCTAAACAAAGCGGCCATGCTTATTTCTCTTGACCTCAGCGCCTCATTGACAGTACGAGTCAGGAACTCAGGGGCGGGGCCTATGATTGACAGCAATATTCATCAAATCACTGACAAGGATTTGCGTACCAACCAATTAGATCGAGATGGTCAGTGAGATAATAATGCAGTTTCTCCCCGAGTCGCTGCTGTGATTTCTTTGAATAGATTTAAGGTAATACTTCTTAAAAGATTAAATAGCTAGACGTTTTAGCCTTCTAAGTGAACTTGTGACCGTCTTGTCCAAATCCAAGAGTGACAGTTTGTGCAAAAATCTTTTCGATGTTTTAGATATAACACAAACATGAATATTTCCAATAACAAACGGTGAAAATAAATAAATAATTAAAATATCATTTTCTAATACACTGATTGCACAAATATGACT
>NC_133377.1:29188328-29258973 GCF_049309525.1 Garra rufa
AAAGTCATAGAGGTTTGTGGGTTTTGACACGGCCTATAAGTACTGACCTATGATCTTCATAGCCACACCCTAGCGACCAATTACATCACCCTAGCAACCGAGGGCCGAGTTTTGCCACCGCAAGCACCACTCACATTTTCTTCAGGAAATGTACATATCTAGTTATTAATATTATTGTAGGGGCAGCCAAATGTATTTGTTTTTATTAAATTGCTTTATAATAAATTAGCAAAAATAAAATTACAACTGTTTGTTATGGCATATATAATAAAGAAACAGGCTGCCATTTAAAAAAATATATCTTTATTTTACTTTTAACAACAGCCATGTACAGCAATTGTTTTCCTATTATTTATAATTTAAAAAAATAGTTGCCAATCCATACAAACAATAATACATAAACTGATTTATATAATATATGTAAAATCAGTGTCTGTCTGATTTATATCCATATTATTTTATTATGATTATTAGTTTATATTTATTGCTCTTGCATTATATGTATATAAATTTAAATATATAAAAATATATAAAATATGTGTATTTTTCTTTTATTATTATTATTATTATGTATTTGAATAATTTGCTTTATAATTAATTAGTAAATCAATAAAATATTTTAAATATATATATATATATATATATATATAATTTATATCTGTATTATTTTATTATGATTATTATTTTATATATATTATTTTTGTATTATATGCATGTAAATTTAAAATTCTTTCTTTTTTATTATATAACAATGTATTTGTTTTTAATAAACAGCTTTGTAATGAACTAATAAAACAATACAAACACTGTATTTTTTAATAATTTTCTTAAAAGATACAAACAAAATCCCACCCAATGTGTGTGTGTGTGTGTGTGTGTGTGTGTGTTTGTATTATCTGTGTTCCAGCATAAATATCACACCCTGTCCCCTCTTTGTTTTTAAATATGTGTGAATCTGATTACAGTTTTCTTGTTTCATAGCTGCAGTGTTAATAAAGTCTGTTATGTTTTTAGCTAATAGCATTTACATTACTCCCTTATAACTGTTGTTTGGCTATCCTGATGGGACAGCAGATGCCTCTTCACAATAGAAAATCTGGGTTTTAGATTGACCAGAAACAAGATCACTCATGGAGAGGTGGGACCCCAGATATGTCCTAATGTAGATCAGCTTTCCCCGTGCTGTTTTTGGACGCTGTGAGCGCGCACTCATTAATATCTCTGCCCTCTGTCGGCCGGAGCAGAAGGGGGAGGAAGAGACTGCCTGATAGATAGGTGAGTGACAGAGGAATTAGCATAACAAGATCCTCGCTGGGAAGGCCAGGGACTGGAAGACGTGTGTGAAGGGGGTGGACGGTGTCTGTCCTGGACTCCAGATGGAAACAGACCCATAGCAGCTGTCTAACCGGGACTTTTATAGCACTGTGTGCGTCCGTGTGTGCGTGTGTGTGTTTATAATGTTGAATCTGAGCAGGAAAGAATTATCAGATATTATGATATAACACGCTTTTAAGACTTCAGAGTAAGATTTTATAACCTGTCCTTTAAAGTCTGATGTGTACATGATTGCTGCACTAAGAAGTGAATGAAAAGCTGTCCATCATTTTCCGGTGTCATCTGGTATGCACTTATGCCCCCTGTCGAGTAACTGTCATTCAAAACCCCCTCTCCCACTTTAAACAGTCACAAAAGTGTGTGTGTTTGTGTGTAAATGTGTGTACCCATCATCCACAAGATGAGTGTTGTTAAGCAGCTTTTAAGTCCTCAATTATGGATCATTTTAAAATGCTGATGATGGTGCTATTCGAGGAACATGTGTGCATGTGTGAAGGGCCACTAATCAGCATCCTTAGGAGCCGATATACTGATGGCCTGGGAGATCATTGATTCCAGATCATTCTTCACTTGTTGTCCACACTCAAAGGGACCGTGCGGTCGCGTGGCGGCGATGGCGGTGATTAAAGTCCTGCTTATCTGAATGATGACGATAATATGTGCAAGACTCTCTTGTGACCGTGTGAAGGTTTGTGTTTGTTTGTGTGTGGTGGCTCGTAAACTCTTTTGCCTCTGTGAACCTGTCAGTACGCCACATTAGGGCTGCTGGCGTAGAAACTATTAATCTGTGTGAAGTTCTCATGTGTGTGTTTTTTATATATGCAGAAAGAAGTGTATTAAGTTTGTTTGGTGTTTTAATTTGTCTGAGAAAATATCTCCTTTTGGTCGTAATTATAGGTTTAGCCACATGAAGCTAGTAAATATGTTTGTTCCTGTTACACTAGTGAGGTTCCCACTGCATCAAATGCCAAAAAAAAGGGTTTCTTAAAGGGATAGTTCACCCAAACATCAAATCTCTGCTATAATTTACACACTCATAATTTGTATGGCTTCACTTTCTTCTGTGAAACACAAAAGAAGATATTTTGGAAAAAGTCTAAGTAGGACTGTATGATTAATTGAAATAAAACTGGATGCGTCTGAATCCTGCATGTTCGAAAAGGAAATGATGTGTACTACGAAACCCCTAAAGAAAATGAATACAAAATGGGAGGAAAAAATATATGTGACCCTGGACCACAAAACTAGTCTTAAGTGGCATGGGTATATTTGTAGCAATAGCCAAAAATACATTATATGGGTCAAAATTAATGATTTTTCTTTTATGCTCCATGAAGATATTTTGTACATTTCCTACCGTAACTATATCAAAGCCTAATTTTTGATTAGTAATATGCGTTGCTAAGAACTTCATTTGGAAAACTTTAAAGGCAAATATTGTCCTATCATAACAAAGCATATGTCAACAGAAAGCTTATTTATTCTGCTTTGATGATACATAAATGTTAATTTTAAAAAACTGACCCTCATGACTGGTTTTGTGTCGCCTGAGTTTTTTATACCACACATTTAACAAGATTAGATGTTTGTCAGTGGTGCTCAGGATCTGCAAATCATTCGCCATTATCCTGTCAGTCATCTCTACTAGGTCCTGATCACACCGAACGCGTCTTTTCGTTCTAAAAGCGCGAGGCGCACAGCACTGCCTTTTTTTTTTTTGGCCGTGTTCACACTTGGCGTCTTTTTTCACAAGAAAAAGTTGACTAGGGCGTTTTTTTAGTAAAAAAAAAAAGCTGGCAGCGTTCTGTTACAAAAAGCAGCCGAGTGCGTCTTTTGTTGCTATAACAACAGCTGCAACAGTAGCGTAGTGCTGTGTGGTGAAGAAATGTCGAGAAAGAGCCTCTTTGTGATGTATATTATGATAGAGTTGTTTACTCATATCATACAACTCCTTGTGCTCCGAAACTAGTACGATAAGTTTATCCATAGATATATATACATAGACACCGCATTGGACCGCTCCAAGCACGTAGATGCGTCCGCCATTTTGGAACGGTCCACTTGACGTCATTCACCATACTGTAGGTTCGCAGACCAACGGCTGTGCAGGACTGTGGCTTTTCGAATTTTCAGTGATTATTATGAGATCTATGGGTGAATGACGTCAAGTAGACCGCAGTGAAATGGCGGATGGCTTACGTATAACGGCCCATAGAAACAGTCGCTAATGAGGCATCTATGTGTATATATCTATGAGTTTATCTACCGGCAACTTCTCCGTTTTTTCTTGTTGTTTTTGTTGTTATGGAAACGATAGGTCCCGCTACTCGCTTGTCATTGGTCAGCTGTCAAAAAAGCGCTTGACGTAGGGCGTTTTCTTAAAAAAAAGTTCAGCTTTTTTCAGCTTAAAAAGACGCTCTGAGCTGCAAAAAAAAGACGCCGGCAGTGGCGTTTAAAAAAAGCGCTAGGGCTTTTTTGAAAAGAGGTTTACTCCATAGGATTAGAATGTAAAACAGACGCTGGCAGTTTGAAAAAGGACGGCAAGTGTGAACACGACCTTACTCTGTTTTTGTGGTAAGTGAAATGTACTGTGATGTTACAGGCTACCGCTAGCAAGCGGCTTAGACCGTGTTCACACTTGCCGTCCTTTTTCAAACTGCCAGCGTCTGTTTTCCGAATACGGGTTCACTATTTGGACACATCCCTAAACGTGATTATGGCTTAGTGCAGTTTACCAAACTGCAGAGGCTGCGATTTAATTTAGTAAATACATTCAGAGTGAAGTGCTTGATTCTTAATATTGTGTTGTTACCTGAATGATCCACAGCTGTGTTTTTTTTTTTTGTTTAGTGATAGTTGTTCATGAGTCCCTTGTTTGTCCTGAACAGTTAAACTGCCTGCTGTTCTTCAGAAAAATCCTTCAGGTCCCACAATATTTTTTGGTTTTCAACATTTTTGTGTATTTGAATCCTTTCCAACAGTGACTGTATTATTTTTGAGATCCATCTTTTCAGACTGAGGATAACTGAGGGACTCATATGCAGCTATTACAGAAAGTTTAAATGCACACCGATGCGTCAGAAGGAAACACAATCCATTAAGAGCCGGGCAGAGAAAACTTTTTGAATTTGAATATCTGGGTAAATTTAACTTATTTTGTCTTCTAAGTAACATGTTCTGTAGCTTCCGAAGGGCAGTACTAAATGAAAAAAATATGGTACTTAGGCAAAATAAGAAAAATGCACATATCTTCATTTTGTTCAAAAGTTTACACCCCTGGCTCTTAATGCATTATTATTTTTTTTCTTCTGAAGCATCAGTGAGCATTTGAGCCTTCTGTAATAGTTGCATATGAGTGTTTCAGTTGTCCTCAGTGTGAAAAGATGTATCTCAAAATCATACAGTCACTGTTGGAAAAGGTTCAAATACACAGAAATGCTGAAAAACCAAATAATTTGTACGACCTGAAGGATTTTTCTGAACGAGCAGTTTAACTGTTCAGGACAAACAAGGGACTCATAAACAATTACCACTAAACAAAAAAAAAAAAAACACAGCTGTGGGTCATTCAGGTAAAAACGCAGTATTAAGAATCAAGTGTATGTAAACTTTTGAACAGGGTATTTTTTATAAATTCAACCATTATTTTCTCTTGTGGACTATGTAAATGTCTTTCATGTGAAATATCTTATTCCGGTCGGTACTAAATAAAAAATAACATGTATTTTGTATGGTCCCTCTTACTTTGGTAAAGTAATTACCATTTTGCAGATTCTGCAAGGATGTATGTCAACTTTTGACCTTAACTGAATATCATCACAACATTTTTGGCCAAATTGTGCAGTCCTACTAACAAGGTTTTTCGCAATCTTGGTCTGTACAGTGTTGTTTTGGACCTCATTGACTTTAATTGGACAAAAACATCTTCAAAATATCTCATTTTGTGTTCCACAGAAGAAAGAAAGTCATGCAGTTTTGAAACAACACGAGGGCAAGTAAATTATGACAGAAATTTCATTTCTAGTTGATTTCTATAAATCAGTGCAGCATGAGGGAAACTAAATTGGCTCATCGAAACTCCTGAGTTTAGGTAGTTTAAATGGCATGAGGGCCGTGTGCATTTACTAGCCTGATTATTCGATATGGACAAATATAGCTTTGATCGTAAACCGAATGAATCATTGACATCCTCTGATATAGTGTCTATTTTATCGAGGTTTACCTAATGTTTTTACAGCAGTGTTTCTGGTATTGGAAACACAATAAGAACGGTTCCTAGAATGTTCTCTGGAGATCTCTTTAATGCCCTGCCAACGCAGTCGTTTAGAGAGACAATCGCCTTCGAATCCCTATTGTCTGTTTGCGATCAATGCTGGTCTTTTTACAGTCAAAAAGAAAGTTATTGATCAGCTCAAGAGGCTAGCTGATAGATTGCAAAAAAGACAAGCATGTTTGTGTATGCGTCTGGTGGCGAGGGCTGAAAAAAGAACTGATTTCGTCATTTAGAGTCTTTATTACTGTCAGCAGTTCTAGAGGCTTGTAGAAAGACGACAAGAGGTTTGCATGGGGTTTTTATTTACACACAATAAAGGCTCTGAGATCTACGCACTCAATGAGGTGGTTTGAGCTCCACCGTCTCGCTTTGCCTGGGAAAAGAGGCTCATATCCACAAATGTACTTTAATGTAACTTTGCCACTAATGAAACGTTTCGGTGTTTTAAAAAGCGTTAAGTGGCTTTTTTGAGTGTTTAAGATGCTGGAAAGAGAGCTTGTGGTACCTGACACCACAAACAACTGCGTACGTCTCCGTCAGAGTTCACGTCCGTGTGGGTTTCTTCATTATATATTTGCTGTTATAGGCTTAGTCTTTTAATCTAATGTAGATTTGAGTTTGTACATGTTTCTTGAGTAGTTTGGCTAACCTGATTTGAGTTTTCAGCTACGCAGTTTACCTTTTGACCTTTTTTAAACCCACTAGATTAGATTAGGCCTAATAATAAGTGTGGCATCATCGGTTTATTTTTCAGTAATGACCAGCTTTTATGTCTCTTATTAAATAACTGAATAAATACACAAATTCAATGAAATGTAAACAAATTAAAGATTTTATTTGACATTATTTTATTATAAGTCACAAACTAACATTGGCTGAGACAGTTACATAGTTTGATTTACCGCATAATGCTGCAGTTAACCAATCAGTTAACATACATCCTTTGGTGTGATTTATTTTTTTTATGTATTTTTATTATGTTTTGCCCTCTGTCTGCATTTTTATATGTGACCCTAGACCACAAAACCACGGATATATTTGTAGCAATAGCCAAAAATACATTGTATAGGTCAAAATTATTGTGGTTTTTTATGCCAAAAATCATTAGGATATTAAGTAAAAATCATGTTCCATGAAGATATTTAGTAAATTTCCTACCCTAAATATATCTAAACTTAATTATATGCATTGCTAAGAACTTCATACAGACTTTAAAGGCGATTTTCTAAATATTTTGATTTTTTTGCACCCTCAAATTCCAGATCTCAGCCAAATATTGCCCTATCCTAACAAACCATACATTAATGGAAAGCTTATTTACAATAAGTATACAATAAAAAAATGTACCCTTATGACTGGTTTTGTGATCCAGGGTCACATATTGCTTTTACATAAAACTTTTCATGCATTACTATTAGCATTGTAAATATGCATGTCTTCATTATTCAAGTGTGCAATTATTTTTTAAGTAAAACTGCATACTGATGCTTGTTTATAGATAAACAAAACACACAAGCGCACACACGTTTGTTCCTCGAGATTCTGTGTAGCGTAAGGGAAATGACAGACACGCTGAGCTAATGAGAGAATTATTGATGACGGATAAGTACGGCGAAAATCAATACAGGGGAAGTCATAAAGTCTCTCTTTTCCTTTCTCTCTCTCTTACACTCTCTTTCTTTATCTCTGTTTCACTCGATCTATCTTGCATCAGCTCTTTTCTCTTGGTCTTTAATAATTAACTTCAGCATTATTAGCTTCTCAGTATAAACAGCCTATTCATTAGCACTGACACGCACACACAAACACACCACTGACCTCAAAGCACATGCCTTTCCATTTATATCCAGTGCGTGATATAAATTTGGATAAATTGGATCAGGTTTGTGTGTGTATTTATGTGGATATTAGGGATTTCAAAGCAGCAGATGTGGTTTTAGTCTTTAAAAAAAAAATCTGGCCAATTTTATTGCTTTAATTGCATTCTAATCGGGCAAATCCCCGGACACACATATCTATGTCAGCAGCATTAAAAGCACCCCTCCCATGTAGAACATGGCACGCTTTAACGTGATTGGCCACGCTTGGTCCTCTTAAGGCGTGGCGCTTAATTGAACATGATAAAGTGTAAAGTTAATTACCCCTTAGAGCTGTCACTCATACCCCAGGGGGCGTGTTCACTTAGGGGGAGGAGTGTCGCTTTAGGCACAGCTGTCGTACGCAAGTGTATGTGTTGGTGGGGAGGCGGACAATAGGTCCTTGTCCTCAGAGAGTTGTGAAGGATGATTTGGACAATCGGCTTTTAAAGGCAAACACTCAAATGTTGTCCCGCTGGTGCCAGACAGCTTATTAATACCCTCTGTTCCAAAACACACACACACACACACACACACACACACATACATTGTTGACTAAACCCTGACCTGCTTAAGTTAAATTAGAAGGCTACATTTAATTCTTTAGAATGTTCCTTAGCTGTATAATAATTGATAATAAAACGTCTGAACTAGTAATATGCCAGTAATGTTGTTGTTGGTTTTGTACTGTGTTGACATGTGCCATAATATACTTTAAGCTACTTTGGAGTTAGATGTAAATACCATAAATTAATATGGTAATATTTTATTTTATTTTAGTTTAATATTTGGACATAACCATCTTGATGCCATCATTGTAATTGTACCACCACAGCATTTACAAATATACACACTGAAAACTGACAATCATTGATTTTGAGCAAATTTGCAATGATTTTAAAAAGCTTGACTGTGTTCTGTCCAGGTGTTGGTGCAGCCAGTCTGGCTAAACTGACCTTCATGGTGGGTGGCGTTGAGGAGGAATTTAATGCGGCCCAGGAGCTGCTCACCTGTATGGGAGCGAATGTAGTGTACTGTGGCCAAGTGGGAAGTGGACAGGTAAATACACACAAACACAAATGTGACCCTGGACCACATAAGTCGCACGGGTATGTTTGTAGCAATAGCCAAAAATACATTGGTTTATGGTCAAAATAAATTGTTTTTTCTTTTATGCCAAAAATCATTAGGATATTAGGTAAAGATCATGTTCCATGAATATATTTTGTAAATTTCCTACCGTAAATATGTCAAAACGTAATTTCTGAGTAGTAAGATGCTTTGCTAAGAACTTAATTTGGACAGTTTTCTCAATATTTAGATTTTTTTGCACGCTCAGATTCTAGATTTTCAAATAGTTGCATCTCCAAATATTGTCCTATCCTAACAAACCATACATCAATGAAAAGCTTATTTATTATATAATTATTTATGTCAGCTGATGTATAAATCTCAATTTAAAAAAATTGACCCTTATGTCTGGTTTTGTGGTTCAGGGTCACAAATGTACTTTGGCTTGTAGTCAATTATACATTGTAGTACAGAGGTGGTGACGTACAATGGAAGTTATTTTTTTTTTGCCATCATACAATGTTCTATAATGCTTAAGAAGGTGTTTTTTTCCAGCATGCTCTGTATACATTAAAGGGATAGCTCACCCAAAAATGCAAATTTCCCCATGATTTACTCACCCTCAAGCCATCCTACACTCTTAAAAATAAAGGTTCAAAAGGTTCTTCACAGCAATTCCATAGAAGAACCATTTTTGGTTGCAACAAAGAACCATTCAGTCAAAGGTTCTTTAAAGGAGCATCTCTTTCTTACCTTTTTATAATCTGAAGAATTCATTTGCCATGAAGAACCTTTTGTGAAACAGAATGGTTCTTCAGATATTAAAGGTTCTTTATGGAACCATTTAAACAAAAAAGTTTCTTGTATGGCGTCGTGAAGCACCTTTATTTTTAAGAGTGTAGGTGTATATGACTTCTTTCAGATAAATACAATCAAAGTTATATTAAAAAAAATGTCCTGGCTCTTCCAAGCTTTATAATGGCAGTAAATGGCTGTTGAGATTTCGAAGCCCAAAAAAGTGAATCCATCCATCATAAATAGTGCTCCACACATCTCCCGAATGGTTAGCAAAAGCCTTATGAAGTGAATTTATGTGTTTGTGTAAGAAACATGCTTCTGTTAACTGCCGTATGCATGTTTGAGAGAGTGGCATTCCAGAAGATGACATAGGATGTAACAAAACTAAACACCGGTAATGAATTGGAAGTACAAATAAGGAGTTATAAAGAAAAATGTCAAGTGGAGACTGGTTTTCCATTGCTGTAAACAAAACTTGGCTCTTGCGAGAAAAGCATATTGTCATTGGAGCTTACGTTCCACCTACGTTCTACGTCATCCACTGGAATGCCACTCTCTCATGAATGCACGTATGACAGTTAGCAGAAGATAGAGATTACAGTTTATTAAGTTTTAAATAATGATATTTGTCTTATACAGTTGTATCGATTCACTTCAGAAGGCCTTTATTAACCCCCTGGAGGCGTGTGGAGCACTTTTTATGATGGATGGATGCACTTTTTTGGGCTTCAAAATCTCAGCACCCATTCACTGCTATTATAAAGCTTGAAAGAGCCAGGACATTTTTTAATATAACTAACTATAAAGAAAAAAGAAACACCTAGGATGGATGAGAGTGAGTAAATCATGGGGTAATTTTCATTTTTGGGTGAACTATCCCTTTTATTAGATGATGTTGTCTGTTAATAGGCTCATTTCCCCCCATTATTTTTCAATATTCTGTCATATTTTAGTCTTCCTATACATTTTTATCACGCTTTGGCATTTGTGACAGGATCATGAAACAACACATGCTTAAATGGGCCACACAATCTGTAAAGATCAGTCTGGCAATCTTTCCCCTTATTACACTTTTATATTGTTCGTTTTTCTGCTATTTTGAAATAAAAGCATCTATCCTGTGTCTTGTTTCTGAAGTGTCTTTGACACTAGTAGGTGACAGCAGGTGTCTTTGACATGTAAATCTGTGTTTTGTCTAAGTTGCTACGTTTTAAAAGTTACACTATTCATAGTATCCTAAAAAGATTTGATTATCATGATATGACCCATTTAAGAAACACTCTAAGGACTGTGCACTGCGTAACAAATTCCTTATGTACTGTTGATAAAAGGTTACAACAAAGTCTTTTAGTCTTTAAATTAAATTACTTCTGTGGCTGAACTGATGTTTTGCAATTTTCTCTTTCAGGCAGCGAAAATCTGCAACAACATGCTGTTAGCAATTGGCATGATTGGTACAGCAGAGACCATGAACCTCGGAATTAGGTGAAGATGTGTGTGAGTGTGAGTATGTGTGTGAATGAGGGTGCTCTCTAGCTCAAAAAAATAGGTATTAAAAGTAGTTCATGTGTCCACTGCTCTAGTTTCAAACTGCCACATGATTGCTTTATATAAGAAACGGACTGAAATGTAAAAGGGACATGTCATTACTTTTTTATTATTTAAATATGAAAAAAAGGGAAACAAGATTCACTTCACTAATTAGTAAAGTTATTTGGACAAAAATACATATATTTGCAACAACAGCAAAAAAACAATCTGCCTGAAATATTTGTTTTAGTGCTGTGGCTGACAATTTTGCTATCCACTATGAAAATGTGTAGGCAGGTATCCTCTTTTTCTTACTATGTACTTTGTGATTTTTGTTTAAATATGTTATCGTGAGAAGAGGGGAAAATTATATCAGAGCATATTGTTTGTCAGTGCTGCTTGCATATACAGCTTAATAGGTTGGAGTCAATAGATCAACATATTCTTCATATACATGTATGAGATATGTATTCATTTTCACTTGAATGCAGTCTCAGAATCTAGTGCACATGAAGCGATGTCATCTCTCTTCTCAGTGATATAAGGAGCATGCAGGCATCTGCACACTCATATGCACTTATACAGACTCATTTAGATGCCTTGGGTTCCTGGCTGTCATAAATCTCCCATGCTGCACTGCAGCCTGTCCTCTCATGCAGCAAACTGCACACAGAGAATGTAGAGAGGATGTGTGTTTGACTTATTTGAAGATATTATGAGCTTCTCTTTCAACCAGAAAGCAAACGGGTGCTCTGGAGTAATAATTAATCTTTCTCTATGGAGAATTATCAGTAGATTTTCGACCTTTCATGTGGTATCTTTTGTTCTTTTTGTGCTTACCTTCATTTTTTTTAGACTTTTTTAGGTCTTTACATAATAGAAATATACAGTTGAAGTGTTTACATATATTTGATTCTGTGTTGTTATTGGAATGTTCCACAGCTGTGTTTTTTTGTTTAGTGATAGTTGTTCATGAGTCCCTTGTTTGTCCTGAACAGTTAAACTGCCTGCTGTTCTTCAGAAAAATCATTCAGGTCCCAGGTCCCACAGATTCTTTGGTTTTTCAGCATTTGTGTGTATTTGAACCCTTTCCAAAAATGACTGTATGATTTTGAGATCTATCTTTTCACACTGAGGGACTCATATGCAACTGTTACAGAAGGTTAAAACACTCACTGATGCTTCAGAAGGAAACATGATGCATTAAGAGCCGGGGGTGTAAACTTTTAAACAGAGAGAGGATATGTAAATTTTGTTGTTTTGCCGAAATATCCTATTTTTTTTCATTTAGCACTGCTTTACAGAAGCTACAGAAGATACTTACATGTTCTCAAGAAGACAAAATAAGTTAAATTACCCTGATCTTTAAATTCAAAACGTTTTCACCCCTGGATCTTAATGCATCGTGTTTCCTTCTGGAGCATCAGTGAGCATTTGAACCTTCTGTAATAATTGCATATGAGTCCCTCAGTTGTCCTCAATGTGAAAAGATGGGTCTCAAAATCATACAGTCATTGTTGGAAAGGGTTCAAATACACAAAAATGCTGAAAAACTAAAGAATTTGTGGGACCTGAAGGGTTTTTTCTGAAGAACAGTGGGCAGTTTAACTTTTCAGGACAAACAAGGGACTCATGAACAACCATCACTAAACAAAAAACAAACAAAACAAAAAAACACAGCTGTGGATTATTCAGGTAACAACACTGTATTAAGAATCAAGTGTATGTAAACTTTTGAACAGGGTCATTTTTATAAATTCAACTATTATTTTCTCTTGTGGACTATATGTAACATCTTTTATGTGAAATATCTTATTCAGGTCAGTGCTAAATAAAAAATAAAATTTTGTATGATCCCTCTTATTTTGGTAAAATAATAACAGAAAGTCCTAAAAAGAAAGTTTACAAGTTTTGTTACCCTGTTGCCAAAATGGAATAAATTAAAATTGAAGTTTCACCAACATTACCACTGTCGCCCTGGAGCACACATCTCTGAAAACATTGATGCAAATTTTCAAATAGATGTTGTCTTTATTAACATAACACATATTATATACATTCTAACCCCCCCCCAAAAAAGCTCTCAAAACTACATTCCGTGATACAAAAACTTTATTATTTTCAAAATTATAGTGGATTTGGGCATCCGCCATGACTCTCGCTGTGAGAAATACTGCAAGCAGAGTGATAGAAACGGTAGGAGTTGATAGGACTGATATCACTAGAATATCACACTCCTAGAAAAGGCAATGAGCCAATCAGTTTCAAGAACCAGAAATAGCTGATGTATAAATATATATATAGTTATAATAATTGTTATATATTTATTCTCCATTAATTGGAGCTTACAAGTTTTGTATACATGGGAATTGTGCCGCTATCTCTGGTCAAGCGTGATGTTTCGCTTGGAAAAGAAGTGTCCCCAATAGACAGTTATCTCCCCTCTCGCTCTCTCTCCATCTATCTTCACTTATGCATGCATATGCTGCTGTCTACACTTTAAGACCAGTAGCTACAACCAAGAATGAGCCTGATATTTTTTTTAATGATGCCACACACACACAATTGAGACGCTTTGATAGTTCATCCAGCACACAAGCACCCTCAC
The DNA here is from genome assembly GCF_049309525.1 of Garra rufa. Classification (NCBI taxonomy): domain Eukaryota; kingdom Metazoa; phylum Chordata; class Actinopteri; order Cypriniformes; family Cyprinidae; genus Garra; species Garra rufa. The sequence continues at coordinate 29,201,800 of NC_133377.1, forward strand.
ACACACTCACAGCCTGTGTACAGATGTTTAAAAAGATAATTGACATTTGGTAATAAACTCGTTTGTTGCCTCTTAAAGACATTAATAAAATTGTGGCCTGTGTGTGTTTGCTTATGAGACTACGTGTTTATAATCTCGAGAGCACCAGGGTTTGATGAAGATGAAATGAGAACAAGAAGCATAGTGTATAAACATAAGTCTTTAACAAAATGGGCCCCTCTTCTAATGCAGTGATCAAACATCAAACGCCTCCAGTTTATTTCCTCCTTTCCTTTTTCTTTAACTGTAATTCACTCATCCTGTTTAACTAGACTCTCACATCTGTTTTCCTTTCCCTCGCTGCTGCGGTATTAACCTGCGCACACTTCACACTCGATTTCATCAGCCAAATTTTCACAAGCATCCTTTGAAAGTGTCTCTTTCATGTAAATGTGATGTGTGAATGGTTTGGATAATATCCATAGGAGCAGAATGAGTGCTATACAGCGTTTTGAGAGTGAGGGTACCTCCTCTTCACACACACACACGCTCGTTTCTTGTGCCGAAAGAGTGATTTGTGTTGTAGCAGAGAAGCCAGGTTGCAGTTGAGGCGGTAACCTTTTCAGTCACTGACCCAGAACGTGTGTGTGTGAGCGTGTGTGAGTGTGAGCTGGGGGAAGGAGGGGACGATGTTGAACATATGTCACCGGTTGTCCCCAAGAGACTGAGAGACACAGACATAAAGGGGGAAAGTGAGAGAGCGAGAGAGAACGGGAGATTGATACAGGGTCAGTCAGTGGGCTGTTTAGAGACATTAAACCCCCCAAAAACAACTGTCAAATGACAGCGTCGCTCACAGACACACACACACATACACACACATTCTAGAGATTACATTTTCCAAAACAGTCTGTAAAAACAGACAGTGTGGGACGGACGGATGGAATAATAGAAAGGAGGAAGAAATAGCCTTTTATGCACAGCTGTGTGTCCTTGTCTCTTAATTATTGCATAGACTTATAAAAGTCTTGGTGCGTGTGAGTGTGTATATGAAGGCGCGGCCCCCAGAATGAGAGACAGGTGGAGTTACTGTATAACTGCCCTTAAACACTCATCATAGTTTAATAGACATAAGAAAGCTAAAAAGCGCTCTTTACTGTCTTACCACCGCTGCCGCTCCGGCGTGAGTGCGCACGCACACGCGTGTGTGTCGAGGCGCTCTTGATGTGGTCATATTTATGTTCTTGTTAAAGCAAGAGACGGCAGCTCTTTGCCCAGTTACACATCATCCTCAGATTTCCCTCTTTTTTCTTTTCTCTTCATCATCCTTTTGTTTCAAAATGGCTTTTTGACAACTGCCACCTTGGTTTTTTTGTCTCTGCAAATAGTGCTGGTTGAGAGTTTTTTTTTTTTTTTTAATTAGTGGTGTATTTTGTTCTAGCTGTTCAATGTTTAAATGTGATTCATAAATATAAGTGCCATTTAAGCATATTTCTACTTTATGCATCGTTTTAGCTTCTAAGTTAAAATTTAGTTTTATTTTTGGGGGGCATAAAGTCAAACATTCCTGGATGAGACAACTTTCCTGGTATCATGATAAAAAACTTTGTTCTCCTTTTTCTTTTTCTTCCCTTTCTAGCCTGTACTCATCTAACAATGCCTGATGTATGGTATTATGAGCACTTCCTATGTCGATCTGCCTCTTTAGGATGATTGTTGTATTCCCCAATTGTAAGTCGCTTTGGATAAAAGCGTCTGCTAAATTAATAAATGTAAATGTAAAAATATTGTGCCTAAAATGCACTAAAAAAATTATTGAATAAAAGAAATAAAAACAAAGAAAGTTAGCAAAATTTGAATATTTAGTAAAAAATTTTTACAAAACTATTATTATTTGAAAAAGTTTTATGTTTTTCAAGATAGTTTGACCTTATGTCACATGCCAAGTCTAGTTCAGATTTTAAAATGTCATGTGGAGTGGCTCCCCAAAAAACATTTAATATAATTATGTAATATGATAAATATTATGGTAACAATAGGTTAATGTATTAATGTATTAACTAAGATAAATGAACAATGAATACATTTATTACACTATTGGTGACCCTGCCCCACAAAACCAGTCTTAAGTAGCACGGGTATATTTATAGCAATAGCCAAAACTACATATGGGTCAAAATTACTCCTATGCCAAAAATCATTAGGATATTAAGTAAAGATTAAGTTCTATTGAGATATTTTGTACATTTCCTACTGTAAATATATCAAAACTTAACTTAATTTTTGATTAGTAATATGCATTGCTAAGAACTTCATTTGGACAACTTTAAAGGCAATTTTCTCAATGTTTTGATTTTTTTTTTTTTTGCACTCTCAGATTCACTCTCAGCACTCTCAGATTCCAGATTTTCAAATAGTTGTATCTCATCCAAATATTGTCTTATCCTAACAAACCATACATAAATGGAAAGCTTATTATTCAACTTCAAATAACAATTTCTAAAGATTGACCCCTATGACTGGTTTTGTGGTCCAGGGTCACATTTATTAATCATTGTTAAAGTTAGTTAATACAAATGCAGTTGTTCATTGTTAGTTCGCAGTGCATTAACTAATTTTAACAAACACAACTTGTGATTTTAATAATGCATCAGTACATGCTGAAATTATCATTAACTATAAATGCTGTATTGTTTATTCTTAGTTTATGTTAACTAATGAACCTTATTGTAAAGTGTTACCTATATTACTAAATAACTAAAATTATATTCAAGAGTGTTTTATTATGTATTAAGATTGTATAATCTTAATATATTCAAATATTCATAATATTCAAAGTGTAAGTAAAGTATACTGTTTTTCTATTGTTTTATTTCTATTGCATTACATTTGTAGTGAAACCTTTACTTAAATTATTTTAAAGTTTTTAAAAAATCCTTTTTTTCTACAATAAAAAATTTACAAAAAATAAAAAGTTTTCACAATTTTATTAATGTCTTGAAGAGGCAACAATCATAGTTTATTACTAAATATAAGGTGCATTTCCATTACAGATTTGCGCAAAAATGTTGCAATATTTTTGAAAACTGTTGCGAAATGACAGCGTTTCCATTAACCGATGTTATGTTTTTTTGAGGTACATTAAAGAATGATCATGTGACTTTTACGTCCTCAAGGTGACCTGTAAATATGAATTAGATATTTCCATTGCAGTTTTGCTAAATATTCCTGTATCGGATTGTCTCAAAAACCACCTCATGTAAGCGTAAAATTTTGGGTTTTGCAATAAATATAGGAGTTTTTGTGAAACTGACATGCTTCCATTAGGCGTATTTTCAATTCGCAGTTTCAGTTTGCGCAATTTGAAGGGTAATAGAGATTTGACAGTAAGCTCTTTTGACTAAACAAGCACCTAACTAGTCCCTAGCAGCCACATAACTATGACCTAGCAATCATACACGTATCATCACGACAGCAGCTTCCTTCAAAAAAAATGTCACAATCTTTGTGTTGTGTTTGCTGTCTTGCCAGTTTTGTTCTATTAAACTGTGCTGTTTGGGCGCACAATCATTTGTAAAGCAGCAAGGCCCATTTCACTCAGATCTACTTTAAATGCAGGACTGAAATCACCCCGGCTTCCCTTCAAGAGGGACAGATTGGTGGGGGCGAGTTAATAAGACAGCTGCTTGTGTCAGAGTTTTATTACCCCTGCATTTGTGTGGGGGACAACAAGCCAGAGAGTGGAAAATGATGAACTGCAGCTCCTGTTAAATATCAATACTGTATTATCCAGGCCTGCTTTCCACTTAGGGATGAGCTGGTCCTGAGCCTAAAGGTCAGCGCTCTGTCTAACCTCTGTCCTTTGACCTTTTGATCAGACTGGGTTTGGATCCAAAACTGCTGGCGAAGATTCTAAACATGAACTCAGGACGATGTTGGTCCAGTGACAAGTATAACCCCGTCCCAGGTGTCATGGAAGGAGTGCCGTCCGCAAACAACTACCAAGGAGGCTTTGGCACAAAGCTAATGGCTAAAGTAAGTGGAAGCATTTGTTTTTGTGCTTTTAAACATATTTATTTATTAACACCAAGGCAAAACTGAATAAAAACATGATGTGTTCACAGGATCTTGGTTTTGCTCAGAATACGGCGACCAGTACCCGCACCCCGATTCCTCTTGGTTCTTTGGCACACCAGATCTACCGCACAATGTGCGCTTGTGGCTACTCTAACAAAGACTTTTCCTCCGTCTTCCAGTTTTTACGAGAAGAGGGGGTATAGTAGGTCAAGTGAAAGTAACCCAGACTCTGTGGAAAAAATGGGCATTATGTCTGGCTGGTTTAGTCTTGATATGCATGTGTGTCTATTTTGAAAGGGATGTTACAGGTTTGTTAGGTTGTAGCCTAATGTTGACAATCAGTACTTCGCAGAGCCTTTTTTAACTAGTTCTATATGACCGATTCAAACTGTTACTCAAGCTTGCTTACATCATACATTTACCTGAAAATGTTTACATTCATTTAGTTCCATTTCATTCTACTTGAGCCAGCTCTGAGCCAAAATTGATTTTAGGACCTGATCAGTCGCTGCTAGAAATCCTTAAGAATGCATAAGACATACCTCATCTGTTTCAGTTATGCCTAAACTGAAGCAAAACTGTGAAAAATTTTACAAAGAAACAATGGGTCCCTTATTTTTCTAGAAATGGTTACATTAAAGGAATAGTTTCAAACTCAGGCCATCCAAGATGTAGATGAGTTAGTTTTTTTTTTCCTCATTGGAATAGATTTGGAGAAATTTTGCATTAGATCACTCGCTCCCCAATGGTAGTCAATGGGTGCCGTCAAAATGAGAGTCCAAACAGCTTCACAACTCTTGTCTATCAATTAAAAGCTGTGGTGTTTGTAAGAGAAATCCATCATTACGATGTTTTAACTTCAAACCACTGCTCCCAGCTAAAATACGAGTCATCTATCCATAATTTGGCTTTCTCCAATGAAAAAGTAGTTTTATCTGAATCAGGAGAGAAATATGCACAGATAAAGGACAGTTTACAAGCAAATACATTCCAACAGTTCTACTAAACTAATATGTCGGTGGATTTTGATGTGACAGGACAACACAGGATGGACTTTTTCATTGGCTAAAACACATGGATTATAAACTGGTATTTTGGCCAGAAGCGACGATTTAGATTAAAAAAACGCCTTGATGATGGATTTATTTATTTAAACAATGGACACAGTCAATTGATGGACTGGAATTGTGTGGATAATTTGATGTTTTGATCAGCTGTTTGGACTCTCATTCTGATGGCACCCATTCACTGCAGACAATCCATTCGTGAGCAAGTAATGCAATGCTACATTTCTCCAAATCTCTTCCGATGAAAAACAAACACATCTACATCCTGAATGGCCTGAGGGTAAATTTCCAGCAAATTTTCTTTTTGGGTGAACTATTCCATAAAAACTGACCTCTGTTTTACACTAAATAGTTAGACACTTACATCTCTGTCATTTTTGTGTTTTTATTTCTTTGATTCTGATCATACTTTCTATCATTCTGTTACTTTTCCACTAAACATAAGGCTTTAAGTTGCCCTGATGTGTATGTACATATAAATATCTATATTTGTAATGGTGCTGTATTGAGTATGAGCAGTGTTAATTGTCTCTGCTTTATAGAGATCCTGTTGAGACTCACAATAAGAAGAGACCGAAGCCGTCTGTGTGCTAAACACATACACTCGCCCATGCCTCAAGAATCAAGGTGTGTCTTCTATACAAAAATGTTCTTGTTCAAATTATGTCCTCAATAAAGAAGTTAATTGAGTTATCTTTTTAAGGCCAAGTGCATAATACCTGCTACACCAACCTAATTTTCACCAATAATGGTTTTTAAAACATTACAAAACAAATAGTCCCACCCCAAACTTGCAATAATGTCGCTATGTTGGGCTGGTCAAACTGCTTAAACAAAAAAGAACAACGTTTTGATAGCATTGAAAGTATTTATAGGTTGTTTCTCAGGGATATCAGCCAACAAATGGCTTATTTATATTAGTCTGAGCAAATTAATCTGATACTATTTTTTAACGTTTAAACATTACCTTTATGCTGTCTCTCTGATGTTATGCTATTTATAACTTTCTTCAGATCGTATGAATGTTTAATAAGGCTGCGTTTGCGTTTGATGTGTGTTTGACTGAAGAGCCGGTGTGTTTGGGTTGGGTTAGGTAAGGGCAAGGGTGTTACAGACATCACCTTCAGGTTTAGAGGTTAGCGTTTTTTAGTAAAAACAAATAAAATCAAAGATTTAAATTCTGCATACAACTTGCAATGCATGCAATACAGCTTTTTACACCATATGTGACCCTGGACCACTAAACTAGTCATAAGTGTCCATTTTTATACATTGAATAAATAAGCTTTCCATTTATGTATTGTTTGACAATATTTGGCCAAGATACAACTATTTAAAAATCTTGAATATGAGGGTGCAAAAAAATATAAAAATATTGAGAAAAACACCTTTAAAGTTGTCCAAATGAAGTTCTCAGCAATGTATATTACTAATGAAAAATTACGTTTTGATATATTCACAGTAGGAAATTTAGAAAATATCTTCATGGAACATTTTCTTTTCGTAATATCCTAATACATTTTTGGCATTAAAAGAAAATTCGATAATTTGACCCATACAATGTATTTTTGGCTATTGCTACAAAATACCCGTGCTACTTAAGAGTTAAGACACACATGATATTTAGAAAATAAGAAGTAAGTTAGTAGTAATGTTTCAATGCTCAAATCAGTTAGTCCCCTCACAGCCCTCTTCCTGTCCTGATGTCGGTCCTCCGGTGTCTGCGGTCTGCCTGATTTTTCTTTTTCCATTGTTCTGTCCACATGCTCACACGCACTCATGCTCTACAAATGATGCCCTTATTTCCATCATCACAATCAGAAAAGCCAACAAAACAAGGCATCACCCGTGGGCTCTTTCCTTTAATGGTGTTTTTGGTCTTTCGTTCTTGTGTTTTTATTATTCCGGCAGTGCTGTTTGTGTCTGTAGACAGCCTCAGACAGGCCAACCCAGTCTGAACTAGCGCAGAGGTCGTTAAAACTGCTCTTATCCTCAACTTTTAATTGTAGGACTTAATTTTATGACCAATGCTCGTGATGTGCAGTTATGTGGCTGTAGCCTCAGACAGTCCTACACACTATAAGTGCACTAATTGTTTAACTGAGACTGCCGGTTGTTAACTGGGAGCTTAAAGATTGTAGCTGTGTAAGCGTACGTTAAACTGAAAATGCAGGCATTGTAGTTTTTCTAGATGGTGAGTTTTAGTGATCGCAATGTTTAATAAACGTTTTAAAAAGATGATTTATTGATTTAGTTTACATAGCATTATAGGTGATCTAATTATAGATCACAGAGTTCATAGTCCACACCGCATTTCTTTAAACTTATCAGTAATGTCGGGAATAAGGCCTTTGGGAAGTAGCTGCAGTCATACGGACGTGCCATGAATGGATGTCATTAGCCGCCCAGACGATGTGCTGTCCAGTCTGACCTCGGTGAAAATCTACAACTTTTGAGCGTCGGCCATGTCGAGTGTGATTCATATTTGGGTTTTAATTTGTCCTCGTTTACAAGGGGAATGCTGGGTGCTGCGGTTTTCTCATTAACAGGACATGAAAGGCGCTGTAAAGAGAGCAGCGGTGAAACCGGCCCACACTGACGTCTGTGCGTTCACACACATGGACAAGCAGACTCTTTAGACGGGCCTGGTCTCACATCCACTGCAGAGGTCATAACTATCTTAAGCATCTCAACCCACCCAGCCAATCAAGATGTCATCCATTCATTTTAGACATGCAACCATAAAAAAATCTGTTGATATAAACTACTGTTTAAAAGTCTGGGATCTGTAAGATATTTTATTGTATTTCTTTAAAGAAATTCGGATGCATTACAGGGATAGTTCACCCAAAAATGAAAGTCTGTCATTAATTACTCACCCTTATGCTGTTCCAAACCTGTAAGACCTTCATTCATCTTCGGAGCACAAATGTTTTTTTTTTTTTCTTTCTGAGCCTGCATAGACAGCAATGCAACTAACACGTTCAAGGCTCAGAAAGATAATAAAGACATAGTTAAAATAGTCTATGTGACATAGTTGTTCGATTTACATGTTCTTTTAATCAAATGTATTATGTCTAACTTTCAAGTAGTTCATTTATTAATGATGAAAAGCAACAGCTTTATGAAGCGAGGTGTAATTTTAGAATGTGTTGTACCAAAATTCACATTTTAACAGTGAGTAGCATAGCTTTTACCATAAAGTATTTGAAGTGTATTTAATGAGGAAGAAAGTGCTACTGATTACATAGTAATAGAGTACCTGACTACTATTTACTATTTAAAGACACAATTAACATATAATTAAGTATGTCTTCTAAAGGTAATATTAGCGTTGTTGCAATACATTTGAAACAAATTACTTAATCTATAAAAATATGTGACCCTGGACCACAAAACCAGTCATAAGGTTACATTTTATCAAACTGAGATGTATACATCATATGAAAGCTCACTAAATAAGCTTTCTATTGATATATGGTATGTTAGGATAGGACAATATTTGGTCGAGATACATCTATTTGAAAATCTGGAATCTGAGGATGCAAAAAAATCTAAATACTGAGAAAATTACCTATAAAGTTGTCCAAATTAAGTTCTTAACAATGCATATTACTAATCAAAAATTGCATTTTGATATATTTATAGTAGGAATTTTACAAAAAACCTTCATGGAACATGATCTTTACTTAATTTCCTAATGATTTTTGGCATAAAAGAAAAATCAATAATTTTGACCCATACTATGTATTTTTGGCTATTGCTACAAATATACCCCAGCGACTTAAGACCAGGGTCACATATGTGGGTAATACATTATAAACACACTTTGTATATATGTATTGTACAATATTCTTATATTTTAAATAATGTGTGTATTTTTTATGTATGATGAGTAAATTTAAATGTTTATTAAATAAGTTTCAACTGTATTAAAAGTAGATAGATAAAAAATAGATATTTTTTAAATGCTGAGATATGTTAAAAGTACATTTTAGTTCATCTTCATGATGTCTCAAAATAGCACAGTTGAGTACACTTAGATGATCTTAAGTTTATCTTAAGAAGTACTAAAGAATAACTTTTAGTATATTAAGTACAAAATAGTGTGTGAAAATAGAGCACTTTAAGTACATTAGGGAAGTGCACTAAGTGTACTTAAATAAAATGTATTTTAGTGCACTTTTTTCACCTGGGATCAGTGGTTCATGTCAGTAATGTTATACGAGAACACTTTTGTGCACAAAGAAAACAAAAATAATGAGTTTAATCAGCAATTTCTTCTCTTCCATGTCAGTATTCGATGCACTTTCACAAAAGTATGACACAAGACTGGCACGGAAGAGAATAAATTGTTTAATAAAGTCATTATTTTAGTTTTATTTGCTATTTTAACAATGTCCTCCTTACTACCTTTTTGTCTATCACTGACTATGCAGGGTCAGAAAGCTCTTGGATTTCATCAAAAACATCTTCATTTTTGTTGCGAAGATGAACGAAGTTTGGTCTTACGAGGGTGAGTATTTAATGACAGAATTTTTATTTTTAAGTGAACTATCCCTTTAAGGATGCATTGAAAATGACAGTAAAACATGTTTAAAAGATTTCTGTTTCGAATAAATGCAGTTTTTGAACTTTCTGTTAAGCAAAGAATTGTGAAAAAGAAATGTATCACAGTTTACATAAAAATGTTAAGCCACAAAACTGCTTTTAGCAATTACAATAATAAACTTTTCTTGAGCACTAAATCAGCATATTAGGATGATTTCTGAAGGATCATGTGACACTGACGACTAATTAATGGCTAATGGCTGCTGTAAATTCAGCTTTGCCATCACATTTTAATTTTTTTATATATATATATATTTTTTTAATAATAAATATAACTTTGGTGAGCATAAGAGACGTTTTTTTTCAAAAACAAGTCAAAAAGCTTATCAACCCAAACATTTAAACTGTTTATACATGTCACTTACAATTACTCAAGTATTGAGTGAGTTTAATGCTAAGTGACTGAAACTTTCACTTGTGTTTTTAAATGTTACTTTTTTTCCCTCATCTTGCACACTTTGCAGTGTGGTTTTCTGTGATGTATTAATCATCGAAAATTGTTTTGCAAATTTGGCTAAATATTTCACAAATTTAACGTTTTCTAGCTGGCTAACATAAATCGTGATAATTATAAAAGTCTTTAAAGCATCAATAGTTTACAATAAGAAATTAGTAATGTTTTGCTGCAATATTTTATATTTTGCTCCATGGGTACATATGTGTAGAACAAAATGTGGTAAAAACTTTATATATTATTGTTTTTATGTATAATTTACATTTATTTGTATTACATTTTTAAAGTTTTAAATATTTAAATTCAAAATAAAGTAAAATACAAAGTGGTGCCAGATGGAAGTTTTTTGTTTTGACAAAATAGTGCCAATACAGTACAGTGGTGGCCAAAATTATTAGAACACTACTGTAGTATTTTCACCAGCTAAAAATGGTTTTTAGTCAGTTATTTCTATCTTTTGCTGTAGTGTGTCAGTGGGAAATATCGGTTTACATTTCCAAGCATTAATTTTGCCATTAATTGTAATAATCCAGTGAGATTTTTGTTTGCACAAGGAGCATGACTACAGCCAGATCTGATCTCATCACCATCCATTAATCACCCAGAATGACAAGAAGAAACAGAACAAACTGAGACACTAAATCCAGATGAACTGTGGCAACGTCTCCAAGATGCTTCAAGAGACCTACCTGCAAAGCTACCTGAAAAGCTGCTTTAAACGCAAAGGATAGTCACACCAGATGTTGATGTTATTTAGTTAATAGAAGTTAATTGTTAAAGAAAATCTATTTATGGCATTATTTTTGACAGAATCCTCATTTTACAGCATTTTTATACAAGTGCCTAAAACTTTGCAGGTAGGTCTCTTGAAGCATCTTGGAGACATTGCCACAGTTCTTCTAGATTTAGTCCGTCTCAGTTTGTTTTATTTCTTCATGTCATTCCAGACAGACTGGATGATGATGAGATCAGATCTCTGTGTGGAGCACTGGCTGTTGACTCCTTGTGCAAACAAAATTCTCACTGGATTATTACAATTAATGGCAAAATGAATGTTTGGAAATGTAAACTGATATTTCTTACTGACACACTACACCAACATGTTAAAACTGACTTAAAACCATTTTTTAGCTGGTGAAAATACTTGTGTTTACCACTGTACAGTCGTGTCCAAAAGTTTTGAGAATTACATAAATACTGAAAATGGGAAATGTTGCTGCTTAAGTTTTTATAATAGCAATTTGCATATACTCCAAAATGTTATGAAGAGTGATCAGATGAATTGCATAGTCCTTCTTTGCCATGAAAATTAACTTAATCCCGAAAAAAACTTTCCACTGCATTGTTAAGAAGGCTTCAGGGCGTCCAAGAAAGTCCAGCAAGCGCCAGGATCGTCTCCTAAAGAGGATTCAGCTGCGGGATCGGAGTGCCACCAGTGCAGAGCTTGCTCAGGAATGGCAGCAGGCAGGTGTGAGCGCATCTGCACGCACAGTGAGGCCAAGACTTTTGGAAGATGGCCTGGTGTCAAGAAGGACAGCAAAGAAGCCACTTCTCTCCAAAAAAAACATCAGGGACAGATTGATCTTCTGCAAAAAGTATGGCGAATGGACTGCTGAGGACTGGGGCAAAGTCATATTCTCAGATGAAGCCTCTTTCTGATTGTTTGGGGCGTCTGGAAAAAGGCTTGTCCGGAGAAGAAAAGGTGAGCGCTACCATCAGTCCTGTGTCATGCCAACAGTAAAGCATCCTGAGACCATTCATGTGTGGGGTTGCTTCTCATCCAAGGGAGTGGGCTCACTTACAATTTTGCCCAAAAACACAGCCATGAATAAAGAATGGTACCAAAACACCCTCCAACAGCAACTTCTTCCAACAATCCAACAACAGTTTGGTGAAGAACAATGCATTTTCCAGCACGATGGAGCACCGTGCCATAAGGCAAAAGTGATAACTAAGTGGCTCGGGGACCAAAACGTTGAAATTTTGGGTCCATGGCCTGGAAACTCCCCAGATCTTAAAACTTGTGATCAATAGTCAAGAGGTGGGTGGACAAATAAAAACCCACTAATTCTGACAAACTCCAAGAAGTGATTATGAAAGAATGGGTTTCTATCAGTCAGGATTTGGCCCAGAAGTTAATTGAGAGCATGACCAGTCGAATTGCAGAGGTCCTGAAAAAGAACAACACTGCAAATACTGACTCTTTGCATAAATGTCATGTAATTGTCGATAAAAGCCTTTGAAACATATGAAGTGCTTGTAATTATATTTCAGTACATCACAGAAACAACTGAAACAAAGATCTAAAAGCAGTTGAGCAGCAAACTTTGTGAAAATTAATATTTGTGTCATTCTCAAAACTTTTGGCCACGACTGTATATCAAGGTAATGGACTGTTTTGATGAGCATTTATGCATTTTAGAAGCATTTAAATTTCAGTGTAGTTTTGATTGTGGCTATTTTTTTATTAAGTGTATTCCTGTATCTCACCTGCTCAGTCAAGAACTAAATATAGAGTCTCCTTTTACAAAAATGACAACAAAATCTTTAGAGCTTGGATACCCTTTAAAGATTGTACAAGGAGAGCAAGCCTGTCAGAAATGTACAGATGGGAAACAATTGCGTATTAACAATTGCATTTAGAAATCGCTGATTAATTGTTACAAAAAAGCGGATGAAAAATAGAGAGAGAGCAGTACGGAAGAGGATGAGATATTCTGCACCACCGGGAGTCTGCGGTTTTCTCTCATTACGTTCCTGTTGCTCAGCCCTTTAAAAGTGCTTAAGATGATTAAGTGTGTGAGAGGCACTAGATTAGCCAATTAGTCACATCCCACGACATATCTGCATATGTACTCATGTTGTGCAGTGGGAGGTCCCTCTCTGTCTTCTTGTGTATGTGTGTGTGTTATGGGGGTCAGGTAGAAAGGCCTACACTAATTGCCCTTTCCCCAGTGAGTGTATATGTATGTAGACTCATTTAGATTCCTCTGTGGTGAGCCCTCAGTTCAATCCACTGTGTTCATTATCATACTCTAATAACTAGAACTGCGGCTTTTACAGAGAGAGAGATGCATGCGTAAGTGCCCTAGGGGTGGGAGGTGGGGAGGGGTGTTCGGGCTAGTGAATCAAGGGCCCTTGATTCATTTCCAGTGTCTTGAAAGGGCAATCTGTAATTTCAGACACTGCATCACTTGGTGCTACCCAGAGCGTCTTGTGTTTGGAAACACAGCGGTGGTATTTCTTAAGAAGAGTAATATAAAATTACACACTAACATAGTATAATGTAACATAATTTTTAAGCTAATAATACAAGCTAAAAACTGCAGCTACAGCAATTTGCCAAAACACATCTTCAACAGTTTAAAATCGCTTATATTCATGCCCTTTCACACACTGCTGCTCAAATTTACAGGGAGATGTTTTCTTCCTTTAATTTGCTGTATTACAAATGTGTAGTGCCTTTCCCAAGCATTTTTTGTTCTGCGCCTGTGCTTGTTTTGTGCATTATGTGAATCTTTTCCCCTCTCTCTGTCTGGCTTTCTCTCTGTATGATGTCATGTATGAGTAACGAGCGACGGGCACCGATATTCATCACCCGCTCCTGCACGTGCTCGGAGGGTCTTCATTATATTAATTACTCTTATTGGAAGAGTGATCATCGACCCAATCAGAATCCATCACATGCTGGTTCCCGTGGTGATCAGAATCCATCGCCAGCCGGATCCCAAGACGATTGGTCTGGTAAATGATGACTGTAGTGTACAGGCTGATGGCACACTGTACCCCACGGGGCGGCTCTTGTACATTTATTTTTGTTAGCACAGGCTAGGCTAACAGCAGTGTGCTGCTCGCCAGTAGTCCTCAGCCAAATTCAAGTGCAACTCAGCACAGGTTTATTAAAATTTCCCAGTGCTTTTGTATGAAAGTATCCATTTGTATTTTTTTTGTTTTGTGCAGCTGTGTGTACCTTAAATTGATAGTTCACCCAAAAATTAAAATTCTGTCATTAATTACTCACCTGTCTTTCCAAACCAAAATAGGATATTTTTGATGAAATTCAAGAGCTTTCTGACCCTGCATAGACAGCAACGCAACTGAAACGTTCAAGGCCTAGAAAGGTAGTAAGGACATCATTAAAATACTCCATGTAACATCAGTGGTTCAACCTTAATATTATGAAGTTACGAAAATACTAAAGAAAACAAAAATAACGACTTTATTCAACAATTTCGTCTCTTCTGTGTCAGTCTTCGCCGCACGTTCATGAGAGTACCGTGACACATGCTATATTCTGGTTCAAATAAGTTAGGCTGGACAAAAGTGCAAGTCATCCTCTCTGTCAAAATCTTTAGACACGTTTACAAAGACTGTTTTATGTACAGGGTGCGTCTTCTTCTGCTTGTAAACAAGGTAGAGGTCTGTATTCCCAACCAGATTTCTTGAGACGCGGGTTTACATTTCTGATTAAAACACGGTAGCGGTCGGTAACTCTGGTGTAATTTGAACGGGAGCGGGCGGTCTAACAATTTTATGTTCCCGACATCCTTTCAGAACAGCATATCTGCGCTTTAGTTATTCTTATTGTTGATCATTACATATATGCATTTTAAATTTTAAGATGTCATTTAATTTTTTATTAATTATTATTGTTGTATTTACATATTTTCTTTATAGGAGAGACATTGCAATTGACTTCAGTACATTCTTCTCAGGGTTGTTTAATTAAAGCAATAAGCCCCAAGAAGCCATGGTTTACAGTGAATTTATAACAGCTAAGGGGCGTTTTTAGGCACAATGCAAAGCGAAGAAACCCCTTGTTATAAATTTCATCTACACAAGCTGTTATAAATTTACTGTAAACCATGGTTAACGGAGCTTATTGCTTTCATAAAACGGTTATTCTATATATATAGTAAGGTTTCACAAAATAAAACAGAGCAAATAAAGTGTAATGATATAAATAAAAACATTACTCTTCCTCCAAACAATGTAGTTCCTCAGAAACAGTTGTGGTTCCAACAAAATGGTTGCCAAGCAACACACAAATGTAAACAAAGGTGTAGGTTTGTAATGTATTTTACAACAGCTTAGAACACGGCTCAACCAATCAGAACTACCGGAACTACCTGTTTTATAATGTTTGGTTGAAAAGTGATTACATTTCGCAATGGCTACAAGACAACGGTTTTGTTCATATTTTTTTATAATTTTAAATGACAAAGGTTTATTAATATTAATTAAATATTTATTTTCTCTCTCTCTCTGTGACACTTTCTCCTAGTGTGTTGACAGCAAAATGTTAAATTAATTGTATCTTGACAAGTAAATAAAAAAATACAAATTTTGTACAGTACAGTTTTAGGTTCAAAGACTGATTTGGAACAGAAGAAATTGTTGAATAAAGTCATTATTTTTGTTTTCGTTGTGCACAAAAAGTATTCTTGTAGCTCTATGAAACTGATGTCACATAACTATTTTAACAATGTCCTTACTACCTTTCTCGGCCTTGGATGTGTCAGTTGCATGGCTGTCGACGCAGGTCAGAAAGCTCTTGGATTTTATCAGAAATATCGTAATTTATGTTCTGAAGATGAACGAAGATCCTACGGTTGAGTAATTAATGAGAGAATTTTTATTTTTGGGGTAAACTTATCTGATACCAAAATGTTCTATGATATTCCATTTTTCAGACCATATTTTACATTGCAGTGTCAGTTGTAGTACCCTAGTGGCCTCGAATTTTCTTCCTGACAACATTTACTCCATTTTTCTCCTCTTTATGTTTCAAAATTTAATTTGACAGCATCTAAACACTGCTTCAGGGCTTGTTTGGCAACACTAATTGGGTTGGATGATCCAGGGCAATCAAGCTGTATAAATTAGGCAATATAACAACATAATCAATACACCTAAGCATGTCACTTTAACAGCGGAATTCACATTATGGAGATAAAGCTCTTCAAGCCATCATGTCGTAATGAAAGAACAACTGTTTCCAATACCTCTGCTGCTGCACTTGATGTTTGCTTCATGGTCAATTGACTCGGCAGTTCATCCATGCCTCTGTTAATTGAACGAGGTAAGAAGGCAAGAGTTAGAGAGACTGAGAAAGGCAGTTGGTGTTGAAAAGATGGTAGAAAAATGTGTGCGAGAGAGAGAAAGTGATTTAGCACTAAAGCGCCATTGATTAGCTGTTCAGCTTTGCAGTGGTTCTCAGCCAACTCAGCCCCATCACAGCAACACAAACACATAAACACCCATAATTGGCTCATTTAGAGATGGGAGGAGCCTGTGGATAATGGACCTGGGGATTAGCCACTGTTCTTTAGCAGAGATAGCCAATGAAACGCTGGTAACTCTGTATGCGTGTGCTTGTTAGCATCAGAACAAAAGCTATGGCGAGTGTTTCGAGAAAAGATACAGAGGACAAATGTGGTCACAGTGTATTTTTTGCCCGTTTTCTCTCCCTTCTCCCACAGCTCCAATCATTCATCACCCCATCATGCCCTCTCGATGGGGTGGAACTGGCCAGGGGCTTCTGGGATACGGTGCTGGACAGGGAATGATGGGATAGCGTAGTCGCGATGTCATCACTAATCCGGTGCTCTCATCCACTGAGCTAAATCTTCATCTATCAGCGAGACCCTGTTCCATTAAAGCTGCTGCACACACTTACACACACACACATACAGCTCAGTGGAGCATTGGGCTGGGCAGATGGAGTAAATATAGATAGAATTGGTTTGATTGGAATAGAAAAGGCCAGTGAGTTCCTGTGTGGCTGTCAGAGAGTAAAGAGAATAGATGGACATGGGGGTGCCCTCTCACTGCCTTTCTAAAAACACACACTTAGTGTACACAAATACCAACAAAACTTTTTCCTTGCACATAGACATTTTAAAGGAAATCCTAACTCTTATTATTATTAGTTAACAGTTAATTCTGAACAAACTATTTACATCAACATCTGGTGAAAATGTTTTATATTTGCAAGACATGATGTATGAAGTGTAGATACAATACGATTTAGACACAGAGAAACTTTTTTCTCATGAGCTAAAACCCTTTTCATCTCAAGCCTTTTTTTTTTTTGGTTGAGATGGATCAGATAGTGAAACAAAATCAGTCAACAAGTTTCCAAAATACATGGGAACTGAACACACAAAATGCTCATATAGACAGGACAGTTGTTACACTATGTGGGGCAGGTTGTCACAATAAACCCTGCCATTAAAGTTGCGATGTAACAGAAGAAATGGCTTGACTTTTTTTCTGTATTGTGGCATTAAAACAGTTATTCAAACTGAATGGAGGCAGATCGAAATGTGAGCTTGCTGTAGTTTATCCACCTTATTTTTCTCAAAACAGCGGATGTGACCAATTTGTAACTTTAACTTGTCTGGCTTCCGGTGTTGTCCACTTTTGGCTATATGTAGCTGTACAAAACAGCTCGTTTTGCGACTTGATATTGCAAACTGGAGTGTTTTACCATATTATTTTAATGTATTGCAAACTGTTTTACCGTTTACTGGACTTTGTTATTCGTTATTTCCCTGCAGTGGCTAATGAACCGGAAGTCTCACACATTCACAGAAAACGGCTTACTTGCACGTTGAAAAATAAGGTGAATAAGATAGAAGTGGACCAAATGGAAGTTATAGGTTTAATTGGACCAAATGGTTCGAGATATCTGGCATCAGAGAGAATTATACCTTTTCATCAGAAGACTGAATTATGAACTTTTGATTACAAACTGAAAGGTGAAAAAAGTCAAAATAAAATAAAAGAAACATATGGATGGTTGAATCGTTTGTGATAAGATCAACAACACGCATTAAAAATAGATTTCCATTATATTTTGACTTTAATAAGCTTTTTGTCATTAGCTAAATTAAACACTGACACAACTTCATGAAACAGCAAAATAAGTTAAGGGTAACATACAATAATATACATATTTAATTTATCATTTACATACATGAATATGATTCTGACTGCTGGGGTCATATCATGAAAACAATTTATAATTTAATATTTTGAAATAAAAAAGTTAGTTGTAATCAAATGTCGAAATAAACGTCCTCTCCTTTCCAAAAGTTAATCGTTTGAAAATAAACGCTCGTTCCGAAATCGTTTGCGATTTCCGGTCAGAACACTGGAAAAATGGCCTCCCACATTTACACCTCAACGACGCTTGTTCGGCGTTCACAAACCCGCCCCTCCCATTCACGCAAAGGTAAGAGGGCTGTAGAATTTATTCTCTTTACTAAAGTAACATGATCGTTCAGCTTGAGCTTAAATAACGATGAGTTACTCTGTCAAAGATCTCTGAGAAAGTTGCCGTTACAAGCCTGCCAAACACGGTACTGTTTTTGAGTACTTAGCAACTGTAGATCTTCATAAGGTTAGCAAGGGTGCCTTACGTTTTATTTTTAAACGCCCCTTGATCATATCACTTTAATCTTAACAGTTTGAGCAGCTCATTTCAAGGTGGACTGAGTAAAGCAGGCTTTACGAAAGGGTTGTTTTGGAAGGACTGGGGTAATGCTAACTAGTGATGGGTCGTTCTTGAACGATTCGTTCATTTTGAACGAATCTTTAATGTGACTCGGGAAGAACGAGTCGTCTTGCGCAACTATGAACGAACGACTCAAACCCGAAGACTCGAGAAATGAACTAATCAATTCTGTTACCTACGGAGCCCCTTACGTCACCTGTAGAAGAAAAATAATTAATCCGTGGGGACGGTTTTGCAATTCGTTCCCTCAGTTTATAAACCGTTCTCACGAATTCTTAAACTGTTCCCTCAGTTTAACAATTCGTGCCCACGGATTAACAAACCGTGCCCACGAATTTCCAATCCGTGCGCTCAGATTTTGTAAACCGTACCCTCGGATTTTGAATCCGTACCCACAAATTCATAATCCGTACCCACGCTTTCGCAATCCGTTCCCACAGTTTGTAAACTGCTCTCACGGATTTGTGATTATGATAAACTTTTCACCCAGAGTTAGATGCATGCTGCACTATTAATGTTATTATTAAATAAGGCCTATTATTACATTGCATTTAGTTTGAGAGCAAAGGAATGGCAACATAACCTGTACATTATTTGTTTTGTATTGCTTTTCACCTTCTCTCCAAAACTTTTTTTTTTTTTTTATTCAGGTAATTTTATATTTTAAGAAAATATTATTAAATAAAACAAAGCCGTTTGAACAGCGCTCTTCACTTATTATTTTATTTTGGTACCATGACCGCACTTACAAAACAGGCTTCTTTTTAGCGTTTATTTTACATTAATAAGCAATAGGATAAAACACATGGTGTTTTGGCAGCTAATCTATTGGTGATTAATATAAAATAAAGTTAAAAACTCTGTTTTGTCAGTGTTGCATAGTCTCATATAGCCTACTGAGAAATAAAGTTTAATAAATGCAAAACAATGCATCCAGCACTTAAACAGGTGTCCTGGTTGAATTTGGGGGCGGGGCCACAAATCAGTGAGAGCAGTTTACAAACTGTGGGAACGGATTGCGAAAGCGTGCGCACGGATTATGATTTTGTGGGTACGGATTCAAAATCTGAGGGTACGGTTTACAAAATCTGTGCGCACGGATTGGACATTCGTGGGCACGGTTTGTTAAACCGAGGGAACAGTTTAAGAATTCGTGAGTATGGTTTATAAACTGAGGGAATGAATTGCAAAACCGTCCCCACGGATTAATTATTTTTCTTCTACAGGTGACGTAAGGGGCTCCGTAGTTTCCGGCTCAGGCAGCATAGGTAAAGCGTATGGGGCTGTCACGTGATGAACGAACGACTCAAACCCGGACAGATAGAGGTGAGGGAGCTAATCATAGACTGAAGACCCAGGTAAACAATTAATTAACCTTTTCTTTTTCTAATAGTATTATAGTTTTGTCTTGTTTGTAGTGTAATCAACGTTTGTACAAGCAGTACATGTGTTATGAAAGTAACATGTAGCTTTTTAATTATATTTAGGTTAAATTAACGAAATGAACGAAATGACTCGGAAAAAAGATTCGTTCATTTTGCTGAACGAGACTCAAAGATCCGAGTCGGTAAAATGATCCGAACTTCCCATCACTAAGTTCGGTTCTTTTCCGCGAACCAGATCTTTCTTTTTTCTTTTTAAATTGAACGATTCGTTCGTGAACCGGACATCACTAACGCTAACTTTATTAAACTTGGCAGTGTGCTGTTACTCATTTTGCATGCAAAACGCTTGTTTACGTAGACGTTTTAATTGCACAGTAGCGTAAAAACACTAGTGTATGTTGCAAGAAAAAAAACTAAAACTAAAATGTGATGTATGGCAGTTTAAAAAAAAAAGACATAAGTCTTATATTCTGAAATCTTAGCATTTCCGATTCAGACAGTTTCTAGTAGGTCCATAATACTCTGCCGCTGTATCCAATAGTGTGTTTTCACAACGCATCATCAGTCAGCCATATTAGCGCCATTGAACGTAAACAATACCACTAAACCGAACAAAACTCCCATATTTTACTGAATATGGTCAAAAAATGGTCAATTAAAAATGCTGAAAATGGTCAATTATTGTCATGTTTCGGGTTGTCGGTCAGACCGGGAAAAACATTTGGAGTACTATAAACTGCCAAAAGTTATAAAAAATCAAGGAGAAGAGTGCAAAATAAACTGTCTGAGGAACAGAAGGTGTTTGTGGGTGTCCAAACTGAACCAGGATTTCCAGGGCAAAAATCTTGACAACATTTGTGTTTGTTCTTATCAATTCCGGTCAGGTAGGTGAAATATTAGGCTAATATCTTAATTAGGCTAATACTGCTTAAGTCCTTGTCTATATAGCAACCTCCACACATTTTTTTTTCTGTGCTTTATACAGCATAAAATAGAACAGCGTATTCAGTAGTATGTTAACAATCAGTGCTGTTGTTTACATGCGTGTATCTCCAATATGGCTGTGCATCTGGGTAACTGACCAAACCGTGACATAAGTACAAACCCTCTTTTGGTAGTGCATTGTGTTACTACTGGTTTACATAAAGTTTACAGAAATCTTTTCTGTGGTTACTGACATAGTTGCAAATCTTTGTTAGTGAAAAAGCCCTTTAGCAAAATATACTCCAGTGTTGCCAGGTTTTGCAATATAAAGAGTTTTTCCAAGTAAAAATAAGCTTTTTTTTTATTTAAAGGGATAGTTCACCCAAAAATGAAATTAATTACCCACCCTTATGTCGTTTGTGCTCTGCCTCCCTCACATCCCTGCACCAGTGCGAAAGTCCACAACACCAACCCCCTGACGGTGATTGGTTGGAACACTGTTTTGCTGTGGAATCGTTGGTAGCACCGATTGTTTTTTTGGCATATCTCGGACCCTAGGCTGACCACAGAGACGTGTTTTTTTTACAGACAATTTATGGGGCAGGCAGCGAGCGGATCATGAAGAAAGGTCAGCTGAAAGTGACACTTTATGTTTCAGGCTTGAAATCGCTGATACAACCTTTAACGCGTACACCTACCCCAACCCTAAACCTAACCTTACAGTATGAAAAATACAGTGTTGGTAGGAAAATCTGACGGGTAGGATAAAATGTTAGAACACCCCGCCTTGTACGATTTGGTTGCGGCACACATTCATAATATGATCAATAAGAATTGACTACACGTAAGCTTTAACGGATATTTGGACATCTGACGTTACTCCATGATGCACTTTTCATTTTTTCCAGGTTGACAAATGTCAAAGCATTTTATTTATTTAGAATTGTGGTGCCTTACACAAAAAATAAAAACATTTTTTGAAGAGTCAGGACTGATGTTTGCTATGATTGTTAGACCCAGATACATAATATACATTTCATTAGTTTATCTTAGATTTTGTATTCTCCTGGGTGCACAAAATTATCATATAAACATATGAACGTATTGGTTATCGGTATCGGCATCGGCCACAAGGAGGACTTAATCATCGGCTATCGGTAAAAAAATTTCATATCGTACATCCCTAATTGTAAGCAGACATGGCAACACTAATACACACACACTTTCCCGTTAAGCGTAGCACCTTGAGGCTCTATCTATCCTCTAAAGCTCATTGATTCTGTCAAGCTTCAGATGGAGAGGAGTCCATTCAACCATCTCTCTCTTTCTCTCCCCCCTCCTGCCTTTACCACCCCAACATGCTCTTTTTTTTCCCCTCTACATCCCCATGCATCCATTCCTTCTCCATCTCTCTCCTCTACTATTCCCCTTTTCACACCCTCTCACTCACTTAAAATCAATATTGATTATTATCTTTTAAGAGTCATGTCTAGTCTGCAGCATAGAGTAAAGGGAGGCAGCATAGCTGTATTTTATTTCACATCATCATCATCATCATTTCTTCTGTGCAGGAGTTACTACTTATCAGTGAGCATAAATTGCAAGAGAAGAGGAGAAAAGAAGGATGCGAGGGAAATGAGAATGAGGAGGAGGAGGAGAGGAAGACACACAACCTATAGGGCAGCCCATATTGATTGCTTTTATGAAGTGAGAAGAGAAAAGGTGTGTATGTGTTTAAATTACACAGCAACTTTATATGTTAAGTTTTTTTTTTTAAATTATTATTATTGAATTCAAATAGCATTTTCAAATGCATGGCCTGCATTTTAATACATATACAGAGAATGTGCACTTTGAATTTGTGTTTTAACTTGAATGTGTGTGTGTGTGTGTGTGTGTGTGTGTGTGTGTGTGTGTGTGTGTGTGTGTGTGTGTGTGTGTGTGTGTGTGTGTGTGTGTGTGTGTGTGTGTGTGTGTGTCCTTTCATGGTTGGTACTCCATCAAACTGTTTCTGATTGGTCCATGATTACTATTGACACTCTGATGATGGACATGAATAAAAGTGACTGTGATGAGATAAGACTTTTACAGGGCTATCTCTCACCCACCTTTATCACCCAGACTGTGTGTGTGTGTGTGTGTGTGTGTGTGTGTGTATGTGAGTATTGGACAGGGCATTTAGAGAACAGGGAATGAGAATAGAGTGAACTGGTAAGAGAAAGAGAGATGGGAGCTCACATTCAGTAGTTTTTTTTTCAGCTGTCACTGATAAATCTGATGCAGTTGACACTTTAAAAATCTGCAAAATCCATCAAAGTAGAGGTCAGCCATTAATACCCATATACCTTATTGTTCAAAGTATTACTGGCTGCCATTTATGAATTTTGTGCATCTAAGGGAACTGTAAATCTGCTTGCGGTATGTGGTTTGTGTACTTGTCTGTAAAACTGACCCTGGATGTATTATTTGAAAAGGGAATGATCTTGCAGTTCGTGAAACAACATTTTCCAGTAGGCGAAAGAGAGTCAGAATAGAGAGAGAGAGTAAAATAGACAGAGAGAAACTCAAGAGGTCAACTGATTGTAAGAGAGACCCATAAAAGTTCCATTAACCTGTTCAGAGTTAAGAGCTTGTTCAGCTTAGCTACAGACAACTAGCACAAACAGAACATCACCATAAAAACCAAACACACATACAGGTTATACTCAGAGAGCCCTTCTATCTTCAACATACTTTATCTGGCCAAGCTTAAAGCTGTGCATTTCGTCTGAATGAGTCACAACACAGAGACGCCAGTGTGTGTGTGTGTGAGAGAGTTTGTATGTGCATGATTTAATGTGCTTGACTCCCACACTCAAAGTGAGTGGCTCAAACACAAACAGTGAGTTATCTTTAAAGTTGTCCATTAAAGATGGAAACTCAGATTCACCCGCCTTGCTTCCATTTCTTGTTCTTTCATCCCTTCTTTTCTATTCTTCTCCTTTAAAAAATCTATTATTAATCCATTGGAACTTAAGTTGCGTAACACACACTTGAGTCAGAGGCCTTTTTTGTGTTTTTACTTGACTAATTTTCTGTTTTTAAAGCTGAGATGGTCACAAGTCTTTAACTTGGAGTCCGAGTCAAGTCTGAAGTCTTCGGTCATGAGTCTGAGTTGAGTTTCAAGTCATTTAATGGCTCGCTAAAAAAATCCCATTCAGAATGTATTGAAATCTTCCTATTTACCAAGCTGTTTTATAGGCCATAAACAAAATATATGTGACCCTGGACCACAAAACCAGTCATAAGGTTAAATTTTACAAAACTGAGATATATACATCATATGAAAGCTCAATAAATAAGCTTTCTATTGATGTATAGTTTGTTAGGATAGGACAATATTTGGCTGAGATACATCTATTTGAAAATCTGGAATCTAAGGGTGCAAAAAAATCTAAATACTGAGAAAATCACCTTTAAAGTTGTCCAAATTAAGTTCTTAGCAATGCATATTACTAATCAAAAATTACATTTGATAGGTTTACAGTAGGAATTTTACAAAAAATCTTAATGTAACATGATCTTTACTTAATTTCCTAATGATTTTTGACATAAAAGAAAAATCAATAATTTTGACCCATACAATGTTTTTTTGGCTATTGCTACAAATATACCCCAGCGACTTAAGACTGGATTTGTGGTCCAGGGTCACATATGATCTCTGATCTGCTTTTTTTTAAAAAAAAAAAAAGAGGTGTTACCATGTTCAAAACAGTTTTTCTGTAATTAAATACTATAATAAGAGTCCTATCTACCATGACACATAAGGAAATATGTGACGCAGATATTACAAAACCATGCAAATAAAGTATTTCTTTCTGATAAGTCAGGGGTATTCAATTCAAGTTCAAGAGGCCAGCCTCTATATTTTCTTCCAAGCAGAGGTAAAAAGAAAAATTATTAAAAAAAAAAAACATCTATTGTTTTTTTACATTTAGATACATGCAAGGCCATGTGACTGTTTCAAAATACTGTTTCTGTTCAGGGTTTTCCTCCTGAAATCTATACTATTTTAATATTTTACTTATAGATGCATTAATCAAAAACAATAATCAAAACGTTCTCTTGAGCAGAAAAGAAAGATAAACAGCAGTTTCAAAGTTTAAGTTCTATTCTAGCCATTTTTCCCAATTATAATTAAATGATTTTTTTAATGTTCTTAGCCTACAGATTAATAATGCTAAATGTAGATCAGAAACGTGTTGTCAAATCTGGTTTAAACAGTCATAGGTTATTGATAGATAAATAGATAGTAAGAAAAATAACTAGATTTGCAGCATTGTTTTTTCTTCAATTTCTTCTCTTCCGTGTCAGTCTTCAATGCACGTTCACAAGAACCTGGGTCTGCTGCGCCTTGTTTACAAGTAGAAAGAAGCACACGCATACATTGTGGTACTCTTGTGAACGCGCGTTGAAGACTGACATGGAAGAGAAAAAATTGTTGCATTTGTTATCATTGTTGCAAGGTCTAACAGTTTTCAAACGACATGAGGGACATCGTAGTAGAGTAATAAATGACAGAAGTTTCATTTTTTGGGTGAACTAACCATTTATTGTGGTACTTTAGAGACAAACATATCTCATACTAAAATGCTCTCAGCCTATGATATCTCATTTTTCAAACTAAATTTTACATTGCCGTGTCAGTTGTAGTACCCTAGTGGCCTTGATTTTTCTTCCTGACAACATTTACTTCATTTTTCTCTTCTTTATGTTTCAAAAATTAATAAATAATATTATACATATTATAAATAATAGAATTTTCATTTTGGGGTAAACTAACCCTTTAATGTTCTTTCAGTGTCAAATATATGGTATTGTCATTGCCATAACTAAAATGACAAGTATTTATGTCACAGAGAGAAGTTATTGTCCTGCTGCTATTGAAAGAATGCTACTAAATTCCTGAATTTCCCTGACTTTTGCAATTCCAATTTAATAAGCATAATTAAAATGAATTAAATATGAAAAAACGTACTGTAATTTTTAAATAGAAAAGCAAAGATTGTCAAGACAGACTTTGTAAGACTTGATTGAAATTTTTGAAAAATCTTTAAAAAGCATTGAAGTTGGAAGATATCTGTCTGTCCAGAATAGTTAGGTACTTGAAAATAATTGTAGAATTTCTATAATCAAAGGATTAGTTCACTTACAGAATAAAAATTTCCTGATAATTTACTCACCCTCATGTCATCCAAGATGTTCAAGATGTCTTTCTTTCTTCAATCGCAAAGAAATTAAGGTTTTTCTCCATATAGTGGACTTCAATGGGGATCAATGGGTTGAAGGTCCAAATTGCAGTTTCAAT
The DNA here is from genome assembly GCF_049309525.1 of Garra rufa. Taxonomy (NCBI): domain Eukaryota; kingdom Metazoa; phylum Chordata; class Actinopteri; order Cypriniformes; family Cyprinidae; genus Garra; species Garra rufa. The sequence goes on from NC_133377.1 coordinate 29,228,165, forward strand.
GCAGCTTCAAAGGGCTCTACATGATCCCAGCCAAGGAAAAAGGGTCTTACCTAGCAAAACGATCAGTCATTTTAAAAAAATAAAAATAAAAATGTAAATACTTTTTAACCACAAATGCTTATCTTGCACTTGTTCTGTGATGCACATGCGTGATCATGTCGGAAAGTTCACATATGGTTAGTTCTTCATCTGTGTACTTCAGGTCAAAAAGTTAGGGTAGGGTGAAAAACTCATTTTCTTCTCTAACTTCAAAATCGTCCGACATCGTTGTTTTACCTTTTTTGAAAAGAGCGTTTGACTTTCTTTGGACGTTCACTTTGTAAACACTGGTTCGGTACTTCCGCCTACATCACTCATGTGTGACCTTTCTAATGTTAGATCGCTGTCCTATGCCTATAGACAATTAAGATCCAGCCCCGGATGCCAGATCCCATCAGAAAAGTTTGTCTGGTAACAGAACAGTTTCTCAGCAGAGTAGTCTAATACCCAAACCCTGTTAACAGGAGGTCTTGTCTGGTACCCAAAATCCGCAAAACACTATTAACAATCTTCAGTCAAGAAGTTGACTGAGGAAAAAGCCAGTAAAAGTGAAAAGCAGAAGCAGGAGACGAAGTGATGATGATAAAAAGGATCACAACAACATCCTATAAACCTTGAGTTTCCATAAACATTCCCTCATATCTCTTATTGATGAAGACAAGCCCTGAAAACCACACAGTCATAAGACTAAACAACAATGGAAATGTATATTAAAAAAAACAACAATAACATAATAATATATAAATGACTAATCAATTAATGAATCTATGAAATGGATATATAAATGACTATAAACAATCGTTTCACTAAATAAATTCCTTGGCTGGGATCGTGTAGAGCCATTTAAAGTTGCAATTTGAAAGTTCGAACCATTGGGAACCATAGAAGTCGACTATATGGAGAAAAATCCTGGAATGTTTTCCTCAAAAAATGTAATTTCTTTGCGACAGAAGAAAGAGAGACATGAATATTGTATGACATGGGGGTGAGTAAATTATCAGGATTTTTTTATTCTGGAAGTGAACTAATTCTTTAACTTTTTAGACCAGGGTGCATTAGAATGCATTACTAGTGTTGAATTTCGTCAAATTACAATTCAGCCAAATTCCTCTTTCTGTCAATTTTTGATTTAAACTTAAGTATTTCAGGTCTGCATTTTGCTCAGCCCTGGAATTGTTACAGTAATGTGAAAATGTCATGGTTATTGCTAAAAAGTCTGTGAAAGTCTTGCTCGGTTCCATCTGAATATGGCGACAAGAACAAAAAGTATATTAAAACTATAGCTTAATACAGTCTAATGAAAGCTTGAGCAAGCAGCTTAGCCACTGCACATAGCTCATGTCTTGAATCTTTAACAGCAGCTAGCGTGTAGAGGGGGAAAACCAGGACACCCCTGTCATGCGCCAATGATTCTCCTGTCAGTGTGCGCCTTGTCCTGTTGCCTTCTGGGGGTTGGGGGTTGGAGCATATCGGACACAAGTAAAAGGGCCAGAGAGCTGTAATGAAAACACATCACTTGTTCCCAGGGCTACACCATCACACGCATACAGTACTTGCATACACACTTCTGTACTTGTATAACATTCCCCTGCAACATTCACCTCTCATCATCCTTTCTAAAAGTTTAGGTGGAATATTTCTCTTTATTAGCAATTGTCAATCCAGTATAAATACTGTCAGTATTTGTTTATGAGAACGCTCTTGAACTGTACATTTTTGTAACGTATATGTTGATATTCTTCAGTTGTTTTGATATTTAACAGTGTCATAGATTTTTTTTTCTCTGATAAAGTACTGAGAAAAGATGTGAAAACTCAGGGTTTGGCGTGATTGCCGTGCAGCTCGGCGGCATGGTTGCCGAGTAATAAAGCGTAGTGCTGTAAAATAAAACGAGGTGTGGAGAGAGCTGGAGAGCACTGCAAAGCCATTGGCTCCCTGAGTCATCATAAAACAATAACTCACTGCCATAAAACAAAGTGCTTATTAAATTATTTTAAACAATATTGCATGATTTGGGCACACTGAGCTGAGCTCTCAGCGGCATGAGAAAATACAAAATAAATTGAATTATTGGCACTTATTAATGTACATTAATGTAATCACGATAAATTCAAATATACATATACATATTTTGTGATTACGATACATTTTTTTTGTAGGTATAATCTTTCCAAACCCGTAATGGAGAATTTAACAGAAGTAATTTTGTGATTAAAACATAATAATATAATAAACTGAATTATCAAGTTTGCAATACAACAATAGATAGTTTAAAAACAATACCTAATAAAAATCTGATTATAATTGAGAAATTTGGTAAATTACACATTGAAATAAGAACACAAGGCCGGATTGTCTCAAGTCAGAGGAATGTTTGAAATGTACTATTGTTCCAATAGACATTCGGGGTCACACCATGTAATTTATTTACGTTAGTAGACTAGTGCAGAGACATAATAAAGGGGTGGAGTTATCTGAAAAAACAGACAACCATGACCTTGACTATTGATTTTATATTGTTGATGGCACCAAATGATTTTCGTGGTTGTTTTAAAAATGGCCTTAGAGCCTCAAATAAAATGGGTTTATTTTAATGGAAACATTTCACTATTTTTCCTTCATAATTATTAATGACTTAACCAGTGTGCTCTTACAAGCCCAATTTATCCAAATAACAGTTTTAAAGCATCTTAATCATATTCTCTGTGTGAAATGTATTTGGACTAAAAGCAGATTTCCCCAGCACAGTAGTCACCAAGGTGAATTACAAAAAAAAGAACCTTGTACTGTTCATGTGTACGTGTTTTCTTCTAAAAATCGAGATTGAAGCTATGGCTTATGTAGCCTTTTTACACAAATCTCAATTTGTTTCAATCTCTTTCTTGTAATAGGATGTGGAGCCAAATGATAAACTAATAGTCAACACAAAAAGGTTATCCTTTCTTACTTAAGTAAGTGGAACATGTCAAAAAAATCCAAGGCCCATCATTAGTTAATATACAGTGTGAGATTTAGAAGCTAACCTGTATTATTTAGACTGGTGGTAGAGTATAGTGCTAAAGTAATGGGTATGATTCTCTGGGAATATACAAGAATCAATAAATTTGGTAAACTAAGGGATAGTTTACCAAAAAATTTAAATTCTGTCATTAATTACTCTGTGAGATTTCTGACTCTGCAAAGACAGCAATGCAACTGACACATTCAAGGCCCAGAAAGGTAGTAAGGACATCATAAAAAATAGTCCATGTTCAACCGTAATGGTATGAAGCTACAAGAATACTTTTTTTGTGCATAGAGAACAAAAATAATGACTTCATTTAACAATTTCCTCTCTTTCGTGTCAGTCTTTGAAACGCGTTCACGAGAGTACCATGACGTATGCGTGTGGTTCTGCTGATGCAATTAATAATAATGACAGAATTTAATTAAGAATAATTAATAACAGAATTTAAATTTTTGGGTGAACTATAAAGGAGACCTATTATGTCCCCTTTTTACAATATATAATATAAGTCTCAGGTGTCCCCAGAATGTGTCTGTGAAGTTTCAGCTCAAAATACCCCACAAATCATTTATTATATAATTTTTAAAATGCCTGTTTTTAGTGGAAGCAAAAACACATTGTTTTCATGCATGACTCTTTAAATGCAAATGAGTTGCTGCTCTCCACCTGCTTTTTCATAATAGAGCTGTGCCTTTACAGTTTGTACCTCAGATATTCTGCTAAACAACATGTTTGGTTTTGATTATCATGTCTATTGCTGAAATCATGCAATTTAAATCAACCCAGTCTCATAAAAATAAGTACCTCTGGGTACTTTGTAGCTGTACCGTTTTTTTGCGGCAGTTTAAAAAAGAAATGTCCACTGAGTGGCGCTAAAACACAATTTTAATACGTGAACCCTGTCACGTATTTATTACGTTGATATAATTACGTATTGCTGTGTTTTTATTACTTTGCTTCAGGTACGTATTGCGCCCTGCTGAAAAAAAAACAGCTAAAACCAGCCTAGGCTGGTTGGCTGGTCTTAGCTGGTTTAGGCTGGAAGTAGCTGGTTTTAGCTGGTCTCCCAGGCTGGTCAGGCTCTATCATGTTGGAAATATGCTGCCCTACACGAAACCCAACCCTAAACCTACCCAATAGTGTTAACAAATGCAAAATGATATTTACTCGGAGCTCTTTACCTCTCAAGTGCATTTCCGTATTGCGTGAGCTACTAAGCAAACCCACGGTCTATGAAAACCCATAGATATGAAGCTGGATATGTCATGGTAACATTTTAAAGCATCAGTTTTCAAATCTTCCAGCATATTAAAAATGGTTATAATATGATATATAGTAATTGTGCGAAAATTACACTTTGTCAAATTGTGTAAATCATACTTTGTGTGAAAAGGAATAAAAGGTGTAGGAGTTTTACTGCCTTTTTTTTTTTTGGAAACTGCAGTAATATGTACTTATTGGTACATATTTCGCATCTCGCGAAAAAGTGCCCCAAGGTACGTTTTTGTCATGAGACTAGGTAGGTTTAAACTTATGATATATGGTTTTCTGAGCGCACACATCTGAAGCACACACACAGAAAGTGGCTGTCACATGGCATGTGAGTACCAAACCTTTTCTTTTATGTCTTATTGCTTAAACTTTGTTAAAAACACACACAAGTTACAAAAACAGTTGGTTATGTCTGTGAAGGTAAACAGCAGGGAAAGAAATTGCATGTTTATATTAGATCTGTGTGGCAGCATCTTAATATACATTAAATAAATCAATAAATCCACTGCTCTCTTGGGACTCTAAATAGTGTTCTATGCTCGTCTGTGCAGCCAAAAACAGAACAGCATGCTTTGCTCAAACTTTCGACATAGCGTTAGAACTGGTACACCACTGTTGCTTGCGAAAACAAAACAATGTCGTCATGTGTGGAAACGTGCAGATTAAGGGACGGTAATATTAAAATAAGATCCCCTTTGCACGTCATCGGGGAAACAAAATCTGCACTGTAAAAAAAATCGTAAAAAACTGGTCAAATGACTGGCAGCTACAGCTGCCAAACAAAAACCATAATATTACAGTAAAATGTCTTAATTGAAATAACGTGCAAAACAATAATTTTACAGAAATTTTCATTAAACGTTTTACAGAAAAAAACTGCTATGTTACAGATTTTTCCTTGTTTCAATTACAATATTTTACTTTAATTTTACGGTTTTTGTTTGGCAGCCATAGCTGCCAGTCATTTGACCGTTTTTTTTTTACACGAGACCTTTTTTACAGTGTGACAAGGCTTACCTTTTTCAAATTTTCTGGGTTCAGATTTTCATGATATGTCACATTTAAGTAAAAGAGTCTTTATAATAAATGCATAAATGTAAAAAAAAAAAATCTGCATAATAATTTTAATTTGGATTCTGTCTAATATTTAATTAGTTTTTTTTTGGCACGTGATAATTATAAAATGTTTTCTCCGATCACTCAGGTATACCTCTGGATTCAGAAGTGGATTCAGAAAAGCATGTAAGCTGCTTGGAAGGTGAAATTACCACAGAGGAAGCACCAAGTTTGTATCTTCTAAGGTATGCTCCTAATTCATTTTTGTGGATTTTGATAACCTCCTAAGCAATGATCCTACATTCCATGTTGCACCTTAACCAGCAGGAGATTCTGGCTGCATCTCAGCTCTGAGCATTGACCAGGTTAAACACATTGCTTGGCCTCTGTCTCTCTCTCTTTCTCTCTCACTGGTAAATGAAGAATGTGGGGGCATCGACCGGCCGCTCTTCTGATATGTGAATCCATCAGTATAGGCAATGAAGAGCTGGACAGAGCTACTATTACTGCTGCAGCTTCTGAAGAGGCCCACAGTAGATCTATATAAAACAAGACAGAAAGAGAGATAGAATTAGAGAGAGAGAGGAGAATAACTCTACTGGGGGTTTATAGCTAGAAATTATTTATGGCTCTCTGTGGTGAAATTGACCATACATACTTAAGTGTACGTTGACAGCCGTGGACAAAACGCTGAACAATAGTGTTCTAATACAGCACTGAATATATAATTTGACTGTGTACCTGACACCAATATGATTTCACTCTAAGCTCTGAAGATCCTCAGAACACATACTGTAGTCTAACATTATAGTCACTGGTATTTCCATTTAGTTTTCATCTTAAAATATATTGCTCACTATTGACAATTATGCTGAAAGTCTGACAAACAGTTAGATTCTGATGGATATTATGTGGTATCTAGTCTTTTCTCATTTGGATCTCTTTCATGGAGAATCTACAACATCATTTTTGTGTACCTGCATGATTCTGGTTTTTATTTAAGGTTGCTGTAAGATAAAGATTTTTAAATCTGGTTCTGGAGTTACCCAGGCAATGCACATTTTGGAAATCTCCACCTATCTGGCACATCTTGTTTAGCTCTTGGATCATCTACTATAAACCCACTTTTGTAAACGATCATTTTGATGCTCAGTAGGGTTTGGATTTACACTTTGCAAGAAGGTAGATCTCTAGAGCAGGATTGAGTATGCGATTATGTTAATTCTTGTGGTTAAAAAAAACCTCAGCAGCATGGTTTTCTCAGTAGATCGATGTACACTTTAGAGAAAATCCAATTACATTCCCTTCGAGCAAGAGCAAAGTATTTTTCATTCATTTATTTTGATGTATAACAGCGTGATTGATTTTCGAATATGATATGTACCTCTAGTTTTATTAAGGCTTGCTGAGGAAATGCTTGGGATATTAATGATAACCTAGTCCAAATTTAAATTATTATGTGAAACTTCACAACTGTTTCTCACCGTAGTGAACATATACAGCAGCACTATTGTTCGAAATTGAGTTTAGATTAATATTCAAATGTTAATAATCATAACTTCTGCTGCCCCTTGTGCTTCTATAACAATGTTTTGCTTGAGTTCTCCAGAATGACTAATGATGTGACCTTATGTAGATAATTGATGGCTTTTGTAGCAACAGAACAGATCCATATATAAAGACAAGTAGGTTCTTTAGAGGACTGAATAGACAGTAGTGTATTGAAAGCTTACATTCAGTGATATTTCTAAAATATATTTGTAATTTTTACATTTCAAATTAAATTTCAAGGATAGAGTATGTTTGTATGTATGTATAGCATGTTTGGAAAATTATGCAAATCTATTTAATATTCTTAAAGAAATTCAAGAGATATTATTTCTTTTAGAAAATAAACGGATACTAAAATTCTAGTGAAAAATAAGGTTCATTTAGGAAGATATTCTCAGCTATCTGATAAGCGCCCCCATGATGGATTCTGACTTCTGTTTGGGTGCTCTCGTGTTCCGGTCTCCATAGAAATCCATGTTAAAACGGGGTAAAAAGATCGACTGAATTAATTAAACGGAAACTTTTTAAATATAAAAATGTATATAGGGTTAAGCTGTGCAGTAATTTGACTAGAAACACCAGAGACCAGAAATGTAAAGCATTAGGCGGACGAAGACTTGCGTGTTCAAAAAAGGTAGATATAAGAGGTTGCAAGTTTGACTTAAATGTCAGTTTCTTGACCCTGATCAGGACTGGTTTGGAGAATCTTCCCTATCCACCTGTGATACGTGGAAGGAAGAAGCCTAATTTGCTAAGCAACACTAGAAGCCTAAACTACAAGCCTACCCAAGCCCAAGTTGACTGCTTTTGTAAACAATGTAATAGAGAATAGACTGTGAAAGAAAGACATGCTCTACAAAAACATACGCTAATAAGTCAGCAGATCAGTTCTTTACCAAAGAAAACCCATCGTGCTTGTTCTCTATTGAATAAATTACAAAGGGAATTTTTTGTTGGCCTGCCTGACGATACTTTCTTCAACCTGGACTCACTGTCTCCGGTGCACCGTAAATAACGCTGATAGACGCCGGAGGAATATGACTTTCACACACCCGATTGATTTAATGTGACCTCTACTTTCTTAATGCTACTGGATGCCTATTTAACCAGATGAAGGCTCAGATTGTCCCGTACACTTGCGCATTAATTCCTCATTCATCATCATTAGGCGGTGAGCGGTCCATTCACGCCTCGCTCTGCCTGCTGTAAATTAGAACGTAAACAGGCTTTTAAACAGTCGCCGCCTTGAGATGCGCTCTAACGGACAGATGCGTGGTTCCGCCCCTGCCTGTGGAGTATTGTCGCTTCAGAAAAAAGGGAAACGAGATGTCAAATCTCATTCTCACAATACAGTCATCTAGATCTTTACCACTGTTTTTGTTTCACTTTTGGTGTGTGATCATGGCTGCAAACATGTTTGTTTTGGATTTCTAGATTCGCATAGAGCAGATTAATCAAGTAATATTTTTCTGCTACTAGGCACTGAACATACACTACATGAACTGACATGGATTTCTTTGTTACCCACGTGCTCATTGGTGCTGGTAAACTGGCGTTGGGACGCGCATAAAATGTCACATTTTAAGTGTCGAGCAAGCTTAAATTTATTAGACGGTGGTGAACTATCAGCCCCATGTGGTATTTGGATTTTTTTCTTTTATTATTAATTGTCAATTTAGTCGTTGGCCATTTCTTATACCTTCCTTCGCCTAAGGTAATTTAATGTAACAACCAGACATAAATCCGTCTTTGAGTTAACTGCTCCGGTTTAAATGGCATATTATTCCAAACATATGCATTTTAATCAACTTGGTCACACTTACAAGAACTGCTTCTAATAAGGCCATCAATCACGTGCGCAACCAGGACCTTCTGGCGTGGGCTCGTGTGTGTGGGAGGAGGTGAATTGTTTGGGCAGGGATCACTAGCAATTGTTGACATTTTGTTTGTAAAATAGAAGCAATTAAAAATCAAAACACCTCGTTTCAATGAATTAAAAATCTCTTGATGCATATAGTTAAAATTGACTTAAGATGATTTAGCATATGCACGGTTAATAGAGGGAAAACAAACAGTAAGAGTATTACTATTTTCTGTTATTTTTTTCCCAACAAATTGCTCTAATTGCAATAACTTATAATCTGAAAATTGTAATGTATTTTAAATTTTCTTCTTGGTTTTTCCTTCTGTAATTCGGCTTGGAAGGTGGGAGTCAGTTTTGATCATTTTAATATTCTAGTTTGTGCTTTGGCAGTTCGACGTGTGATGGTTAGACACAATATCCAGCCTTCTTTTTTATGTCCAGAAAGCTTCAATTTGCCGCTCCAGGTGCCACAATTACGCGGACAACCCAGCTAATTAACGTGAGTTGATTGGTGAGGTGGAGGAGGCATCGATCTTTTTGCATTCCAATATCTCCACAAGACATTTCATTCCAATCTTTCTATTAACAGCGCCGGAATATGGCTTGTGCTGGGTGCCCGCAGGGACTACTTAACAGCTCGTTCAGATCAAGAGGTCCAGTTATGTCCAAGTTATTAGATAATTTAAGTGTTTCAGAAAAAAATAATAGAGGCCATATAACAGATAAAGGTGACAATACGCTGTAATTCTAAAGCAATGTATGGTGTCATGTTGAAGATTGCTGCTGTCGTATTTTTATTGTCGAAGCCTACGTGTCGGCTTTTATTCATTTTCGTTCTCAGATTCTTCAAATCAGACTGATTTGCGGCTTGTTTGTCTTCCAGAAATTCTAGATAGATATATATATAGATAGATTTAATTAATCGACAGATCGTCAAGAAAATAGCGTACAGGGTTTCATCATTAATAGCGTGAAATCCTTTCAATATATACCCTTGTCGTTTCAGGAATGAATATTAGTCACTCTACACTTTTCGTTTGAAATAGTTTATTATGAAATTCATTTTAATCAGAACACTACTGACCCATTTTTCGCGCATTTTCCAAAACCTGAAATCAACCTAACTGAGGAGAATGGGGAAACGTAAACTGTACATTAAAGAAACCTTGGAGTTGAACTCAAAATACATACAAAATATTGCGGTCAATAAATAATACCACTTCTGATGATGTACATAAATATTAGCTTTTATGCTTGATTTATCATTTTACTTGTGTGTATGTTTATTTTATTGTGCGTCTCAGAGAGAAGGTGAAGCCAATAGCAAGGCCGGGAAGAGACGGTACGAGATGGGGGTATTCAGCTGACGGTATGCGGGTAAGACAGGCATCTCTGGCTTGCCCCAATTTGCCGCATGTGATTGTCCAATGGATCTCTAGCGCATGTTCTCCCGTCAAGCCAGCAAGCCTCGCATGGAGCTTCTTAATCCGCTCCCCTGGCGCCTTGTTACCGGTTTGGCAGACAAGTCTCTGAGCGTGCAGCATTATCATTAATTCAACATTCAAAATTTCTCCCTTCCGAATACATCACTCCTTAATTTCCCCCGCATCTGCACATTTCGGTGTGCTTCCGGGACCGGGAGTTCGTGGAGGAGGAATAATGAGCCAACCGTGCTCGGTTAACAAATCCCCTTGTTAAAAAAAACTAGATGAAAAACATCGTTTTAATGTGAAAAAAACTGCATGTGGGTCAATTTTTATGGGTATGAAAGAGTATAAATTATGATAGATTTTTGCACTATCCTCCAGTCATTTTTTACAAATACATTTCCTTGTCTCCTATGTCACATTTTTGTTTATAGGGTGTAGCCTACTTAAAATGTATTTGAGTTAATATGATTTCTCTGTTATCAATATCTAATTTCTCCAAAGATTATTTAAAAGTCCGTGGCCTGACAGTGTTTGAGTAGACTCCGTCTGCACAACATATAGCTTCTTAACCGGAAAACATCCACAGTTTCGAAACTTAACTAAAGCAGATTGCTGTTTTGTTGTGCAAGCTGCTTTGAGTAGTTCATGCGATGACTTATTAAATACTGCCAAAGTGCCCAAAGCTGATCCGTATAGTACCAGAAGAAACTGTAGCCTCTTGCTGTCGTCTTATCTGGTAAGTGGCACTTCCTCCCTCTGGTCCAAAGACACTGAAGATGATTTACTGATGACTGCTGGCGAGAACGTGAGGAAGGCCTCAGTCCTGGTCGTGGGCGAACACGAGAAGTCTGCGCTGTTGGACCTATGTGGGAGCCCGTTTGACTGACTGGCAGCGTGACAGGCAAGGCAGGAACATGGGCTTCCCCCGGGACCAAGACCATGACCCGGGCTGGGGTACAGTGATGGGTGCCTGAAGGCGCACAGCAGCTCAGGACGCGGGTATGGATGCGAAAGAACCCGAAAACTGTCCAGCGAGCGCAGAGGATTAGAAAATGGACCCCCGGTGGCAGAGGCTGAACCTGCAGTCACACCGCTGAGTGGAGAGTAGTAAGGTAGAGGCAGGTGAGATTGAAACGGATAGGGCAGGCTGCCCGTAGCTGCAGCATGGCTCATCATATAGGTGTAAAAGGCGGGGTCGGCAGGATGCGGCCAAGTCATAGCGAGCCGCTGCCTCTTGTCCTTCATGCGACGGTTCTGAAACCATACCTGTAACCAGAAGCAGCAAAGTAGGCATAAGTTAATATATTAATGGCTGAGGCCTGGTGCATGTATCCAAAGTCAATTTCGATAAGCAATAAACCAAGAGAAATGGTCCTATAATTAAACAAACATTAAACATTAAAGTTTTTTTACTTTAATTTTTAAAAGTTCCCATCGTTTGATAAACTTGCTCGTATGTCAGTCTTGTCAGGGTCATTTTATACTCATAGTAGCTGGATGTTAATCTATCAGGCCACCTTTATCGAAATAAATATCTTAAAATTAATGTAAAATAGAATCGGAGACGCAGTGCATTACCTTTATTGTTGTTTCCGGTAAATTTAAGGCAGCTGCCAACTCGCACCTACGTGGCCTGGACACGTAATTTTCCCGATAAAACTCTTTCTCCAGTCGTGCTATCTGCTCCCTCGTGAATGCTGTTCGATACCTTCGCATCTGGTCAGAACCATAGTTGAGAGCACCGGGGCCTGAGCCCATCTTGTTGTCCACACCGACTTCTTTCCCGTGGTTCGGCGAGCCCATTGCCAGTCCTTTCAGAAAATAAATATTAGCGATTTTATGACATACACTGCAAGGTCACTGGTTACCGATTATGATTATAGCGTTCATACTGCATTGCTTGCGAATTAAATTTGATATATTTTGTTTAATATTAATCGAGATCTCGGACAAATAGCCAAAATAATAGCTAGCGCAAAAATATCAAGATCAGAGATTGGGATTACATGTTTTTATTAGTTTATCTCCATCAGTGTCCAGTAGAGAAAAGCTAAAAAAAACATGTCGCCTAAATCTCTGAACATGTTATGATTATTACCAAAATATGGACTAAACAAATAACCGGCTTTGATAATACATTTGATTGAACTAATGTGCAGGTCCGATGAAAATTATTTTAATTATTCTATTGTTGATTTATACATGCTAAAAATGGCTATATATATTTTTCTTTACTATAGATAATACATTTATTTACATGATGAAACATAAAAGTATAAACTGAGACTAAGTACATCATTATTATTATACATTATTATATGTTAACAGTTAAATTGAACCGTATTTACAGTGGACATTCTTAAATAGCCTATTGTTTTTGCAATACAGCCAGCAAATTCACCAAAAGAAAAAAAAGTTGTTGAGATGTTGGAGATTGGTGTAAAATGATTTGACAACTTGTTAATGTCTGGACAACACCCCAGGTACAAGGTGGCCTTGTAATTGACTCGTTAATTCAAAAAGCTTGCAATAACATAACGGGAGCTGACAATCGAACACTGTCTCAAGCAGTGGGCTACACGGCAGATCGATTAAACGTGATAATGTGGTCGCTTGTATTTTCAAACATTTTGGAAGAAGAAACAGGAAAATGAGAATAAATATAAATAAACAAGAATACTATGAGCCGCAGTTTTTACCTTGTCCACTCGGATAATCCATGCTCTCTGGGGTACAACTGACATCTATTTCCTCATAGAGGTCTGATTCCGCATCTGAGCTGCTGGCATCTTTGTTAGGCATGTCTGACAGGTCTCTGTCCGGCGCGGAGGGCTTGCTAGCAAGTGTCACATCTCCGTACTTTGCGCTACGCTGTCCCATTGTCGCGTCATCCACTAGGTTTTGCGAATAAGGCACAGGGCTTAGTCTGTTCTGGTTAATCGGTTTGTCCGGCAGCTTGCGCATGGAGTCTCCACTAGCCCCTGTCAAATTAGAGCCAGTTTTGGCAGACAGTGTGCCAACCTGACCACCCTCGGCGCGCATCAGCATGTCCTTAGCGCTGTCCATAACCGTTAGACGAGAGCAGAGTGCCAGATCTCCCGGAGCTTGAGACAGTTTGGAGCAGCAAACGCAGACGAGAAGCTGTGCGATGCGAGCGCTCGAGAGTGCTGCACGAACTCTGGGAGGGATCACCATTGCCCTCTCTCTCCTCAAGCGCTGTCATTCTTAATAGGGCAGTCGTCATAATAGAAGGCTCAGTGACGCCACACGTCGATTTGGAGTGAATAAACAGAGCGGCAGAGTATTCTAGCAGAGACCAGAGGTGATTTCAAGGCTATAACACAAAACGATCAACTGAACCAGCTAAATACTAGAAAGATGCACCAATTTTAACTTTATATGTGCTTTTTCTTATTACACGTTTACGTTACAAAATAATCACTTTTTTAAACTGATATTGGGTCTGCTCGCAGTAGACCCAATATAATCACCAGAATGTCAGTATCATTTTTGCTTCACATTCAAACAATTCTTATCACATAAGAGAAGAAAAAAGGGTTGAGGGCTTTTTTGATGGCTGAAAAAAAACTAATGTCCATTAACGAGGACAGTCAGGGTTTGAATAATGTGATAGAACGCAGATATGGTCAAACCCTATCTATTATCTCCCTGTCTTGAGCCCACTTGGATAAGGAGGAGTCATAATGGCAGCCTTTTGGAATATATTAGCACATGTTCTTTGCCGATCAACACAGTCAGTGCGCGTTGGAAGACGTCAGACCGAATGGGAATATTCTAAAGATGAGGAGGGCTGTCTCTCCGCCAGCGGCGTAATTTGAAGTGTACAAGTTCCATCCTTTCTTCTTTCAGCGAACCATCTCAGTCACGCTTCGCTCTTTCTCCCGCCTTAACTCGATCTTCCAAAGTGGTGTCAAGTAAAGTGCAAAAAGGTCAGGTCCCCGTGACCAAGAGTAAGAATAACAGGCTATTTGACATTTAATTAGATTTGTTTGAGCCGCACCAACAATGCATATACCCTCACCGCCTACTGGCGGGAGGCAGCTGTCCAGTTTCATTTTCTGAAATGTTTCAATTGTTTCAAATGATTAGTCCAGTCACAACACGGTGATTTCGCAAAAGTATATTTATTTAATTCATGTCGAATAAAAACATGGGTTAGGGTTAGGAACAGATAAAATATTGGTCTTTAAAACCTGTCTATCATTACAAAATGAAAATGACTTTGTGTTCTGTAGAATCCAATTGTATGTTTTTCATAAATATCTTCAAACCGTTTTCTTTCAAAAATGTATATTTGGTCTTATTAGACCCAATTGTCTTATCTCAGACTTGTTTACTTTGCGTTTTTTTCTTCATGTCTTAAGTATAGTTGTAAGCATGATAGCAGACTAAAATGAACAAAGTTCAAAATCCTGTTCTGTCTCTTGGTCATTGACAAAACCAACACTTTAATTATAGTAAGGCTTATGAGTTTCGGGCTCCAGGAGACGAGTCTGCTGGGTATATTATAGCATATGCAAAGATAACCTAGCGCACTGCTTGCTTTCAGGGAGGAGGCCGCTCCCTCGTCCGCTTTGATGTCGGAGTTCAGGCAGTAAAAATTCACAACAAGCTGTGATGAAGTTCAATAGCTTTAAAGAATATAGCCTCGGGAGATTTTAACTTGGTATTACTTCTCAACCCAAATCGCTTTCATCGTTTTTGGTGGCGTAATATAGCCCGCTACAACTGTGTGGCTTTTCCTTATAACCGCACTTAACAACACCGATGATGCACCACAGAGGCAGCAATAGGATCATAACTAACTGGGATGTAATTAGTTCGACTTCTTTATCTTAATTGCACGCAAACCACCAGCTCTCTGAAAAATAAGAGACGTTTTCCCAAAGTAAGCCCAAATGTTTTCATTAAAATACGTTATTTCATTTTAATGATGTTCATTAAAACAGTTAATTAAAATGCTCATGTATTTCTTTCTGCAGGGCCAGAGAGCAAGTAGCCAGGTTAAGAGTTAGTCGGGTGTTTTGGGAATGTTGTAGGCTAATTGTTTTTCGTTTCAAAGGCTTTGTTGAGAACGGTGATTATCTTATCAAACATGCAGATCAAAATTCCCATCTTCACATTTCTCATCAGTCATCCATGTTCTCCCCTCTCGTTTAGTGTATGGGAAATCCGGGGACGTTTTACAAGCACTTCTACACATAACCGCCCTAAGTGGATGGGACACGCATGTTGGAGAGTGACGTCAGACGCTCGATTTGTGTGGCCGCTGTGACACAATCATCAAAGCTGTCCTCGTGCGCCCTCGCCTGTTAGAAAAAATAAGAGCACTCTCTCTCTTTCTCTCTCTCTCTCTCTCTTTCTCTCAATGGTCAATTTTGGTGTTCTTTGACAAGAACAAACTGTTCATGTGTGTTCCCAAAACATCTGAGGCATAGCTGGCAATGCCAAGAACCTGTGAGATACCGTAAAAATAATACATTTCCAAGTAAAATATAATCAAGTCAAGTCGAGCTTTATTGTTATTTTGTGTGGCCATATAGAGGTGCTACAGTGCTACATACTAGTTCAACATAAATATAAACATACAACAATAGAAGTAAGAAAAACAATTATAGACATATACAACAGTTAAGCACCTGATAATACATATACTATAAATAGTTGACTATACATGCACACAAACTGAGACTGTACAAGAACTATACATAAATACTGTCCATGACATTGTGCAAGAGAGATATTTTGTATATGAAATTGTGCAAAATAGATATTTTGGGGGAAGCATGCAGCACATAGTGCAAGATGATTTCTAATGCAATGCAATAATGTAAAATAAAGTAATGCTAACAAATAAAAAATGAGTAGTGCATGTAAAATAAAATTAGTAACAGTGCAGATTAAACTGCTGCAGCTTTTCTGTAGCTCAATTTAGTGTAGCACTAGCAACCTTAAAAGTCCTGGTTTCAACTGTTCTGTGTAAATGTGTACAAAATATTCTTAAATATAAGAAAAACTTAGAAATATTACTTGCAGAAGTAAAGAATAATTCAAATAAGAATTGTAAAAAAAAAATCATATTTTGATTGTAATGAGGTTGAGTAAAGAAGACAGATTCAGTTATGTAGTGTTTAGTATATTATGTCAGACAGACACATAGTATTACACAACAGTGTTTGTGTTTCCCTATAGTATATGTATAGATAGGTTCTCACTGTAAGGTTGTCAGATGTGCAGTTAAACATTCACTGGATTCCCATGTGTTTTGTGGATTTTGTTAGAAAATGAAGCTGTGTCTTCTATATTGATCACAGTGTGGGCACAAACTCTCTTCTTTTGGTAGCCATGTTTTCATGTCCATTTCTAGTGAGCCTGTGTCCACTGAGGTTTTAGGTCACTGTTGTACTTTCTATGACCAGAAAGTATTTTGCTTTGTTGTCGTGTCTCCCAATGGGTAACCTTTTTTATTTCATTTTTGTTATAATTTATTTAATCTCATTTGTTTGACAGTATTGTTTTGGCCCAGGGTGCGTTGGGAGTGTCAATGTGATGGGGTGAGATGTTAGTGAAACATCAGGACTTAAGCTTGTTGGCCTTCTTGGTATTGCAGAGCTTCATAATGTGTTTTAGATGTTTTCAGAATGTGATTTTGTTAACTTTTGTTTTGTTTCTTGATCTTTCGTGGACACTTTCTAGCTTGCAAAAAGATTATTATGCAACAAGTATTTTTTCCGCTAATACTTCGGGACAACAAGTATAAAATCTTTCAACAAGAGGTGCCCTCCAATCTTTAAGGTAATACAGTAAGGAATAAAAGGTAGATTTAAAGTCAAACCTTATTGCGTAGAATTGCTAATAAACAAATTAAATAATTTGATTTTATTTCAATAAATCAGTATGTTTGGGCTCACAAACGTGGACCCTGATTCAATTACTTTGTCTTATTTTGAGTACATTCCTAAACTGCCAATAAACCTTTTTGTGGGCGGATCTTGCAGGCGTCCTTGAACTTTAAACAATCATATATTTGTCATTCTCTCCTGGAAAGGCACGTTTACTGCATCCTGTACATTTTTGTGCAGTCAAGTCATTAAATTAAACGGACAATTTCGCTGTATCGATGAATTTGTGGGCTAGACCTGCTTGAATATATCCATTTCTTATATTACTCCCACACTATGTTGCACATTCCACAAAAACCTGATAATATTCTGGAATTTTACATTTAAATTCGTGATACACTGTTTCTTTAATTACGTCTTCCTTGTCTGAAACTTTTATTTCGAATGACAGAAATTTCAACACAAAGTTTACTTGTGTAAAAAAAATAGAAGGCTATCAATTATGTACACGTTTACCGTTTTATTTTGTAGTGTATTCCTAATTCAGTTTTTCCCCACACAGCTTACTTAGCAATATCCATGTTTTATCATTTGCATTCACTTTCAGCTACACGTGTGAGACGGATGTAATATCAATTGTAAGTATCAATCAGTAAGTAAAGTCATGCATTTAGTGGAGCAGACAAGCATCATATTTAAAATGCTGAAGAGAGGACAAATTATTTCACTCCCTGGCCACCATGCAAACATGCTTTTTGTAAGTGTTTTCTTTCTTTGGTTGATTAACAAGGTTGATTTAATGAATCTTTTTAGAATGGGATCACTTAACTAAACCTGATAATTGTGGCTTCTTATTGAAAAGTATTTTCCCCTTGTCAGGTTTAGTGGAATTATATAACATAATAGACTAATAACATGTTGCGGTTTCGGTAATTCTGGTGTAAACGCAGATCAGAGGGGAGTTTTAGGCCTTGTCGCGCGTCTACTGCACCAGATCCGCCCATAGTGCTTACCAAACTTCCGCTAGAGGTTTAACAACTCTGCCCAACTTGAACTTGACCATGGCGAGCACAGAATGTTGTCACTTTCCAGTTTCAAAAGATTGCAGAGAGCGATTTTTTTAAGTGTGTGCCCAGTATTAGCAGAAATGTGTAATAAATTAATATTTTTTAAACGGAACAAAATGTACATTCTGTTAAAAGAACACCTTCTACCACAAGTCTGCAGGGCAGTGGCCAATTAAAGGATGCTTATCTTACTTAGAAGAGACGTATGTCAAAACACGGGCATGTATCATAATATCCTTTTTTAATTTGAGAGAGGCTGCCCAAATTTAAACCAGTCTCCGAAATCACACTCGCCTAGTTATGCGCGTGAAATTCACAATTCAAGACTTCCACTGTCTTAAATATTTTGTAGCGTTATGAATTTTGTGTTTAAGAAATGTTTTTAACTCAAACTATATTTTTGTGTATTTTGTGAATGTGTTTTGGATAAATACAAGACAAATCGAATGAGTTTCACAGAAGTGTCAAAAATGTTTCAAAAATGCTGATCAGAAATAAAATACCGAGATACCTAATTTTCAAGGCCTTCGAGTTTGGGCACTTTTACAGACAACGGTTAACTCGACGAATATGTATTGAATTTCGTTTTTTAATGAAATTCACTAGGAGTAGTCATTAATGGTTTATCTTAAAACATCGTCATTATTCAGTATAATTTTCTGCATGCAAATGCACAGAATCTGAATTTCTTACAGTGTCATTGAAGGCTAATTAAAATATTGCACAGTATACATAACACACATTTGTTAATTTGGAGTGTTCAGTTTTTTAATTGGATAAAATATTTTCATTTATTTTACCAGAAAAATTCTCTTTTACAAGAGAGTCCTGGGCTGGCCAAGATTGTCATTAACACAAAACTCACGTGGGTCTAGCAAAAAACATCCATCAGTGCACACAAACAGAAATGAAATAACAAATAACAATAAAGAGAACCAATACATAACTAAATCAAACAAAGCATCTGCAGTTAGATGTTTCTTCCTCCAAATCTAATTTGTATGTTTTGTTGTGGATCAGTAGCGTCGATTATTTCGTTTTAGGCATTCGCTAAATGCACCATTATTTGTACAAGGGCAACAAAGCAATTGAGATACAGCCGGCAACCCTAAAGTCTTGCATCTTTAGATTTTCTAATCGAGAGAAGAAAAAATATTTTACCTCATGTCAGTAAAACATTATTTAACATTATTTTTGTTGTTTTACCTGAACGCTAATAACTAATACAACGAAAAAGAAATGTTAAACTATTGAGCAATGCCCAGTGTTCTGTACTATGAAATGCACTTTACTTTTTAACTTGAATGATTTAGTGCATCGTACATCTACAGCCAAATATTAAAATTAATTTAGATTCTAATTTTTCCCAGTACAGTTGACAAACGCATGACCTTATTATTTTTCTTCACTGTCGCTATATATGTTGTTTGCAGTTATTTCGTAATATTTATTATAAAAATATTGTTTTAAAATATTAATTGCAGAGTATGTTGAGTCCAAAAAGTGTGAATTCGTGTTAAAAAATATTATATTAAAATATTTTGGTTTTGCAGTGCAAATCACCCTTTCGATGTTATTGTTGAACACACGTTGTTGGCTGAACAAAAAATATCCCAAAACATAAGAGTTAATTTTATTGTGTGATATAAGAAATATGTTATTAATACTACTCTCGTGTCAGTGTCTATATTTAGACGAATGTATCTTACATTATTGTTATCCAACATACTCCGTCTTGCTGCCCATAGATCACAACACAACACGTGCTGTGTGTTTCTCTTTTTTTGTCAATTTATTTTTCTAATGCATATTTGCTAGTGAATGAATCTGCTGGCTCTTGTAGTGTCGCTGAGGTTCAAACATCGCTCGATAAAGACGATAGGTGCGTACTCTTTTAGCTTTGTCATTATTACATTGTCATCACATTGATTAATGCTAATTCATTACCTTTGGCAAGTTAGCCGTGCGGAATAATCAGAAAATAAAATTACATCAAAATATTCATTTAAATTATTTTGTAATTCATAGTTTGATTTCCCACCTCAATAGTATCTTATGTATATATCTTATTGCGTATCGTCTTAGAAAAAGCAAATAGGATTTCACATGAACGCGATTGTGCAGTTTTCTACCGGCAAACAGACAATGTCCGAGCTACCCAGGCAAGAAAAGTAGCTTAGTTTACACATCAGGAAGAAACTAGATATTTTAAAAACAAAACTACTACTTGCAGCGTTCTTCTTCGAATTCGCAGCATGTTGTTTTATGAATCAGCATTATTTAAATATGTAGAATTACATTTAACGATATTAAGCGCGCTTTGGACTGCAAATTCATAATTGTTCGAAATTTCTGCAGAAAAAAAAACATCGTTTTCATGCAACATCAGAACCAAATACAGAGTGTGTTGATCTTTTGTCATGCATTTGAGCAGTCAAAAAACACTGCACCCATACAATACAGTACTATTTAGTTTGACACTTATCAACATCCGTACAGAAAAAATACATGGTGTTCTTCCAAAAAACAAAACAAAAAACAGCTGCATTCTAAAACGCATCAAATTGGTTAAAATGCAAAATCGAAAGTAAAGCGTGTTAAATTGTATAATAATTCTTCACAGATTTGCTAGCATTTGTGATAAGAAGTGACAGGCCAGCAAAATTAAAAGGCTTCTGTGACGTCTCTCATTCACCAAAGATTTCTCACCATTCGACTCTTCTCCTTTGTAAGCTTTTAGGCTGGCCATCAAAGTCTGAATAGGCCAACAGGCATAGTGTTGCGGCCAGACGGCAACTTTCAACTTGACCTTGGCCTGCAGACGCGTCAGCCCCGCACGTAAAATGCACAGACGAATAGAGGGGGTGTTCTCTGTCTCCGCATCTTGTAAACAAAACGGAAGCCGCCGCAGCAGGACTTCATGCCACGTTCAAAAATTGGACCTTTTTCTTTAACTGCCATCACTTGCAACTAATTTTCTGAGTATGGTGAAAATAACCTGTAGATTTCGTTGTTAACCGTTAAAGGGCGCACCTGGCTTGCTTTAGCACACTTGTATTGCTTCATAAGGCATCCAACGCTTACAGTTTTGTTGAATTAATATAGCCAAATGTTTGAGATTGTATAGAAATTAGTCAAACATTTAGAGAGTAACTTTTTTGACAGATTATTTACTTGCTAATCCATTTATTAAGCAGTTAACACAAGGAATCAGGTTTTAAAAAAACATTTTCAGTGAGTCTGTTGATTGAAGGGCCACCAAGGACTGCACAATGGCAGCAACTCACAAATGGCTCTCAAACGTACTTGGACGTTTGCAAAAATGAACTGGAATGAGCTTATTTTTTTACAATTAGGCAATGTTCGTTCATTGTTTACCTCAGCGCCCAGGGCTGTTTTAAATAACAAAACACTAATGCAATATTTGTTTTAGGTTTTCAATAAAGTGGATACAGAGATAAAATCTCATGAAGGACCACAGCATTCTTTATTTTTCATTTATTTACTTACGCATCCCTTCAATTTTTAGGGCTTCTTGAAATGGATGAAATCCTTTGACAGGTCATCTCACATCACTGCATTTGTGCTCGGTTTAATTGTTAGCACTTGAGCTGATTATCGTCCTCGTTTACATATCACATGACCAGTTTCGAGCCAATCCAGGCGTGATTCTGGTTACGCGCAGGGTGCGTCAGAGTCGCTTGACTCTCGCGGAATCGACTATCTCCTCTTTTTCAGTCTCGGGGCTTCTCAAAAAAGAGCCATACGTCTCAATGTCCGACGGGCTATGACAACGTCACTGCTTCTCCGCCCGCGCTGGATTGACCCGGTCATGTTTCTCTATGATAACGGTGGCGGCTTGGACGACACCGGCAAGAATATGGAAGGGTTCACGGGAGGTAACTTCTCGCCGAGCCCGTGCAGGAATTTGATGGCTCACCCTGCCTCTCTTGCTCCTAGCGCTGCTTATCCGTCAAGCGAAGTGGCTGCTGCTGGAGCGGGTGAGCCTGGGAAGCAATGCAGTCCCTGTTCAACAGTTCAGGGTTCTGCCAGCGCTTCAATTTCCTACGGATATTTCGGTGGCGGTGGATACTATCCCTGCCGAATGTCCCACCACCACGGGGCTGGTGGAGGTGTGAAGACATGCGCCCAGTCCCCCGCCTCTGCCTCACCTTACGGGGAAAAATACATGGACACGTCCGCTTCTACAGGCGAAGATTACACCACCTCCCGCGCCAAAGAGTTTGCCTTCTACTCGAGCTACGCCTCGAGCCCGTATCAGCCGGTTCCGAGCTATCTGGATGTGCCCGTAGTCCAGGCAATGAGCGGGCCTGCAGAGACCCGGCATGAGTCCTTATTACCAATGGAGAGTTATCAACCGTGGGCTATCACAGCTAGTGGCTGGAACGGGCAGGTCTACTGCACCAAAGAGCAGCCACAGACGGGAAACGTGTGGAAGTCGTCTATACCAGGTGAGGCTAATGTCAAACAAAAAATTCCACAGTAGCCTATTAATACATTTTTCCTCACTGTCAAAACAGTATGTTTATGTTGCGTATATAACAAAACATCCTTTAATTGTTATCCTTAAACATATTTGAATACTTTTTTATTTTCAGAGGCAGTGTCTCACGGAGGGGCAGACGGTAGCTCTTTTCGCCGCGGGAGGAAGAAACGTGTTCCATACACCAAGGTGCAGCTGAAGGAGCTTGAAAGGGAGTATGCTGCAAATAAGTTTATCACCAAGGACAAACGCAGGCGGATATCCGCTCAGACCAACCTGTCTGAACGACAGGTTACTATCTGGTTCCAGAACCGACGGGTAAAGGAGAAAAAAGTCGTCAACAAATTAAAAAGCAACAGTTAGCTTTGCTCTGCGTAAATGCAATTGGACAATTTTAAACAGTGATGGCCCACACTCAAAGCTATGAAATTATAGACGTTTTAACGAATATTTGTTTTCCTTGGACTACCGCTTTGAAGTG
The DNA here is from genome assembly GCF_049309525.1 of Garra rufa. Lineage (NCBI taxonomy): Eukaryota > Metazoa > Chordata > Actinopteri > Cypriniformes > Cyprinidae > Garra > Garra rufa. The sequence goes on from NC_133377.1 coordinate 29,251,299, forward strand.
ACCACTTTGGATTGGACAGGGTTGATGGTGACGCGGTGCGTCATTTCTGGGCTGCAAACGGTGTATGGCCATATTCCCAACTCAGGACAAAGAGGGCCAAAAGATAAGTTTGTTTGTTGAGATTATTTTCTGCTCACCAAAATATCTAGTGGAGAGAAATACATTGGATATTGAAATTGTGATACTGTAACTCTTTACAGTGTGGTACGACTTTTCTTTCACCACCTCCAGTGTCGATTATAATTGAAATTATGCTTTGCTTCAAATCTCAAATTCATGAAATGTCGTCTCATACTGGAGAATATGAGGTATGGAGCCTGTAGTTTATTAAGGTCATGTACAATCTGTGGTTATATTTCTGCCAAATAATATACACTATAGGCTTGTGTGTTTGTGTGTTAAAAAGTACCTTAAGTGTGTTCTGTCGTTGTGAAATGTTGCGCAAAATCCGTCCTAATAAACCATTCATAAGAAAATTATGCATGGCGACGTAATTAATTTATACTTTTGTATTGCAACATCAAACCACGATATTATTAACCACCAACATGGTAAAAATAAACTTGAACGTGAACTGAATTTAACACGTTGACTAGTTCTTTGTAAATGTAGTAGTTGGTACAAGCAAGTAATGGACCTGTTGGATGGTGTCCAAAACTTTAAGGACTGTAAAATATGTATGTCTAAGTGAGTATACTATTTTTTCTTGTCCATAGACTGAAACAAGAAATTATGCTTTTGGATTTGCTCTTGAGTGCCTGCGAAAACTAGGTGACTGCATATCTCAGCCGTGTAATAGAGCAATTGCGCCATCTTCTGATGTACATTTGTAAGTGAAGCGGCTGGCCTGGGTCATGTTAATTAATACATTTAATAAAGTTCAAAAATAAATAATTGTACAAATCGAATCCCACACAGTAATATGTTATCTATCAATGTATAATTCATTCACTTTACGCTTGCCTGTCTTAGAAGTTACTTTCCACAGAGCGTATGTGTAAGTTAATAATCTAAAATAAAAACAAGAAAGCAAAAATGAAATCTAACAATAAAATATATATACAAGAATATAACCGAACACAGGAAGCTTTTCCTAATCATTTGTCTCCTAATCAATCTGTATTATTAACAATAAAGTTTTGCCTTTATTATATTGTTATTATATTGTTGTAATTGTATCTTATTATATTGTTGTTGAGATAACTTAGATCTGTTTGTCGACGACAATTAAGTGCTAAGTTCATGTAGGATTATATATTTATTTTACATACATTAAACATTTAAGTTGCCGAGTATTGGATTGATTGAGACAGAAATTAGGACTTGTAGATAAATGTTAATGTATGCAAATTACACATGACGATATAATATACAAGTAAGATTCCTTTAAGAACATGATGTGTTTATCAAGCCTCTGGCGTTTAAATCGATCCTACTTAGGGCAATATCAATCTTGAAAATAAAAAAATAAAATAAAAACTTAATTCTCGCTGCGCCATGTTTTGCTCAAATCTTATGGTATACCAGACAGAAAGTGTAATTTAACGCTTTTCATTTTTTAATTTTCCTAAAAATACACATTTTAAATTATTTAAAAAATAGCGTTCTTTAAGAACACCGAAAATTTGAAATTATTTTAGTTTGTCAACTTTCTACGGCTTTCTGCTGCTGCTGCTGCTGAATCCCCTCAAATTTTGGTGTTACGATCTGGTCTTTCAATTTATTTTAGTAGGCCTAGTTTATGGAGTAGTACTTTGTTTGTAGTCATGTCATGGGCAATTTCAGATCAGGTTTGATGGGGTGTTACAGTATTTGTAGTTTTGTTTGGCATATAGGAGAAGCCACACGCACACGACACGCTTTTTTATTTCTTTATTTTAGCTATTCTTGGCAATAAGCTGTGGTTTGCTACATTATACACTAAATTAAACCTTATGATCAACTAAATTGAACAAGAATTTTTTTTTTTTTTTTTTTTTTAATCAGGATGGGAATACAACGGTAAACGTTAAATACTACTGACTGCTCAAACAATCACGCGTTATCACAGACAAAATTGGCTAGTCTATAGGCCGAAAAAAATACTAATTATTAAAATATTTAAACCGCAATTTGTTTAACTCGTGGTTGGCACAGTTATGAAAGTAAATTTCATAACTGTGTTTTAGGGGGAAAAATGGTACCACTCTGGTGTTAAGATAATCATATTTTTGTCCTGTTTTGCAGCTAAATCTGCAGATGAAATTGTCCCGTCTGTTAATAGTTGCTTTTAACGACTGTCTTATGTCGTTTTTTGTATTTCCAGAATGGTTTATTATTATTATTATATTTATTATTATTATTATTCCATGTAAACAAATAAATGTAAAAGGCTTTCATGTTCTTTTTGTATCTCCATACACATCCATATTCATATTAGATCATAATTTCTCGGATTATTCAGATCACAGTAAAACAAATAATTGACAGTGGTAACTTGCTTAGGCGTGCCTATCTCACGTTTCAGTTTGCTGCGTCTGCTTGTGTGTGTAAGATCTGTTGTTGACGTAATGTCTCAAGTGCGCGCACGTAGTCTAAAGAAAGTGAACGCATTTTAAGCATTGACGAGTCCTGTGCTCATCAGTAAATCTGGTTTCTAGCGCCATCTAAAGAACAAAAATGGAACCGCACCTTCAATTCTTTTCCAGGTGAAATTAAATTCTCTTTGCATTTCCTTTTTTTTTTTTTTGAATCCAGATTTCGTTGTTGTTGGTTAACTAAGGACCAGTACGAATTCGACTATTATATGTTACATCTTAATAAGGACCTGCTGTCATAGCTAGAAGCACTGATTTTTTGTTTGTTTGTTTGTTTGTTTTAATGTGATTGTTCTGTATAAACCATAGTGTTAAGATTTGACATGTCCGTATTGACAGAAAAACATAAAAATGCAAATAAAACAAAATACTCAATAATTCAAAATAAAATAAAATACAAATGTAAACATTTACCTTTGGAGATAATTTAAATAAAGACAATTGACGAAAAACAATTCAATTAAAAATGCATTTTGTTTAGCTCTATTTAGGCGATACTCAAGAGTATCAAATAAATAAATAAATGTTTTATGAGGGAATGTCGGATTGTGTTTTGAGACAAATTCGGGTTTTGTGAATGACTAGTAAAATGGCGCGGGTTTTCTCTCAGGTTTCATTCTGTGCGCCATTAGAAGGGGTTAAAGCTTGGGGTGGTCGTCTAGACAATGAAAGCCAAGGCCACAGACAACATCTCAAGCGTATATCTGGTTTAGGCTGTTTTTTTTTTTTTTTTTGCCATTTTATAAACAATGCATTTGATGTAGAAAAGTAGCTTTTTAGCTCTAATGAAGGTCTGTTCAAACGCGTTAACACAATAAAGGACTTTTTAATTCCTTTTTTGTTCTTTGATTTCTGCATTCCACAAGTGTTGCTAGTTTTGTGTTTAATTAGTATTTTTGCTTTTTTAGCACAAGTTGTGGTTTTAAATTGCACTAAAATAACTTCACAAGATGTAGAAATTAATGACGCAAAACAAAGAAATTTATTTGTGTTCTAATTTATCGCGCTCATTTTCAAACCACGACTCGTCCAATAATTTTATTGCTATAAAGTACCAAACACACTTCTAATTGTGAAGGATGTAGATGGTAGAGATAAATGCAAAGACGCCTGTAGCTAACGGCGCTGGTTATGTTTAATCAGTGTGAATCTCAAATTCAAACAGAAAAAATGACCTAAAATGTGCTTCGTTTGGTAACACATTATTGAAATGATTTTGTTCTACTCAAATATAACAACGATAAAAACATAAATACGTTTGGTTATGATTATAGCTCTTTTAGTTTATATTTTTCTAAACTTGCAAAACACCAGTTAACAATGATCGCTACTCTCAACATTTCATGATGTTATAACAAATAGTTGTAGATGTTTTAGCTTTAACATTTGTAAGCATAGTTTATTGTGCATGTAAATATTTTAGTCATGAATTTATTGCATTCTCAGTCAACCCCTAAATTAAAACAGTTTTCTTAGACAATACAATTTTTAAAAGCGGCATAAAAATACAGAATTTTAACCGGTAACTTAACTTCAAGTAAGACTGTGAATTACGCCTCAACTTCAAACGTCACAGCAAACGAAGTTACGAATACGTGAAATAAAGTCCCTTGTAGTTTTTTTTTCTATGGACAGCATTGTTATACCCATTTAAAAAGTTTTTGTAATTTAGTTTAAAATTAGGTCAAAATTGTTTAGAACTTTTACCATCTTGCTAATCGTTTTTTTCCCGTTTCATCTTTATTGGACTTAACATAGGAAACAAATGCTAAATGGCATTATTTGTCGCCAACAAACATTATTTATTTTATAATCGTTGTTGTTAATTATTGTATACATTAAACTATTGTATTTAAGCATCGTTTTAATTAAAACATAGCAGTGTAATTGTACAAATTGACGTTATAGCTGCAGGCATTTCAACAAATACATCTCACTTCAAATCATTTGTAATCTAATTTGTAACTGTAATAGTAGTCCATTAATTCCCAAACATGCCCAAACATGTTTAATAAAGCACATGGTTCCAAACAAATAACTTTAACTTTTCTATTGTGCGTTGTGTAAATACAACTGACATGTAGTCGTACCTAAAGTTATTTTGACACTGTAGATGTGAACGGACATTCTACAGTTCCACATACAAACAGCTTGGCTGCAAAAACATGATTTTTGAACAAATCAATATTATTTAGTTTTACACTAGTTATTTTTCTGATATATTTACAGTTACAGATTTAAAAACGACACGTTGCTGTGTGTGATATATTGACTTTGTGGCGTGTGTGTGTAAGAAAGACTAGCCTATATGTATAAAATGTTAATGGGAGGTTTAGTTCGTTTTTTTTTTTTCCCAAGTGCCTGTTTTCCCTACTTGTCATATTATATTGCTCTCTGTCGCTCCTTTGTAAAGTTCCCTGATGTGAAAGCGACGTTTGTGAAACTTCATCCGGGGCATAGAGTGGCTTGCGTGGCGTTTGTTGTTCATTCTCTTTTTCAGACTTGCGCGGTGGGCGGTAGCCAGTCCCCCTCCCCGAACTTGAAGTCGACCGCACAGCCAAGTCTGTGCGGTAACCCTGAGGGAGGAGGGTGCGGGCCGCAATGCCAGACTAGACATAGATACACTGTGAAAGACATAAAAAAAATACAGAATGAAATTATATCGTAACGTTATATAAAACCGTTATATGATGCAAGCTTTTACTTTGCATAACATAGGCCTATATAGCTTATGTTTAAAAATGGTTGGATATCTTAATATGCATATGGCATTATATCCTATTGTTCATATATTCGTATTTTAATCCATGTTCACATTTATTATAATTATTGTTTTGTCTAAACTTATCTTACCTTATTCTGAATCTGTTGTCACAGAGAAACTGTTGTTTTAAGCTGCATCTTGTGCTACCTCTTCGCTCTCTTGTGTTAAAAAAGAGAGTAAAAAGAGGGTCGCATTATGTAGACCCTACAAATTGTATTAAAACCTCTGCTTTCCAGGTACCCCTCGCAGGTTTCCGTTGTACTCGGGCCCCAAATTACTGCTGAAAGCTTTCCAACACACGGCGCGGAATTTGTCATGAGTTGACGAAGAGGCGGAGCGTCTTGTCTCTGAGCCACCGATTTTGTATTTGTGTCGTTCTGCTAATTATTGTGGAGAAACTATTATTTTAACGTCCGACAATCACACCTTGCAAACATTTTAAAAGTTGCACTAAATGAGGCTCATGTTACTCACCTCCCTGTGTGTTCCTCTGAGGCACGTTTGGTGCAAGGGGATTAAGGGTTATGCGTTGTGGAAAAGTGAGGCCTTCACCGGCCTAATCCAGGTTTAAGACCCACGGTTAAACTCGTTTATTCTCGGGCCATTTAAAACTTAATTAAACAGTTTTCTATAGTACTTAATGAGCTACCGAGACAAAATGGCACACAAGTGATAGTTAAAAAAAATTGTTATATAAAATTAGGCACTGTTAGGTCCACATAATGTGTAATTTAATAAAAATAAAATAAAACGGCGATAAATGCTTTCTGAATGTAGTTCGTTCATCTTTGTACATTAATTAAACTTAGAATGATTTTGTATTTTTAATAATTTATTATTATACTCCTGGCATTTTGTGTCAAATAACTTCATAATGACAATAAAAATGCAAGATGTGAGACTAAAAGACTGTAGGGTACAGTGCTTATATTTTTAAATGTAGTGATTTGGATGTCTAGATTACAGAAGACATATACACATTTCTCATACCTGCCTTCATATCAGAACACATCGTTTTGATGCCGTTTGTGGTGTGATAGTACTGATCGCTCGCATTCCATGTTAAATCATAAACACTGTGTTCTTAACTTATATATTTCTAAGAATAGATTACAGTACTTTGGCACAACTTTGTATTTATGTTTTTTTAGAACGTATTTTCAGGATGTCTATTTGTCAGTTTAAAATAGGACATCACAGTCAGTCGAACACAATTCAAATGATTTATTTTTAAAACAGAGAATGTTTTAATCTTCACAAGCTATTCGTAAACCCATTAGAACTTCATTCGTAATTCAGTCTGAACTTCGTTGCACAGTTTGGGTCTGTAATTAATTAGCTTTCTCTGTCAATACACAAACAAAACAAGTGAGCGAGGATCTGTCAATTTCTTTTCTAGATCACGTGACCCTGGTCTCAGTTGGACTGGATAGAGATGGATTTCCACGTCATCTTACGTCTCAAAATTTCTGCCTCGCGGATACCCCTACAACTCGGGTAAGAGGCACGCGCACATGAGAGCTATGTTGTGGGCGTTGCGTATAGGTCTCGCTAGCCCAAGCTAGAAGCTGCGCGGGTACAATGATGGATTTTGACGAGAGGGTTTCCGTTGGCTCCAACATGTATCTGCCCAGCTGCACGTATTACGTTCCGGGGGCTGATTTCTCCACGTTGCCCTCTTTCCTTTCCCAAAGTCCGTCTTCTCGTCCCGTCACCTACTCTTACTCATCTAACCTGCCTCAGGTACAGCATGTCAGGGAGGTTACATTCCGAGACTATGCTATTGACGCGTCCGGTAAATGGCCTCACCGGGGTCCACTGGCTCAGTGTTATCCGTCGGAAGACATAGTACACAGGGAGTGTTTACCAGCGGCAACGACAGTTGGTGAAATGTTCCCCAAGAATAATGCATCTGCGTATTATCACTCTTCGAACTCGACCTCGGCGTCCAATTTTTACGGCAGTGTTGGAAGAAACGGGGTGCTTCCTCAAGCATTTGACCAGTTTTTTGACACCGCCTACGGGGGCTCGGACAGTGTTGCGAACAGCGACTATGCAGCGAGGGATAAAATGCACTCCAGCAAGCAGCCAACGCCAGCGCCCGCACCGGAGCAGGAGTCCGAAGGAAAGGAGCGACAAGAGACCAGTAGCCCCGAATCTTCTTCCGGAAACAACGAGGAAAAGACAAGCGGTGCGAGCAGTAAGTATGAGTTCAGAGAGACTGTCATGCGAGAAAGTTTGCAATCTTGCGCGCTCCTGTTAAAATTTTTATATGCTGTTTTATAAGCGTATAAGGTTTATGGAGGGCCTGAGATTTCCCCAACAAAACCTAGGC